>NC_090945.1:35105944-35444872 GCF_040807025.1 Struthio camelus
AACAGCAGTTAGAAGCAACCACCAGGAAATGGTTCGAAACACCAGGCACAGATCAAAGATCTTCAAAACTAAATGAAATCATGCTCATCATCATCATCCCTATCTCCTTTAATTATCAAGGATCAAGTGATTTAAATGTATAAATCCCATTGACTGGATTTTTGAAGCTACTTTAGTTGATGAAAGACAGAGAGAGGTGTCTAGAAGGTTTTCCAAAAAAAAAACCAAAACAATAAACAAAAAAAAGTAAAGAGGCTTAGGGGTGAAACTCCCATTGAAGTCAAAGTAGGTACTTTAAAAAGTTTTACCTACCGTGACTTTGCAAAGCATACAGAGCATGCTAATGCATATTTAAAATAACTGCATTCCTGAACAAATATTCATTATCTCACATGCTGTAAATGTCTGCAAAAAGTTTCAGGCTCAGTGTATCAGGAAGCAGTGTTGAGATCTGAACAGCAAAGAAGCTTAGTGTTCTCAGACCCACATTACTGTCCCTAAGCCAGTCATGAAGAGATGAACAGAGTCCTTGGAAGACTGAACACTTTGTAGAATTATTTAATTGTTTGGCTCATTTCAGAGAGTACTTCAAAAATAAGATAAAGCAATTAAAAGACAAATCCACCCCTGGAATTCCCATCCAGGGCTCTCACTGAAGATAATGGGAACTGTTCATATACAGCTATGGGCAAAACGGACAAAAATGTGCGCTTCACTGTTGTGATGTACTGGCTTCCCACCAGCATAAATCTACTGATTCTCATGGATTTAGAAGAGCATGGAATTTGAGTCACGGGGTGCTGAAACTAGCCTCACCATAATGTTTTCAGTCACCAACTGTACCAGCTCTACCAAAAATCACGAATTCATCATGATGTGCGTGACTGGGGCTGTGTGTGTATAAGACCCTTTAAGAGGTGCTTTATTCCCATTAAACTTCCAGTGATTTCACAGGATTTGGGTAATTGAAAATAATTGTTTCAAACAGAAAAAAATTACTGTGAGCAGAAACCTGCCAGTAAATATACTGATATAACAACTGAAGTACACTGTAGATCCTGAGGGGGCTTCCTTTACTATCCTGATTTGTTCAAATCATTTAGAGGTAGCATTTACAGTAGTATTACACTTGCATGAATTACCTCAGCTTTTTTCAAAGAGAAAATCATCATTTAGGCTTTTTTTAATATGTAGATTCCACATTCCCTCATGAATCTTCACAGCAATACATGAAAGATAATACAGTATTACAACTGAGTATATGGTATCTTACAAAAAAAAAAGGGAACAAGAAGAGAAAAAAGTATTCATAAAGGCACCGACTAGATAAAAGATCCTCAGGAAGGCATTATGTACGTTCTGCTCGGCAACGGGCCTGAACACAAACTAGAGCTTTGCAATGGAAGGCAGCAAAGGGAGAGCCCTTTTGGACCGCACAATTTATTTCTGCTGCGGCACACAGGTCTGTTTCAGGGATCAGTTTTACAAATTCTCATCGTCCAGTTCACCATCATCTGTAAAACAGACCAAATGATACCACTAACACAACCCCCTGCTTAACTGTGTGTGTAACGCTGTCCTCAGGGCGTATAGGAACAACGTTTAAAAAAAGCAGTACGCACAGCTGATCAGACCAGCAGCTGATCAGTGTTTAATCACCAAATCCAATAAGGAAACAAATGAGGCAGAGCACGAGGGCAGAAAACAAAGGTAAACAGAAAACGTTAAATGATTGACCAATTTACAGAAGATAAAAACACTCGGGTGGAAACAATTTACAAAACACTTTTCTTTTTACACGTTTAATAAACATTCTGTCAGAGTAAACGAAATCTCAGAAGCTGAAAGTTTAAAAAAAAATCAATTAAAATGAAGTCACAGGGAATGGTGGGGAATTGTTTCTGGCAGTTATTTGATATAGTGTGGTTAATATTTGTAGTCAGCCAAATTAACAGTTTTGCCTCTGCAGGCTTGCACTCACAATGCATAACCTCCAAGGGTTTGGTCTAAAAGTTAAAGAAATATATGCATAAATATTTTTATACAGCTACATTTCTGATGTACAGTAACAGCCACTTACTTATCAAACTTGTATATATATTCTACACTGCTAAAAACAACTGAAAAATATGTTTTTACGTTAAAAAAAAGTAACAAGGTCCATGGGTCACGTTTCACTCCTAAAGCTCTTAGATAGAGGCTTATTTCTCTATCCATCTATATCAATAGATAAGCTTTTATTTAATACTATTCTCCTACTGTATAATTTGTATTGTGCCGCTCTCATATTGATTGAGGAAAATTCAGGCAAGGCAGTGTCAGCTTTTATTTCTACAGGGAAACCACTGAACTGAACAGCAAGGCCCATAAGGTCAAATCAGGATTCAGCTTGCCATGTTGCTACCTTAAAACCGTACAGCATGAAGGAAAAAAAGAAATGGTAGGTTTTGCAGACGCAACATGAACACGAGCAGTTCAACTTTCTCTTTTCTTTATCTTGGGAGGTCTCGAATAACAACATTAATGAAGAATTTTTATCTTCCTCCCCCTTTTCATGTATTAAGTAATTTAAATTTGCAAGCAGAAGTAGTATTTTCTTAGTATGCCTGAAGTCAAACCGCTTTCTTTTCCTCTGCTGTCAAATGTGTCACAGAAATACATATTTACTTAGTTTATCAGCTTCTCTGGACGTGCTACTTGAGAGAAGCTGCTCTTCAGCCTCTGCAGCTCACCTTTTCATTTCAGATGTGCCCGCAGGGTCAAAGTGCAGGAAGGAAGGCAGAAAGCAGCAGGTCTTTACCACAGCGCACTCTGCAAACGCATTTCACTTTAAGACAGATGGTGAAAGCCTGGCGAGGCAAATTGATCCAACCTTTCCATGTTCGGAGAAATGCACCTGGTGAGGAAAGTGGGTGCTTCCCAGGCAGAGCTCACTTTCATTTATGTTTGACCTGCGTACGCCGAGCAACTTATTCTGGGCTGCCACGGGCCTCTGCCTGCAGCTCCCGGGAGGTAAATGGGATACAGAGCCCCTCGGCTCTGTATGTCTGCACACGTGAGTGAGTCAACCAAAACTTGAGAGCTTTAGTCCTGCTCACTTGTGGGAAAATAGCCTCCTTCTGCTCTGGACTGTGGCCCTTCAAAGCCTCAGCTCTACCCCAGTGCTTGGGCCCAATTTGGGCTTGGGCATCAGCCCAATTTCGATCCCGAGTGTGTACAGCCTAGTTACCTACTCTCCTGGATCAAAATGATGTGATAATATTACTGTGATAACATTACTGTGGGGCCTGCCTATACTTCCCGAGACTACCAGTAAGACTTTTCCCTTAACCCACAAAAATCTCAGAATGACAGGCAAGTTCGTTACTGCTTAACACAGAGTAAACCAAAATAATTGAAAAGCTTCCTTTTTCAATGAAATCCTAAATCATACGTAGCACTAGAATTTTATGCACACTTTTGAAGGCAGAAAGATTTACAGAAAGACTATTTTCTTGTGCCTAGCACTGTGTTAGGAAAGAGAGTTTGCTGCATAAGGACTACTTGCACTGGATCTAAATTTCTACATGCACATATAAAACTATTATTTTATTTTTCAATATCTTTTAAACAAAAGTAAACACAGATGTGCCTCCCTTTCTTCCTACTAAAATACTGAGACTACTAAAATGATGAAATAAATTAAGTCTAGCTTCCTTTCACTATTTATGCTTTAGGCTTTCTTTCTGCATCCTGCACAGTCTGGATGAGAGAAACAGATAAATCACTTTTGGTTAATATAATTAATTCCTAGCTTATTTACACACATTCAGGCTTTCAAGCTCTAACATGAAAATTGGACTGATAATACAATGACGCAGCAAGGGAAGCACATTGATCAAAAGATTTGTATTTGTTCAGACTGTTTAGATTAAAGGTTATGTTGGCATGAGGTATTTTGTAAAAGCCATCCTCCTTTCCCCCTCTACAGATCACACAAGCCATTTAAGGTGCTCCTCTGTTTCTTTTGAGACTATTATGCTCAAGAAAAATCTTACCTGCCTAACTACATATGTTAATACTGAACATAGGCCAAAAGGATCAGCAATGATATTTAATAAATGCTATACTTATTTTTTTAGTCATTGCTAGATGAAAGAAAGCTATAATCTCAGTTTGCTTATATTGCCTAAGAAAGATTAAATGAGCATGAAATTGCAAGGCATCCCCATCCCAACAACTGTAAGAAGAATCTGTCAGGAGTAATGCAATTAAAAGAGGATCTAGCTGTTGAAATAACACCTTGTCAACTGGTTAATTTACTTTGTTTTAAAAAATTAAAGTAATTTAGTATAGAGCAATGCACGCTTGCTAATCTTTCTTACCATGTTAACAGGTGGCAGCGCATCTTCCTTTGATGTTTGTTGTGAAGTGACATTCAAAGGCCTGTTTAGTTATTCGTTGTTACATTTGTATTCCCCTCTTCTATCAATAGTTACATGGAAAAACAAAAGTAACCCCCCACATTTTAACCTTACTAGATAAAGCTGCCAATTTGTACACATAGGCCTTTTCTTAAGTGCACGCAGGCATTTTGTAACTTTTATTTGAAGGTCTACTTGAAATTGCATGCTTTTGACTATTGAAAGTTTTGCATAGAAGCTTTGTTTCCAAAATCAAAATACATAGCTGAAATTATCAAAAGAGATATATTCAAAACAAAAAAGGGCAGTTAAGTGCTCATCTTACCAAGTTAGGCATCTCTGTTTTGCAAAAACCTATACCAGCTTAGACATTTTGATATCATGGACTGAAGGCTGTTCATTAGCTCTTAGTAAGATTAGTCACTGTAAATACTTCTCTTACAAAGCTGTCCTGTTGTTAAAACACTTATAAATGCAGAGGGCAGTTACTAACAAAATGATGAAAATAATTAAGTAACTATGCTAATAATTAAGTATATAATTAAGTATATATAAGCATATATACACACACACAAGTAGATATAATTAACTATGCTATGCTAGATAATCAACAACTTAAACTTCACTGCAAGCGAAGAAATAGTAAGCAGGCTTTGAGTGAAGCTCCTCTGCCTCTTTAAAGGACTACTGTATAATGTGTACCAGAATGATTACAGGATCTGACCACAGGAGAACAGCAACCCAAGAAATGGATGAACAAATCGGCTCAGTCGCCCCGAGTTCTGTAGATGGCTATCACAGAGACACCAAAGTGACCTTCCACCATAGGGATTAAGGACAGCAGCCTTTAATCAATACATACGTATCTACAAACGCATCTCTGCTGCTTCATTTTCTTTCTATTCCATCTCCAAGAAACTCAAGCCTTCCTTCCCAGTCCTGGTATCCCAAACAGATCATTCGAAGTCTATTGCTAAAATGGCCTTGTTCAACATCATTCCATCAGTAGCTCCATAAAGCAGTGCTTGTGAGTACACATTTACAAGTACCAACTGAAAGGTGTACCCTTTTGCCATTACTAACCTCAGTTACTATGCTATGAGGTGTAAGACACACTTCACTTTTTGGCTTGTAGACTATTGTGTTTGACAAAACTCATCCTCTTCTCAAGTGTTGGAAAATCTGATATTGTAGGGGGTTTTTTTTCTTAATACTTAAAAATAGAACCAAACTTGCTTTTACCTTTTCTTTTTCCGAGTCAAATACTCTGAACCAAAATGCAAAGAAGAGTAGAGGAAGGAGAGATTGCACGTATGAGCCTTTTAAAACAGTTCCATTCTGTTCTTCATCCCCAAACCAAAACTTTGGACAAACCTTCTGAAGGGAACGATCTGATCTCTGAATGACAGGCCCAACCAAGAGGTAAACAAAAGTAAGTTTACGCCCACCTCAGCCTAGGTGTTATAACTATGCCATGTGCGTGGAACTATAGGTACTATTTTCCATTTTGGAAGGCTTACACTCAAAGGGAGGTCTGGTTTTCCTTCAGTGTGTGCACCACTGAGATACCAACCTACTTATTTCAATAAAATCCCCCGAGTGAGAGCTAGTAAGCACAATCAGCATAGGCAGAAATGGCAGGACTGTCTCATTAAGCCTACTGGAAAAACACTCATTCCAGAGTCTTAAAGTTATTGATCTCTTACAGCTTGATGCTTGTACACAGGTTGAAAAGAAAACAGGACAGGCTCACAGCAGACGAACCTGTTGAAGTTTACTTAATACACAGAAACTATAACTAACTCAGGGAACATTTCAAAGAGCTGCAGAATGCAAGATTTCAGGGAAAAGCACCACATACGCATCCCCTGTCCTTACAGCGTTCCTTGAGTACCTGCTTTTGACCACCATTTGAGAAAGCATACTTGCCTAGATAATCCTTTGGTCAGACCCAGTACAGCTGTTCTTACGTTTGCTGCAATACGCTTTCAATAATCCAGGTGCAAACTTATTTTCATCAAAAGAATATATTCTTTGTTTCTGCCCAGACTCATAATACAATCTAGCAGCCACCAAATATCTGTGCAATCATTTTACCATGTACACGCTAAGAGAATTGTACAAATTAAGAAGATAATTAAGAAGAACAGTGTAATTAACCTAAGCAAACCCTTGAAGAATAATGTATCCAATAGAAAGCTCTCTAATAATTAGTGGGTAGAACTACGAAAGAATCAAGAGTTAAAAAAAAGAAGCTAAAAGGCCAAAATGGCACAAACCCCCCTTTTTCATTTAAGTTAGTTATTCTCCAAGTAACTCTGGCAAAGAATCTAGAAATAAACACCTCCACAGTACGAGCCTCAGCGTAGCAGCTACAACCTTCCAGACTACTTGGTCAGCGTGAATATTATTTGAGAGATGCCATCTCTGTTAGCAACTAGATGCTTTCTGCCGATCTACTGCTTCACTATAAGACAGCTAAGACAATAATGGATGCTGTTCTCTTTCTGACTGAACATTTCCAGGCTACTGAAAAAACAAAGCCTACTCTTTCACTGTTTTGTGATGAATCAAGATGTACTGCTGGTGGCTGAGAGATGTAAAATGTCCAACAGCTTGGAGAATAGCCCCAAGCTCTTGCCAAATTATGCACTCCAGTACTAGAGATCTGTTAGAAAAATGTATCAATTTTTCTTCCAATGTGATATTTTTTCTTCTGGAAAAGGAAGACAGGTGGAAATAAACTGTTGAACAAAATCTGATTTCCAATGGAATAATAACCTATTCAACAGGGAAAGATTTTCAGGGATAACAGAATACTAGAGAATCTCAGATGACCAGGACAAACTCCCAGTAAATGCAAATGCATTCACTGACCTAAGGAAGAGTAGAAAATTTAGGAAAATAAAATTTATTACTATAAACATAAAATGTCATCCTATTGCTCAATCTGCCCAAAAAGTTAATCTTCCAGTTAATGATAAACACAAGGCAAAAAATATACACTGCCATCATTTTCAAAAATGACATTGTGAATCTAACATGATAAAAAGCGTGTTATTTTATTGAAACTATATGACCACCCTCAGTCAACAATATATACACACAACACAGCCAACCGTATATTTTATTTGTTCATCTCCATCTTGGGACATGCTCAATCTCAGAAGTAAAGACACTAATAATTTGTTAAAAAAAATAAAAAATTAACATCCCCCTCCAAAACCCAACACTCAATACTTGAATTACAGTATCAATTAGTTTTACTTTAGTGCACCCACATTAGAGGAAACTCTGCAGCTGGATATATGTGCACTTGCCCTACTGACATCAGTGCAATCCCACTGAAAAGCAGGATTCCACTGATCATACACTTGCAATCTTTTGAAGGGAAAACTTGCAAAGAATTCTCTAGTAGCCATCTGTCCTTCTTATGCCAACGAAGTGCAGACAATTATAGCAGTACTTCTTTCAACTTCTTCAACAAAGTACATTAAAAAGGTTTGATCAAATCTTCTTTATGCAATACATGTCATTTTCAGTGAATCCAAACTGATGGCTCTGCCCTTTGCCCTGGCAAAATGTCTTTGTCCTTCCTCTATGAAATGGTATAGTCAAACGCTATATTTTCTTAAATGGTGGCTTAATTCCATATGGAAGGAACAAAAGTAACTAATTGTTAATTAAAAAGAAACGATGAATAGATTTTCTTACGTACTTGTCTCGTCCACCACTTTAAAACACTCCTCTTTCTTATCTCAACTATTATCTGTATAATCAAGTGGCAGAAAGGAATACTATCAAAGCAGGTTAAAAAGAAATTGCATAACCTCAATTTATTTAATGGTACAGTGAAAAATACATCCTGCTTTTTGTAACAAAAGCACCAATAGATTATTTTAAATTATCTTTAAAACAGGCAAAAAAGCATTTTTGATCGCTTACATAGTTACAGGCAAATCATTAGACTGCTGTGACGGGAACAGCCTAAAGATCACCTCTCCTTTTTGTTCAGTTTCCTCTGCAAATGGTTGTCACTTATTTCATCTGTGTGACTTTCATATACTAATAGACAAGGAATAAAAGCATAAAAAAGAAAGGAGGATAACAAGTGCTTATCTACAAATTAACAGGAGACTCTCAGTACCAAAACTGAGTTACATGTATTACTTGTTTTACAGTGGTGCCAACTGTTCAGATAACACAACGTGCAGGGAACTCTACCTATCCTCAGCTGGCAGGTGGTTTCTTCCCCAAAGAGAAGGCTTACGATACATAAACTGATTCTGGAGGACAGGAAAGAAAGTCAAGAGACAAAAAGATAGATGAGGGATTTTTTTTTTGTTTTGTTCTGGACTCTTTTTAAAAAGGATTTTTTAAAGAAATCTCTAGGAAGTTAACAATAATAGCAAGAAGCAAACAAGCACTCCTATCTCTTCATTTGTTCCTACATGGAATGAATTCAGTAGGCATTTATATAGTAAGTTCAATCACAAGGTACTTAGATGTAGCACAAGATGAGACTTTTCAAAGTGCACACCCAAACTATTCAAAGCATTTTAACATGTAATTGTGCATAACAGGCTGGCCAAGACAATGGATTAAGAGAAAGGATTCAATTCACAATATTTTTGCACCACCTGCCGTAACGCTTAAGTGCTAGGAAGCTAAAAGCTAGTATTTGGTAAAGGGTTAGTTATTACAAGGAGAAACATAGAACACTCTCCTATGCATGTCACAGTTTATATTAACAATGTGTGGTACAGAAAAGACCATTTCTTTATTCATCTTTTGAGGAATAAGAAGATCTATCCGCAATTAAAGGTCTGAAGATTCCCCAACTTTGCCTTATCAAGCAGCAGATAAAGCACAGTACGAGATGCCCTCTGCAACAGTATAGCCCACGCTCCACTGACACAACATTGGTACTTACAAAGGGCATGTCTCCCCTCATTTCTCTGAAAAACGTCAAAAGAGCCCAGGCTCCATCTGATCTGTGTAGTCCATCAGTTTTTTTCTGGGTCCTTTTCTGTAATATCCATGCTCCTCAGAAGCATTACTAAGTCTTAACTTCATTATCTACCTGCGACACAGAGGGACATCACCCCCATCTCACAGATACTCAAAGCTGCAACTGGAAGATCTTAAAGAAAAAAAAAAGGCAGCACTGACAACATAGTAACAATGTTATTTACATTTATATCCCCATTTGGTACTATTTTGTGTCTCAACGCTAAACATTAGCATATAAAGAGTGAGTGATTTCATCTTAAGATTGCAGGTGTTCCACCCATGTAAAACGAACTGGGGAACATTTCTCCAGTTGGGATGAAGTTCATCCTAGTTATGGAAAGAAAGAATACTGTATACATGCTAGGCCGTCTGACCCAGGGAGAGAGACTCCCTCTCCCTACATAGCCATGAGGGGGACATTATCAGAAAGACCGTGTAAGACTAAGTGTACAAGCATATAGTGCTTCCACTCTTCTAACCACACTCAAGATCTGTAGTATGAAGCATGCTTGGTTGTTTTTTTTCCTGGTTTGGAGCTCTTCAATACCTGACAAGGTAAACTTCAAAATACATTAAAATAAATCCAGTCAGAAAATTAAAAAATAAAACGCATTCACACACACACACACACACAAAACTTCTCCTTCTAATCTTTGTCTTCTGCCAAACCATTCATCAAAAACACCCTTTACATCACAACAGCTTTTCCCATTGATTTTGATTCGGACAAAATTTTACTTTTTAAGTTTAAAAAGGGCACAGCTCCATTTCAGTGTCCTCTGTCAAAGTTGACTAATAAATTGTTCTCTTCAGCCTCCTTTCCTTTGGCCACAAGTTTATATTTCCTCCTCTTTAGGCATGCTCATGAGACCGTTTCTGAACTGGATTGCATACATGATCAGAGTGGGAGAATAAAAATCAGGTTTCTGTTTTAAAACTTGGATCATTTTATTGAGGTGATCTAAAACAGGGCCCAATACACCAATGAATTAGCACTTCTACAGTGGAAGGGGAGGGGAAAGCAGGGTTGTCACCTCTGAAACTGGCTTTGTCACCAGAAAAGTCAGTATGGAATTGCATCTCAGCTTAAGAAACATAATCCCATTTTGCTGGGTTTCCCACTTTCCTTTTGAGAGCACTCAACAGACTTATCTGTAAAAAATATTGACACTGGCTGGATAGGAACTTCTGGCCTTGTGAGCACCTGCAGCCCCTGTCTCCATCCACCAAAAAGACCCCTCAAAAAGAGGTAACTTGAAATGCATCAGTAAATGCATTTAGGAAAAACTATCCCCGATTTGAAACATGTAGTAAAATCCCACACGACTGCAGCACTGGAATCACATTTGCTTGCTCTGCTGCTTTGAAAAAGTAAGCAAGCAAGAAGTTTACTGTTCTTCAATTTTGCCAGGCATCAGCAATGAACTGTGAACAGCTGGGATGTCACCACTGAAACATATAAAACTCCCTAATGCCCCCTGGGAAGCAGTTTGGAACCCATTTCCCTGCCCTCAGTTTTTCCCAAGTAAGATTAGCTCCCAAAGCATAACATTCCTTTTAAAAAGTTGAGTTTACTTTTTTATTTATACCTTTTTTTTAGCTGAATTTCCATCTCCACTTCAATAGCCTACTGAAATTGATGCATTTCTAATGATCCCAAATTCACAGTGAAGTGATTCTGGTTTGACTTACTGCAGAAACTCTTTCCGAAGAAAAATACCCTTCTCCCAGCCAATTCAATTGCATCCTTGTTCCGGGCTGTACAAAATAAAATTTGCACCACTCGAGTCTTCTGCGGGACCCCATAGAAAGATGGCACTGTGGCAGATGCCATACAAACCAACAGTCTCAGATCTGAATGGTCTACAATTAGACTGATAAACTTGTGAAAAGGATGTAACCTCAAATCCACTCACCAACTTATTTCCAGAAAAAGCTACCATATTTTCATTATCCAGATACAACTTTTAATCAATTCACAGTTACAGGTAAAAGGTTCGACAGCCCCTTAGAGAGCAACATGAGACATCCAAGATACCATTTCAAGCAGGTATTTTTACTAACCCAAGTAGTCATTTATTTGGAGCTGCTTCTCTCTGGTCACATAGTAAACCCCTGCCTGCTTTACACACACAACCTTTTCAGACATGTTTTCAGACGACTATTCTGCATCCTTAAAAAGAACAGCCCCTATTAATCAAGAACAATTAATTTAAGAGTAGAAGCCTCCAAAATAATTTTTCTTTCAAATATTATTTTGTCATGCACAGTAACTCTCCTAATGGTTCTTTCGTCCTCCCAATACACTTTTTGGCATGTGACTAGGGATGATCGTTAGGAGAGTTTCAACTCGATCTGCAAAGCTGCCACAGTTACCCTGACCGCTAGGCTGCCCTGCCAACACAACCAGAATCCTCGCTGTGGTACCAAGGCCTGACACCAAATGGATGGCGTGGTGACAGAGCAAACAGGACACACAAGTGCAGAAGGGCTACGCTTCAAAAAAAAAAAAAAAAAGTATGTTTTCCACTAACTTTGGCACTGACTTACAAATTGCAGAGGTGGAAGGGGGCAGAGGGAAGGCTGGAAAGGAAGATAGAGGACTGGGAGCTGAAACTACCATCCACTTTGCAGCATATGGAGAGACTTGGGGACCAGGCAGTTTTGAAAGGGCTGCTTCTTTAAGCAAGAGAAGTCAAACTGCCAAAGAAAGCCTGCTGAGCCAAGAAGAGAGGAAAAGTCCTGGGTGGAGAAACCCAGGACTCCCTGGAGCAGTGACAGAAGAACAAGAGGACTGGGATCTGTGGTTTTCCAGGGGCAACTGCCTTGTCCCATAATATTTATGAATAATAAATTAATTTTCTCCAGTCCATGTTTCTTTGCTTTACTGATATGTGGTTCCTGCTGGGGGTAACTAGAAAATTAAAGCCTCAGCTCATAGCTAGATTGGGGGAAGGGGTGCGCGAGACAGACTAAAACTAATCAACAGAGAGAACAGGCAGGCTAAGCTTGGACTAAAAAGCTTTTAAGGGTGTTGTCTCAAGCTGTATTTCTATTTCTCAAATTACAGGCTAAGTCTGCTTGTAAAGATGCAAGTCTGTTCAGAACCTCAGCAGCTCAGATTTGCTGTTTTTCAAGAGCAAGATGTTGCTAAGCCTGTTTTTGTGCAAAGTTCTTGCAATTTCCACTAATTGTGGATTTCACTGGAAAATAGAAGCTAGAAGCTGTCACTTTCCATAGACAGCTCTGAAGATGCTGTGGCTCCCAGGTTTTGACCTTGTGTGTGCACTATTCACGTTCTTTTTTGTCATCTTCTTTACCACCAGTGTTGTGTATTGCTCGTCTCTGGACTAAGACACTGGCTCCACGGCCTGGAGGCCAGATTTCCACTATTCAAGGAGGAGACTAAGCATAACCTGGCATATCACAGAGATCCTTAACTACAAAGCAAGACTGATCACAGTCTATACCTCGGGGTATGTAAGCCTGTGGGATTCAGAGACTGGATCCAGTCACAGCAGACTGATGTCTGTCCAGTGTGACTGCAACGCAGAGCTGCTCCACAGAAGTAAAAATGCCGGTCAAGCAGCCTACGCAGCAAAACACACCACACGTTGCACACAAGTAACAGAAATATTTGGGAATCAGCACTGGAACGTGGGGAGGCAGGATTCTTGCTTTCTACTACTGGCCTTAGGAACCAACTGTTGTTTTACATTTAGTTGTGCTGTTTGTATCAGCTACGATCCGTGTTTTCTTTTGGCTATCCAAGAAGGTCCAAAGCGAGGCACTCGAATATCAAACATCAGCTTCTGCCCCACTTCAAAAAGTCAGATGATTTACTCCAAACAGAACTGCAGTCAGAAAACATCCGCATACTCTCTGCACACCAAGAAGAGGACAATGACACAGAGTGCTAAATCAAACCTCTAATTTAACAAGCTCCTGAAAATTGTGCCACACAGTAGAAGAGCAGGCTCTTTCTATTGGAGACCTGAACTGACTTTGTGAAAGCTTCTAATTACCACATTAGCAAAATAAGAAAACAAACATGAAGGATACATGAACAGTAATGGTAAAATAGTGAGATCAGATTTAAAGCCATATGTCATGGAGATAAAGCGGTACACAGAAGAGTTTTCCCATGGTGCAATTAACCAAGAATTATCTTCAGCAATAAATGAGTTTCAGAAGTTGCCACTCTCTTTTCCTTCCTTTTGACCTTTTATTTCTGTTCCCACACTCTAGAATAACATCTTCCCACTTAAGCTGGCTGCATGAAAATCCAGACCACTGCTGAGGTCAGGATTTAAAAAAGAATAAGACACAGGAAAATTGCAACAATCCTAAAAAGGATCATTTTAAAACCCGTATCAGGTCTATCTTCCAGCCTACGCTGGTTACGTTAGCACAGTGAAAGGCCTGGCAAGCTACTGGGGACGGATGCGAATGAACAACCACAAACAGTGCTGAGGAGCATGGGAAATTCTCCATTTCTTCTTTTGCTTCCCTGGAATCACAAAAAGGCTGCGCTTTCTATATCAGTGCATGACTGCCAGCAGCAGGAACCAAAGCAAAGAAAAAAAAATATCTTCAACCTCCCGCTCTCCAAATTTAGTAAATGAAAATGAAAGGAAAAAGATATTTTCAATTGTCCCTTCCTCACGCGTGTCAAGTTGATCTTCCTATTACTCACAGCTCACTTCCTCAAGTGACAGCTAAACTGGAAGCTGTTCAAATCTGTATTTATAGTCAAAGACAACGGTCAATGAGAAATACACTCACAGATTTACCAAACAAAAAAAACCACCAAAAAACAAAAACATAAGCAGGACCTACATAAAGCATCTTTGCAATCTAGGACTGGAAGGAGACTCACTGTTTTCTACTATAATTAATCTTATTGAAAAACTGGAACAAAGATGAAACCTACTTCTACTTAAAATTGGCAGCCTTATATGAAAATATCATTTATATCAGTACATTAAGAGAAATGAAGCTTTTACAAATGTTTTTGCTTAACATGGCAGTGACATATTCAGTGTGAAGTGGGGTTTTATCTTGTTATATAAAACAAATGCAACTTGTATAACATCATTCCAAATATTAAATTGCTCTGAAAGAGAACGTGTGAATGAGTAGATTTGATTTCAGCAATAAAAAAAAAAAAAAAGAGAAAAATGATGCCTCTAAAACTTAAATTAACTGAACAGTAATTCTCTGTGGCTACATTTTAGCAGTTTCACCAATCAGCCCATCAGTTGTGAAGGCTGGGGGCGGGGGAAGGAGAGATACTGCCTAAAGTGAAGATGAAGTCTTCTCTTGTGAAAGTCAATACATCTTCTTAAGCCAGAAAAAAAGGTCCCTAAACATCCGTAACCACAATCAGTAATTGTCATTAAAAGCTCTCATTATATAGAGGAGGTGTAATTAGGGCATCTTGCCCTCACAGGGTGCAGCACACAGAGAATGCTGGAAGGATTCATAAATTAGTGCCAAATCAGTCTCGTTCCCATCTACCATGCAATCTGCTGTAAAAGAAAAAAAATTGTATTTACACATATTAACGGAAAGCCCACTGGCCTCTACAAAATTAGCCTAAACATGAAATGCAGTTATTTGAGAGACTCCCTTTTATTTCTAAGACACATAATGAAATAGGGATAAAGTTTGCCATCAATAACGCCGAACATATCTGCTGAACCCCGCAGATTCCAGGGCATTAATAATTTAAACTCTTATGGGAATTTTGTCATGGTGGAGATAGGACTTGTCTGCAAACGGAGCTCAGGGGATGTTCAATATGATCTGTTCTAGTATACACACACAATTGCTACATTTATCATGATGCAGAGGAAAAGAATGGTTGTTTCTTAAGGACTTCAGCAATGTTTTTCTGTAATTTACACAATAAAACCTCTGAGTATTTCTAATAAAAATCTCAGGCTCTAAAAAGATACTGTTACGAGAATTATACTGAAAAGGTTTCTTCTCTCCCCCTCTCTGTCATTTATTCACATACAGTGGTGTTCATGAACACGTTATAAAGTGGGATGAGGAGTCAGCTACCCAGCTGGCTGACAGTAGTATCGTCCGTGCAAAATGCTACTGTAAGCACAGATACTATATGAGATAACAGCCTAAGCAGATAAAGCTATTTGTTTGACTCTCATATTTGTATGTATAAGGGCAAATCTAACAGCTCTGCATGTAAAGCTGACTAGTTGTGTGCACAATTACTAGATCTCAGTGCAAAATCCCCTTTTTGCACATGCCAGTGGTAAACACAGAAAGCATATAACCTTTCCAGACGCTTGCCTTGTTAGTGCAACACAGGTTAAATTCAGGCATTTGCTCAACAGCTAATCCAGAGTAACTCCAGATACGGACACTTTTATACTGCAACAAGAGTATCTGTGGTCTAAATTAGCCTAACTGTCTTTCACACTCTTATTCTTAGACGGAAGTATGCTCAAATGGAGTGAGAAACAGGCAAGAAAAATCTTACTTTAAAAGCAAGCCCTGATTCTTACAATGCCATTTCAGAACAAGCTTCGAGAACAGTTCTGTCCACACACTTTCAAATCCCCCACCTCCATGATGCCAGACATGCATGATTCAGTGTGTACCACAGGTCCTGAGTGGCAGAACTGATGCTCCGCTACAAAGTTTAAGCACTGTAGAAGCTACTGCAGTACCTACAATCCCAGAAAAGTGCCTCAAAACATTTAATTTGCTAAATCTCCTTTTTAAAAGCAATTCAGTCAATGAATTTATAAGTGATCCAAAACAGTCTTAACTGATGGCACGAGACATTCCTCAGCATCTTAGCTCTTCTGCTGATCAGCTTTTCACCATGATTTAAAGTAACCCATACACAATCTGGAAGATAGCGTCCAAAGGCTTTGCAAGATTATTGCCTGATTAGCAATAAAAAGTCCCTATGAGTTCAATCTAAGAACTTTATCATATAATGTCATAAAATAATTATTTTTCTATTGGGATATGTGTCATAGAATTAGCTTAGAAAATCTAATTCAAAAGTTTATCACTGTAGCAACGCCTACTCAATGTTAGCACCCTGAAGTGCTATGTTCCTGTCGCAGCTTAAACATGTTATGTTACTGGTAGCTCTCAAAGGATCACTTGGGCACAGGCTCCTGTATTTCCGATGGAAAGAAGAACGCGCAGGAGGGTGAACTGCACGTAGGCAGACGACACGTAGCAGCCTCACACACAGGGAGCGGGAGGGACTGCTGCAGTGTGTGCCCCCTCCACCCAAAATAACAGGAGCTCTCAGACAGGGATGCCTCAGAGTATCCCCAGCCTCCCTTGACACAGAAGAGCCACCATTCTCCTTCTCCACTCAAAGCCACCACTGCCTGAGCACTCCGACTCTGAGGGCTGCCAACCCCTTGCCCTCCCACTCCTCCAATACTTCTTAACTGGGACATACCATGGCCCAGGGCCCTCCTGCCCCAAACACGTCTCCAGCGCAAACCTCCACTTTGCCTGCTCAGACACACCAGCGCCCGACTGAGCTGGGAGGCCGGCTGGAGCTCCCTTGTGCTAGTTCTCTGGGAGGAAGAAACTCCTTGTTCCTACTCTGGCAGGGCTTTAAGAAATCCATGCGCCAAGTATATAGCATTTATCTGGACAGTCTGTGGGCACAGGCAGTGACTATCACTGATGCAAAACATATGCCTAGAACTCTTAACTCTAATTTAGGCTGCTTGAATAGATTCATGAACCAGATTTATCATAAGACTGTAGTGGTTTTCTGTCAGTGATAAACTATAGCCTTTTCTGTTCCTAAAAGCAAGCACAATAATTATTTGGGAAAGGCTGTAGAGGTTTTAAGGAACGTGAAAATAATTTCAAAAGCAAATAAAAACTACACCACTTTCCATATATTACAGATGATACAGTTTTCCTTATATTATTTTATAACACTAGTTTGAGAGGTTAATACACGTTCAGTTAGAACTATAACTGTGCTGCTGTCTGAACTAGCATAACAATTTTAATTTGGAGAGTTAAAAGAGATCAGACTGGAAAATAAGAGAAGCCAGTATAATGCTTTGCAAGCATTTATGGTGCAATAAATATGCCACAGCTTGAGGCAGTAGAACTCTGATAAGTTATTTTTCCAAACATCTTTAGAGGGATGTATCCCATTTTGACAGACCTTCATGAATGAGGGGAGGACAAGCCCTCATCAGCACTTTGCTTTGGGGACTAAACAAAATGAGGTACTAATGATAAAATTGTATTTTAGTTCTTTGACTTGAATACATAAACCAACTGACTAGATTTTGGAACCGACGGACAAAATAGCTGGGATCCCAGGCACCAGGGCCAATTCTGCTGAAAGGCCCACGTTCCAACTACAAGGGGAGGAATAAAAATAAAAAAAGAGCAAGTGACAAAACCATGCTCATCTTTTATTAACTGAGTGAGTCAGCTAAGCAATATGGCAGTAGCCTATAAATACTAAGCTTCATCTACATTTTATTATTTTGTAAGCTCCCTGTGCTACAGAAATGCTCTTTCTTTGTCTTTTAACTATCTACTAAAAAGAGGGAAAGCAATAGTAATAAATACATTTTATACATGAGTTCACATAACAATTTTCTGCCAGGGAAACAACACAATCTATAAAACGAATTGTCCTTATACTTTTGCTCCGATCCCTTTAATTGGCCTGCAAAATAAGAATGAAAGATGGATAGAAACTCTTTCTGAGAGTCAATGAGCAAAAAAAAAAAAAAATCTTACTGAAAATGCTATATATAAATTAAAAATTAAAAAAAGGTAAGATTTGCACCAGTATTTTGTTGACTGCTCTATTGCAATGTGTTATCTGAATTATGAATCCACCAAGTGATCTTGTATGACTTTGCATGACTTCACACAACTCTTCAGTCACTGTAAGGAACTCACTTCTGTAGCACAGAGAAAGACTGAATGACTGGAACTGAAGGAACAAAAACACATGGCTCTAAGCACCAGTTAACAGAAATGAGAGAGAAATAACCTGTAAGTCTAGGTGCCTATGGGTAGAGGTGTGTGTAAAACAGTGAAAATGAACGTACGTCTGGGAATTATTTATTCCTCCTACGGAAAAAATAAGTAGCCATATACAAAACATTTATAAACATTTATAACCTTTTCAAATGACTTCTTGCTAGCTACATGTTTTCTATCTCCCAGGAAACAGTGGACAGATATTTGGATATCTGACCCCTAAATGCAGAGGAAGCATTAATGCTACAGTTTCATCTAAGGAGGACAGAGTATATAGTTACTCATCCTAAAAAGGCTGTGTGGTGACCGCCAAATGGGGGAGAGGAAGAGGGAAATCCAGCCAAATGTTGGCAGTCATGGCTGTATTGGTTACTGCTGTTTGCCTTACCAGAAATTACAGTACATTATTTTATATTGGATATGACACTTTTAAAGTCAAAATGTTGAAATAACAGAGTTTTAAAAGAAAAACTGATCAAGTGCATTTTATTTTGTAAAAGTTGAAATAAAACAGCATTTCTATCACATGATATCATTCAGGTTTTTGAAGGATTTGCTATCTCAACTGGTAGAAACAACAATTAAAACCTAGTTTAAACAGAAGCAAAGTGTATTTTAGAAGTAGGGTTATACTGTGGAGGTTTTATTTTTGTGTATGATAGGCAAAATTAAGTCCAATAGATTTTAAGCTTACGCATGTAGATATAACCTTCCAGGGAAGGAGCAGAATGCCTGCTTGCACCTGAGTTTTAAAGGCAGCAGTTGAGGTGTGTGAGTAGTTCCATGTAGGTTTGCAAGATAAATTTAGGTAATTGTATAGGAGAGAGGAAGTGGCTTTATTGCTAAGACACACTGCTTATATTTACAAAACAATAAGTCATAATTAGCCTAAAGCTAGATATGCTTTTGGGCAGTCCAATGTAGGTGGCTACAGATGACACGGCCTTCAATCAGTCTACCAATTACTAGAGAGGCGATGTTTTCTCTCCAAGAAAAAGCAGATGACAAAGATGCTGGGAGAGCTCAGCAGCATGGTAGAGGGGTCAAGGCAGGAACAGGTTCTAATTTAGCCTAGCTGTATCTATCCTATCACACAGAGCACGGCGCTTCCCAAAAACATGCTCCTAAGATGTGAAGGGGACTAGTGGCTGTCCCTTTTATTTATTTATAGGTTACAGCTTTGCATAACAACATCTTTCATAAAAGTTTACAGCTAGTGGCTAGTGCTTATAGAAGAACAACAAAACCCAAATCTCAACCTCTCACTTACGAAGAATTCCAGCAGAAATGAGACCACCTAGATAGCATCTACTGCTCTCTGGCTTGCAAGCACTTGAGATTAGGAAAACCGAAGAAGTTCACCTTCCTTAGCATCACTGAATTGGACTGATAGTCAACGTGTGTATGCATCTGGAGTCCGGATGTCATTTTTGCTGAAATTTTCTTTTCTTTAAACAATGCAATTCTCAACATTTTTAAACATATAAAAATATTACCAGTGCAAGGGTAAACACTGTCATATGAAACTAAATGCACATCCTTATTTGATACTTTATCTCTTACTGTCAACCATGAAAATTTGAGTAAGCCAAAGATGGTTTCCCTGGTCACCCTTTCCAATATAATTTTCCAGGTGGTTATGGCCCAGAGACAGTTGTTATCATCCTCACCTTCTTTTACTTATTTCAGAGGATTATTACCGCTACCTGCATCTTCGCAAGAGGATGAAGTCACCTCAGACTTCATTTTCCACTATTATTATCCAGTGCCCGTACCTGGACAAAGGGAAGGAAGTGGGACAAAAACCTAAATGGCAATGGCATGGAGAACACGCTAGCTCTTTAGTTACTTTATTCTTTATTTGTAGCCCATCAAAGAACATTCAACATAAAATAATCCTCATTATAACCAAATTTCCTCAATCATATACAGGATATTTACAAGCTGTGGATGAACTCCTCCAGTCAGCGCAGAACTGCTGCCAATGCAACTACCAGACCCCATGAGCAGATGGGCGAAACAACATTGTCGATTAAAACAAAAAACACCTAACCCTACAATGTAATTTGGTAAGTAGCAGACCCAGGAACCATCTGCTAACAAAAAACCCTGCAAAGCTATCCTTTTCTTGCAATCGTTCTAGACGACGGAGGACTGCTTTGAGTCCCTGTTGTCATCTTCTCCATCAGCTGGATCTCAGACTACTGCTGAGATCCTCCCACACCCCTCTTACCTTAAGACAGTTAAGGGTGAGAAGAAAATGGCCTGTTCCTCTTGCTGAGCAGGGCCTCAGTCCTGTTCCTCACTTTAAGAGATCTTATCTCCCAATCCACTTCCAATTCTTATTGACCAGAGATTTAAGCCTTCTACACATTGATTACTGGCTCCAGGTACCTGATAAGTCCTGACAAAATTAAATTTACAGCCCAATACAGTCTACTAGGAGGTTCCCTAGTTGCTGGAAGAGAACTAAACACAGTCACCCACCTCTCTATGCTCTTCTACCCAAACCCTAACAACAAGCAGCTTAATACCACCCATACCAATAAGGCATCAGGTGAAATTTCATTCCCACACCTGCATATCATGAGGCATAACATCCACACCAAGCCTACAATGTCCAGTAAAGAGATATGTAAATTAACATTTTTTTACCATTTTTAATGATGTGCTGGAAAGAATTGGCCCAAGTTACATTTCCCAGTGTCTGTAGATTTGTGCAGCAACACTACCAACATTCAGCCTCCTTCATTTACAGAAATTGTATTTATGCACAATTGTGTTTATAGCACATGTTCCTGTAAAACACGTAACCTGCATATCAACTTAACTATGCATGCATTCAGCTGCATTATATACTCCCTTTCTAGAGCAAAACTCGCAAAATGAAGCCAGTTCTGTTAGCTGCTCATCAAATATAGGTAAAGAGATTACAAGGAAAACGATTTTAAATGCAAAAGACACTTTTTCCCCAACTGCTGAACTGTCTCATATAACAAAATTAATAATTTAACTATCTGAAACTTCACACGTGCAGGGCACTGCAGGCAGACCATTGGCATTTTCACTTCAAATTTATATAGTCTTTAGTCAGTACACTTAATCTGCATTTCTAACACCTGCTTCAGTCAGCTGTGAAGTGCAATGTTATCTATAAAATCTTCTTTCATCTTCATACTGTTCATCTAACACAAAATATGATGGCGGATAATTATTTGACTTTAAAAAGGATATGAAACTTTTCACTTTTTTTGATCATTTCTTGAAAGACACACTCATATATTTGACAATCCATTTTATTAAAAGGTTTGTTTTTAAGAAAAAACACTGTGGCTTTCACATTATTCATGTTATCTAATCTTATGTAATATATTTCTCCTTCAAACAGTTAACAATTTTCCATACAGGAGTAAAAATGTGGAAAATAAACTACACCACAATTAAGCTATGAGGCATGATAGGATGTGCGTTTTCAGGCCACTAGCATATGCCTCTCATAGGCACTGGGAGGCAGGAGGAAGAAGCTAGAATGACTTTTACTACTCGAGGAGGGCATCAATGCTAGCACCTACATCATACCACTGTGCAAAGGGATATATTAAAAATAAGCAGTGGGGGTGATACTACATGCAGTTTTCATTCAGTAGGCTTATGCTGGGCATAAAAGCTATTCCCAGTCATTCATGGGTGATGTACGGCCTCTGCCAAGTTAAACACGAGGTGGATAAAGACACCCAGTGAAACTGTTCACAGTTGAGCTTTCAAGATATTGGTTAAAAAGAGAAGATAGTATGAAGCACAGTTTACTAATAAAGGAACAATACTCCATCTTCATGTATTAAGGTATAAAGTAATTTCTATTTGACATGCCATGGGTACCACATTTAGATCCCAATAAAAATAATACTTCATTTGTAAATTAAAAAAGAATAGTTCTGTCAATTACTTAACCCTGTCAGAGCTCACATACTGTGCTTTCAGTGCGACCCTAGTTTGTACGACATAGTCAGTTTTTCATAGATAAAGTCAGAAGTCTGACAATAAAGTCTGATTTTTCCACCTAGCAATAGGGGAAGAGCACGATGCAACCAATCATGCTAGAAGATACTCCACTGGAGTTGACCAAGAATATACCTTTAGAAAAATTTTAGAAAAGGAACTACGTGTTACAATCCTTTCAAAAAGTAGAAGCAACAGATGAACAATTTACTTATGACTTCACATTAGGAGAGTAATTTTTCAGGGGGTGCAGCAGGGACGAAAGTGGAACGGAGGAGTAAAAAAGAGGGTTCAGGGAGGTGGAAAGGAGTTGAATTTGCACACATATCATACCAGAAAGGTGAAAAACTGTATGAATAAGTGAGTCTCAAGACAGGTGAAGGAACAATCTTCAGGATAGTACTTTATCCAAAAAGTCCAAACAAAAAAAACTCTCCTAGGCCACTGATGGCCTAGAAGTCAGCATCAGTGGTTGATTAACAGCATTAAAAGAAACCAAGTAATGACAGACCATTAATTAAGATATTTCTCCCCCTCCTTTGCAATAATTAGTATTTCCAAGCATATGTCATTAAGGATGAAAGCTGTAGATTGTTTTGAAACTGTGAAGATCTTCAGGAAAAATAATAATGAAGGGAGCCTCCCAGCAACAGCACAAGCATAGCCCTTCAGAAATAAAAGGTCAGCAATAACAAATACAAATTTCCAAAGGAAGTTCTAGTTTTATGACAGTTATGCCTTCCCTACTAGTTTGGTTAAAGCTTTCGACCTAACCTTCAGTGTTTCCACTAAGACAGTATTTGTCCCCTTGACAGTAAGGTAAACGGCTTGCAGTCAGCCACCTTATGGTAGCAATGATGTCTTCTCTTTATCCCAAGAGACTGGGGACTGACAATCCAGGCACTGACAATTTTTGAGCAGGCACTGTTCAAAATGGACAACAGAAATAAAAACATCCAAATCCAAATCCAGGAAGAGCTTTAGACTATTTCGGGGCAACATCAAAGAAGCTTAATAAATAAATGTGGTTAAGTTTTTTGGGTTTTTTGTACTCCTCCCGGCCCAGAGAGTCAACTTAAGATAAAAGAACGTTAGCACACAATGATTTAGCATTAGCACTGCTATTTGTAAGGGGATGTCATGAAACACGCATACTGCTTTCTAAGATTTAACTCTTGCTAGCTACTGAAGCCACATTTGGTAGGCGCAGAAGGAGAAAGAGCTCCATGTTCCATTATACATTAGTGCCCCCATGTATGGGACTCCTTAAAATACCAGATTGTATTTTAGATCAAAAACAGATGCAAGGTGAAACAGACCCTTCCTGCAGTGGCTGCAGTCTAAAGCGCTGCTGAAGTAGGAGAACACAGATGTTTAAATATTTTGCTCCAAGTTATAGGAGGGAGTTCTCTCCATTTCCACTCCCTGCTTTCTCGTGCAAGAGAGAAAAAGCCGTGGGGCAGAGGAAAGATCGTTGCTCCATTTCAGTAGAAGCTAAAACTTTTGGAGAACGTTAACAGTCAATTCTAAAAGCATTTTCATTTCTTTTTGATGAATTTTTCAAAAGAGAGGGGGAAAATTATATATTTTGTCCATTTCCAAATCCTTCTGCAGGGAACATTTACCCTTGAATCAGCCCAAACGGTTACATGTTTGTGGACAACCACCACCCTAGAGGAACACAGTTCTTTCTTTTTCTTCTAGTACTGTAACATGCTACAGAAAGGACAAAGTAAATTGTCCTTCGTACCATCTCCCTTCTCAACTTCTCCTCCATGCACCAACCTGGTGTAAAGAATCAATAAATTCAAACATTAGTTTTCCACAGATGCAACCAGTTATTTGTGATAGTTTTAAATCTCTCTCTCTTTTTTTTTTTCTTCAAAGAAACAGTTCAAAAAGTTGGAGTGTAAATTTTCACCTATTTAAAAAAACCAAGCAAATATTTCTCCAAATACTAATTGGAAATCTCCTAGGGCTGCGTTTCAATGTGAACATTTTTTTAAATGATTTTAAGTTATATGACATGATACAAATTTCAGTGATTTAACTAGAAGTTGGACATTTTAATTGCTAAGAAAATTACTAATATTCCTTCCTGTTAATTTTACTATCTCTTCTTCCTGACTTTCTTTGTCTTGGAGTAAAAACACAAGAATCCCTTACAAAACAGAAGATAAGGAAATAGCACAAACTAGTAACAGGACCTTTCCAACATTATGATCTGCACACAGATTCTATTCTAATGCAATTGATTTTTCAAGTCCTGGCCAGTAACCAAGAGTAAAGAAAACCAAAAATACCTCGAAACAAACATGTCCCTTTGACAGAAATGTTGCATTTTCACAGCAGAGGGGGCAATGATGAATTTTACAAATTACAACAAAAGTGATCTTTATACAACAAATCGATTTTATGCCAAAACTGTACACAGGCACTAACTTAATGTACATACCAATTCAAGGAATGGCCTGTTTATATAATAATCTTAAACACTTGTTTCCTCATCCAGATGTTCTCCAGCTAGTTACCAAAGATACACACTCTTACGATGTCATTATTTATTAGCATTCATTTAAAATCAAGATTTTTGTATGTTTCCAGCATTCAATTTCCATTAACAAAAGAGATCACTGCCATAGCCAGTCTGAGGGCGTTTTCACCTCCAGCTCCCACGTGGTACGTGATCAGAAGTACACCAGACCATAAGATTTAAGGTACTTTGAATGCCTAGTTTTAGCTGCTGAAATTTCACTCATTCTTTATTGCAATCTATGAACGGTAATTGGACTGGAAGAATAAAGCAGCTTGAACTCTCAGGTTATCCTTCTGATTTGCAACAAACTTGCTGAATTCTCCCTCTAAAATTTCTCCAGCAACTTTTAACGCTTGTTTTTCTAACTCAAGAAATGCTACTGCACATATCCTCAGCTATTTATTTCCCTGAGAACCCATTTATCCATGAAACCAGCAAAGATGAGAGAGGGGTGAATTCAAAGTACTGTCAAAAAAATGGTCACCAAGTACCACACCAAGCAAGAGCACTAGATGGGGTTGCTGACCAAAAAAAAGTAGATGCAGGAAAAAATTCTGCCTACTGTTAGTTACCATATGATAGAGTGGGAAAAAAAAAAGGAGAACACACAAATAGACTTCCTCTTTTAAAAGATAGTAATTAATTACTTTTAGGCTGCAAAGAGAATACAAAAAGTAACATTTAATGCTCCATTTCTTGCTACTTTTAAATAATTTTTTTTAGAACTAGTTGCCTGAGTCCCATGAGACAAAGGGAGAGGAATTAAATAATTGCTCAGTACCAAAAGCTAAAGGGAAAACTAAAACAGCACTGAGACCATGTCATTCGTAAACATTTATAAACATTTCACAGTTAGTAGTTTCATTTTATATTATTCTGTAGGTTTCAATGCATATTATATGTTTTGGTTTTTTTGGGGAAAAAAAAAACAAACACATAAGGAATCATCATTGGTCTTCCAGATGATACTCTTTGGTAGTCCTTTGAAAGCTTAAGAACACATTTTCTTCCCTCTTAGTTAGTTCTTCCCCTTAACTTTTCAGAGATAACAAATAACAGCACTACCTTTAGTTAGCTGGTTCTTAGACACTCTAGTCTGGCAGGTTGGCTGTGTAAATCCCTACTGATTTCATTGGTCTTTTCAAATCGACTCTGTCATCAAACAGACGACACATCATCTAGGCATGAATGCTCAGATTTGCAGCTCTTCCACTATATGATTTTTCTCAGTCCCTTGGCAGCAAGGTCTCAGTTTCTTCTCAACTTTCTCATCATCTTATCTGTATCCTTACTCTGTTTTTATTTTAAAGGTGTTTAGCATTGCTCGTAAACAAGCATGATTTAAAAAAAAATCCGCATCTATTTTTAATTGACACCCATTCTGTCCTCTTTTGGGGGGGGGGGGGGGGCAGAGGGAGGGAAGGAGGGAAAGAGAATATTGGAACTGGTGCGCATGGTTAGCCATCCTTCATAACAACTGTGTATCAAGGGCTCTTCTCTCAAGCCTGCATTAATAGGTCTCTACCACAGTAGCTCTGTTACTCTGCACTTCTTGTACCAAAGTAGCAGATGCTAAGTCAAACTTCAGTATTAAACTAGGCATGCTATGAACTGAAAGCACAAATATGCAGTATGAGTAAAGGTCTACACATTTTGCAATGTTACTTGGCAGATCTGGAAACAGCTGATGATGCTCAAAGCTACATTGAGGTTGCAGATCAAGCTAGCAGGAATCAAAATTAGGATGTTTAATGACGGAAAGAGAACTGAATGCTAGCTACAAAATATGAGAAAGTTGCAGTAAGGCAAAATAAGCAGCTCCCAAGACTATGTGAATTCCAAGGAATCCAAACTTTTCCTTGCTTTGAACATAATATCTCGTTCAAAGATTCACTGCTGCTGAGATCTGCCCTTCCCTTCCCCTCATGCAAAAACCCCTCCTTTGAGGCTAAGGTGGCTTCTCAAGTGGCTGATTAACAGGGAGAATTTGCTCAGGGTGGTGAGAACTACCAGAATCAACCCCAGGGCACAGTCCAGCAGCACCGCTGTGCTGCTTCATAGGGGAAAAAGGAGATAACTTCTTAGAGTGCAGTGGCAGACCATAAAGCAGCAGCAGCTCCGCTCTGAGATTAAACAAGACCGAATCTAGAATTCAGCACCTTTTGTGAATAGACTTCCTTGGCAAGATTTTCTTGTAAACAGCTAGCGCAATAAAAGGGGAAACCCTGAAGACTGTTCTGCCCCTTTTCATACTGCGAAGACACAATAAAGAGGGAACAAAGGGGTATGCAAACCTTTGCCTGATTTCAGAAAAATATTTACAATGTTTGTTCTAGAAATAGTTAATCCAGATAAGGATATTTATCCTAGAAATAACTAAGAAAAAAATAATAAAAAACTAAAATAAAGCCATTCAACATCCATTAAGGCAAAATAAAGTTAAATAACCGATTGGCTGAATTTATTTTCATACTGGTGAATTTCTTTAAATAGTAATGAAATCATTGCTAAAAAATCCATTGTTATTAAAATACAAAGTTAGCTTAGCCTACCAAAATTAGATTTGTAAGTTGCTGGTCATTCTCATAATTAAATCTGTGTCACAAATTTGCAAGAAAAATGGACACTATGACTAATGCATTTACTTGCTGCACTAGTGCTGTCAGGCTGTGTAAATCATTATGCCTGCTAAAACAGAGTAGATAAGAACTCCATACATTTTCATTAACCAACAAAGCTTTGTGTACGTGTGAGAAGATAACTTGTGTATATCCGCCTAGATTTAGCTTTCATCTGGAAGGCAACTTAAATAAAAACACTTGGTCTGATTAGCAAAGCGACTGCTCTGAAAATTAAGTAACTGAGCTTTTCAGCAATAAGAACGAGCTCTGTTCCCTTAGAAAGAGATGGTCAGGTAAGACAGCAAAGCCATATATAAATATATACTTAATTTGGACAAAGGAGATTAATGAACTGATGGGCACCTGGAATGGAGTCCTTCCCTCAGGCTGACTTACGTATCCTAGACATATGCCTTATTCCATCCTTCAATACAGAAAGCTAAACTAATCCAAGATAGCATCATAAGAAGTCTCAGTCAACACTTTCATTTTAGGCTGCCCTTTGCCCTGTTTTTCAGGGGCGCGATCGTTCCCGGAGCAGAGTCCACTGGATTCTCTCTGCTCCTCTTAATTTCCTATCACCAGAGACCTAGAGATTTTGGTCACAGTTCTTTGTTCAAGGGGAAGCTGACGACTGCTCCTTTCAAACCTATTATTCATAACCCCAAGCTGCCAAAGAATCAGACAACATTCACTCACATCACAAGCTGGATACTCTCCTGAGCTTCCAGCCCACTGTCTCAAGTGGGAAGGAGATTAATGAGAGGCAGAAAGAGATTAGACAATACAGTTTCTAGTCTAGCAGTGCAGAGCATTTTGTGAAGGCATCCTCTTCTTGATTTTTGGGTCCTCTCCTCTTCCATGCACGTGGCATTGTAGCCTGACTGCAGGCAATAAAGCAACGAAGTTATCTTTCGAAGCAGCGTGCGTCCCCGCTTCAGTGCAAGAATGGCCTTAAATAGAAGCTATGCCTCAGTGATCTTAGAGCCAACGAAGCTGAGCTAGCCAGGTAAACAAACTGAACAATCACCAGCACAGCATGTTTTACAGTACCCTACCTATTGCTCTGTGCTTCAGACCTTTGCAAGCATTATTCTTCTGTTGCAGCACAACAGAAAGCTCAGGAAGCACGGTAATACATATAACGTTAAGAACCTCAGCAGACACATTTGACATCTCAGTCCATTTCTTTAGCCTCTAGTTGCAAAAGCTCCTCTCCTGCAAGTGGAAGGAGCCACCTCAGTGCTTTTGAACTCAGTAGATCTTAGCACGCATTTGCATGCTTTACAGTAACAGCCTTGCTAATAATCAACCACCCAGTATCAGCAAAATGCTATCAGATTTTATTAAAGCCCCATTAAGAGGAAAAACTCAAATCACTTATGTTCCACAATTATTGTAAAGCAAACTGTTTAAACAAGGGGAGGAGATAATGATATTAACCATCCAACTTGGAGCAATCCTCTGTGGCATGATTCTAAATATTCTCTTGGTCTGAAATTTATGTAAATTGAATTCAGCTATCGTCAGTTATTACCAGTCTAGCTACAAAAAACAGTTTTCTGTAACAATTAGTTCGTTAAAACGTTGTATTTTAATTAGACCTGGGACATTATTAAACTAAGTATAAATACGTACAATATCATCCTGTTCATTTTTACAGGAATACGGGTTTTGGTGGAGTTTAATAGGAATTACTTTGTGTTTAATTGATAATTTTTTAGTCTCCCTCCCCATGAAAACAGCTCCAACTACTTACTACAAAATATTTCTGCCTATCAAGATATACTCAGAAATTCTACATTTTGTATACCAGAATGCATTCCCTTCCCTCTGAGTAACCTCATCTCAGTATCACCCTAACATTAAGCTAAGACGTTTCCTACAGACAACATTTTGTTTCGCACTTTATTTTAACTTCCCAAAGACCATTTCCTGTTCTTGGGAAAATAAAATAAAAAAACACTGTACATCTACATCTTTTAGACCTCTTCAATCAGCTTGTCTTACACTATCACACAGAGGCACTGGCCCCACAGGGTATAGTCTGAAAGCAAACAACAACATACTGTCCTCCTGGCTTTGTCACAGCTACACACAAGCACAGCAATCTGCCCGCGCTACACTTTGCAGGATTAGGGAAATAAGAAAAAAAAAAAAAAATCTAGCCTTGCGAAAAGTCAGATCCTTCCAAACGATGTCTAGGATGCGTATATGCTTTTGGGTACACAGATATATAAATACATCTGGGATGAGGCACAGACAGACAACCCATCAGACACTAATAAGAAAAACGTGAACGCTATTTAGCTTCACTACGAAGTAAAGACATAGGAAATAGCATTTCCACATATGGCCATGCCCGTAAGTTAGGCACTGATATAAACTGATTGATTTCCAAAGATACCAACCACCCAGAAGCTTCCATTATCTTTTCAGAAATAGGTCAATTATTTTCATATTTTACAGGAGAATAGATTTGACTTCAAACAGGTATATGTATCTTTTAATGCTTCTCTGCTTGTTCAAGAAAATCTTGCATAGTAAGGTCCAGAGGCTGACTACACCCTAGTGACAATCAGGAGCCACTCAATTAAAGGCCACTATGTGACTTGGGGAAAGAGTAAATGCTGGCTACCTATTACAGCCCTTGCCCTACAGTCACTCCACTGCATTCTCAGTCCCCAGGTTCATCCTATTAACATCATGTTTGGAAAAGCTTAAAAAAGCAAAGCTTTAAACAAATATATTTGGGATTTACTTCCTGTCACACATACACACTCCCCCTATACAATGATGATTTCAAACTATGCTAATGCAGTAAGACTCCAGTATGTTTGTATATTTGTAACTCACTAGTGGCCACTTTCTTTAACTTCATTTAAAAAAAAAAAAAAAAAAAAAAAAAAGCTGGTCCTGTGGCTTGATTTTAGCTGATCCTGGGAATTTCTTAAGAATGTTTACCACACTGGCTCTTCAAGATTCCAGCAAAATCTAAAATCAGTAAAGTGTGAAACAAGATAATTCTAGTAAATGAAACTTTCCAGTGATAGAACTAAGACTGAAATCAAGGTCTTCATGTCAGTAGTATTCTAGGAACACAGAAACAAGTTCAGCATCTTTAACTGTGATTTCTTCCAACAGTTTCAATCAGGTTCTGGAAATCAAAATACGTATACGCTGCTTTACTAGGACCTAACACCATCATCAGATGCTCTGGGGCCTAAATTCTTATCTCAAAGTCAAAGCCATTCTCCTAATGACAGCTGAACTGCAGCCTCTGGGTATTCAAGGAAACCTCCTGAACTGAAAGCTAGGGACAGCAGTGAAACTAGAGCTTGTGCAGAGCAACAAGAGGAAACACCACGTACATACAAAGATTTATAAATTAGCTTAACACAGGAATTCCCTAAGTTGAGGCAGAAAGTATTTTTTTAATCATTGGAGGAGGACATTATAAGAGACAAATAGGAACACACATTTGGGAACTAATATTTTTAACACATGAATGGTTATCTATATCCACAAAAGTTAGAATCGCCTCCTAAAAAAGGATAGGGGAATACTTTAAAGTATGTCCTCAAAAAAAAAAAAAGGCAGCCTAGCACATAACTTCAAAACACCATGCAATTTTCTCTCTTGGCTGTGTATATTTACATACTTACATTCGCAAATCCCCAACTTTCCCATAATCAATATGCATAAAGTAAATTATTTTGTACCTAGGGTTCCAATCTGCATTTCCTAATTTATATTGTTTTGTCATTCATTCATTTTATACATGAAGACTGCAAACACACAAGAACGCTACAAATTAGTCCTCTTTCTGGTGACACAAGATTGGAATTGGAAAAGCATACTTTTAAATATACACAACTTTTAATAATTGAAGTTGGTTTTTTTTAAGCTAAAATGCACAAATAAATCAAGGAATCAGTCTCAGTAGTTTGCACACATGTAAACTAATTTGTACTTAATATTCATTAATGCCTCTCTAAACAACACATCAATAAAAAAATCGATTCTTGCTTTCTCCATAAACATTAAGTGTTCTCTGAATCTTTGCAGACGACCAAACCCACAAATATTGTTTTAGCTTTTTAAAGAACAGTTTTATTTCCAGCTGGATTGATTGTTTCCCCATTTCTAGCTATTTCAATGTGCTCCTCAGAGACAGAGCGGCTTCACTGACTGAAATATGCTAAACAAATGACATGTCACAGAGTAAATTAGCATCTACTCTCTGATCAGCTGGGTCATGTTTTCTTTTCAAAATCCATGGCCTCTTGATAGAAAATAATGAGCATTTGATGGGCCTTATTAGAAAAATCAATATATTGATGCCTATGTCTGAAACATCTGCATAATAATAGATTCTGTTAACCCATTAAGGAGAAAATTAAGATGTGTTTACATATTATTAATTTACCATGATTACAGAAAGTTTATTCACTACTTTTCCCAAGTGTTGAACAAAAAGAAAAGAAATTGTAATAACTATATATTTTTTAAAATGGTAAAATAAACTGAAAGATTATTCAAAAAAAAATTTTTTTTTTTTTACCAGTTTAACGGCATAATTTCAATACTAATGCTAAAAATACAAACATAACAATAGCAATGTTAAAAATAACAACATTATTAAAGCACTCAGTCTAAATATTACATTACTTACCAAAAAGCTTCCAAAGGCTGAATTAAATATAGCAGCTGCCTGAAGAGAAAAAAGATAAATATCACCAATGGTAAAATAGCTACAGTACAAGAACAGAATGTCATTCCTCAGCCCAACAAGCTATTAGATCCTCCAAATACACACATACACAGAAACCACTAAGCAAAGTTAGCCACTGCTTAAAAAATTGCCAGTGGCCTGTAACTTATGAAGACTGATAGGTTCCAGTTTATGAATTCATAAATAATGTGCTGAAGCAGACAAAAGCAGAGGGAGAAGAAAACTCCTTACCGACAAAATTACGAGGAATATCTACAAGAACCAGAATCACACACAATCTTGGTCTCAATGATTTTGCTCTAATTCGCTGGGAACACTTTTACATATCGACCTATTGATTAAAATAAGTAAAATCGGACTGAACTAAAAACAGTGCATTTTCATAGGCTTTTAACATTTTTTTTTTTTTTTAAAAAGGAACGTTACTCAGGCAAGCAAACCAATTTAATTGTTCATAATAAACAGGTACTGACAAATTCAGAAGTTTCTGTAATTTGACCAGCAAATTTCAAATACGAACAACAGAAATAACAACACAATTCTGAGGCCAAAATTACTTTTTGCTCCATAGTCTTTTAAAATAAGAAAGTAAAAAAAAATTGGTAATGACTTTAAAAGCCTTTGTGCTTACCTAAATATCCAAGAAATATAAGGTAGCAGTATTATTTCTTAACATTAACTCATTAAATTCCAGGAAGTTAAAACTTGAGTCTTGAAAAGCTTCCCCCAATTACCAAGAAAGAATAGAAACTCTTGTTTGGCAGCCAGTCTGATGATGAAAAGCCACAAGACAAAGGTAAGAGGAAAGGGGGGGGAGGGAAATCTACCATTTACATGAAGATCTAGAGCAGAGTCAAATTAATCACCCTGGACATTTTCAGCCACAGATTAATAACAAGTGGCTGCTAGTGAGTTTAGCAAGTTTGAATAAAGTCCAAATTCAGGGTAGGAGCCGTAGCTGAACCTGCCTTCTGCTCCATAAGAGGATGCAATGAGAGTGAATGGGTAATGAGATCCTTGGCTCTAGAGAGCTTAGCTTTCTTATTCAAGTTCATAATTAATTCAGAGCTTTGATAATTTCATTAGATTCCTCCTCTGCTGGCCCTATCAATAAAAGATGGCACTGGACCGCAGCTCCTCAGCGGCCTAAACACAAAAACAAATGCAGACTGGGAAACCTTTGCTGACTTGCTTACTAACAGGGACAATGGCATATGGCACTCCATGTTGCGGAGGGAGCATCTGAATAGATACAGCTAAATAAAACATTATAGTTGACAGTTGTAAACTACAGTAACATATTTTAACACCTCTTCCTCATCAGTCTTCCTTTTTTGAACATAAAAAGGAGGCACAAGTCCAAACGACTTCTCTTGCCGGAGATCACAGCTGAAAGCAAGAGAGAGTACTGCTTAAGACAATTCTTCAACAAGTGTGAATCAAATCAGGATTTTTAACTTGCAATTGAAGCTGTACAGATGATACTTAGCTGCACAGCTGATACTTTCATGTGGCAAAAGAGAAAAACATCACACCCATGCACACAAACCTACTGCATGCAATCAGCTTCAATACAGGAGGTGTCCTTGTACCAGATCCTATTATTACTATGTTAAAAAAAACTGATTAAGTCTATCAAGCCACTTTGGTATTTGTTGTGTAAAAGAATAGCTCTTGTCCAGCCTGTATGTATTTGTTCACTTCAATCTGATGAAGATGCAGAGAGCCCCCTCATATTACATGCTGCCTCTGAGTCCATGAAGGAGAATCTAGACTTTCATTTTCAAGAGCACTTTAGAGCTCTTCCTTGCAAAAGAGTCTTTGCTATATAAAACAGTGTAAATCAACTGCTAGATCTGAAAGAGAGAAGAATCTGGGCTCCACTTCTGCACCAGAAGGTTGGGAGGAAACTTAATGGTCCCCTCCTCCCCACACAGATTTTATGGGCAGAGTGACAACTACATTTCTGTCTACCACAAAGAACCATGTTGCTCACCCTCCTCAGAAAAAGAAGCTGGTAAAGCCCACAAGAAGTGGATAGAGAGCAAAGAGAGTCCTTTCTTCCCTAACATGCTGAACTTACCTTCATTTCACAAAAACAGCCAGTCCTATCCCAGCTGGATTCAGGCCAAGCTCTGCTTGCAGTGCAGGTGAGCCTGCTGGACCACGTCAACCGATGCAAGAGAAACAACTTGCTAGACAGCCCTGAACCCTTTTGCTGGCCGTCTTAACAATACACAAAGAGCAGAGCAGTAGCTGGCAAGAACGTTTTAGCCACACCAGTGGCTGTCAGTCCCATTTAAAGGTCATCCACAGACATGAAATCTTTTACTTAAATCGTGCCGTAATTCCCCTTCCTGGGAAAAAAAAATCTCTGTACTTGGCAAGGTAGTAAGGAGAGGTACTAGCCGGGTCTTAGGTCTGGTGGTCTCTTCTTGCCTTGACATTATCAATCCATAAACAAACTTCTTTACTTCCTTCCTTCCTGACCCATGAGGAAACTTTCTGCTTTACCCTTCTCAAGCTTTTAACAGGTACTAAGACAATAATCTTGGTCATTTTATGCTTCAGGTATTCAGCCAGTCTTGGGCAAAAGTCACCATCCACTATTGGTGAGGGGTATACTAGTTTTTTTCTTTCCTTTCCCTAAAACGTCAGAAATTGATCACGACAGATAATCAAACGCTCATTACATGAAAAAAAAAAAAATATCAAGTAGACCACAAATGAAACTGTTCAAGTTCACCCAGATGATTTTGCCTTCAGTGAATGAAAGTTCACACATGTCGCTGACTATATTTGCGGCTTTCTTTAAAAACTTTTTTCCTGCAAAATAAACTCAAAACTAAATTTTTCTCACACCCACAAGCCTAGGGCTTATGCTTGCGATTCTGGTTCAACATTAAACAAATATATAGAAGACAATCAACTGTTCTAATTTGTAATTAAACATACCCAGTAGCACTACCCTGTAGAATGTAACCACTCTGGGCTTCCAATCCCATTCTATCAAGGGGGATAATATTGCCTACGTACCTCACACGGCATTGTCAAAATTAATTCATTGCTTGAAAAGCACTTTGAGATCCTTAGAGGAATGGTACAAACAAACATTAGTGCTAACACATGATACAGCTAGTGTCTTGATTTCCTGTTTGAAACATTTATTAGTCACTATTATTATATAACTTTTTTAATGTCTGCTCCTTTTGTGCTGTAACAAATACCAGACTATCTGCAGTCAGCTTAAACACTAAAATAAGAAAACACTTAGATATCCCTATAAAATTCTAAGTTCACATTTGCATGTGCTTGCAAACTGTACATTGCACTTCCTGTTAATATCAAGGAGAGTTCTCTCAAAAATCAATGGCAAGATCTTTTCACAAGGTGAATGCACAGCCATGTATTTTAAATGCAAGGTCAGACCCCATCCTAAAGTAGCAGTGGAGATAAGCAGCCTGTGCTATTTAGCCCAATCATTCAAGTTTACATCAACTCAGAGATAAAGACCAAAAGCACCATCAGTACTCTGACAGGACTAGTAGAGAAGAACATGTATAAATCTGCTTGAGTGTAAAATAACAAGCCCTAGCTTCGCTAAACAACAGATTTACTCAAAATTAAACAGATACAATTTCAGTCAACTCAGTATGGCACTACGCTTGAGGGAATTCTCTGCACCTCGTGGGAGGATCAGTGGGGTGGAAAGCTTTCGAATAAGAAGGAACTAGCCCATTTCTGAGGGAAACCTAATTTTGTACTTGTCAATAAGTCTTCTCGTTCCATATCTGAGCCTACTGCAAAGCTTCATCCCTTTTTACCTCTCACCTTACCCTGCCTCGAGTATATGTACAGAAAAGATTGCTATTACCGTTACAAATCCTAGCAAACAGATCCAAGACAGTCCTCGGAGCTACAATCGAAGTTTTGTTTAAACACACACACACACACACACACACACATAGAAGAAAAAGGTAAAATCATAAGCAAAGGGCCAAACGTTTCCCCATAGGTTTGTACACGAATGCAGCAGCAAGTACCTACAGCATTCAAATATGTTTGATTCGGCAGCAAATCAACCAAGCAAGTTAATGTTTCAGCAGGATTAAACACAGAAATTCTGCAGTCAGTTCCATTTCCTTTTATTTTGGTATCAAATTAAACTGTCTTGGAATTTATTACACTAGGTATCTTCTGATAATAATGAAGCAGGACTGCATTAAAGAAGATGGAAAGATATCCTGGAAACATTTGGAGTAAAATTTGGAGTTTCTGGGCCGTGGAAGGAAGGGATGCTCTAGACTTGTGAATAAATACCTTTTCTGTCCTAGATCAGTGATCTTGCAGCTCATGTGAGCAAATAAATAGACAAAAACAATGACAATTTATCATTATCAATGAGATTCAAATGAAATAGCTATGTATGATTCAACTGGAACTACCATTTCTTTTTACTGCAGAGTCACAGCAGAACAGCACTACCTCATAGCTTTACATTTGGACCATATGAAAAAGCGAAAGGGTTTTTTTTTTTTTTTTTTTTTTTTGCCAACACAGTTGTTTTAACATGAAAAGGTTTGATTCTGGAGTGTTGTTTGGCAGCCCTTGGGGAGGCAAACCTCCTAAGTGCAGGGCCCCCAAGCTCCACGAGGGCCTGCAGTCACACCAGGCCCCAGTAAAGAGAGAAAGTACATCACGCACGCTGGGACCTGAAGGGCCTCAGCTACCTCTCTGTGGTGAGGCCCATCCAGGGCTCTGGCTGCAGGTGCAGAGGAACGAAATGGAAAGGCCTCAAAATATCTCCAAGTGAAGCAGCCTTGGCATCGCATAAAACTGTTCCGCATAAACCTGCGATTACCAGCAGTGAAAACGTCACCATCTTCAGACCTGCAGTGGTGCGATACAACCATTGTATCAACGGTAAGGCTAAATATCCTACTTGAAATGCATGCCACAAAGAAGCAGGGAGAAAAACCCACAACAGCAGAAAGATTTGGAGAAGGAAAGACAAGTATTCTGGCAGTACTACTGCAGGGTTGCTCAGCAGAGGACAGAGAACAGAATTTGGTAGCGTAACTTTTTATAATGTCCATGTTATTAATGCAGAATTTAATAGATACATGTCCCCTTTTGATGAAAAGAAAATAAAAAGAAAAGAGGTGGGGGGGAGAAGAGAGCAAGAGAGAGTAAGACTGTCTCTAAGGAAGCAATGGAAAGCGTTTGACCAAGCAGGACAGAAAAGGGAGTTGTATCTATACCCAGGGAGATCAACGTAGCTCGAGAAGGTGGAGGAGGGATGACAAGATGTCAAAAGTAGCCTGAATGAGTCGGCAGAGTGCCTTTAAAGAACTCCTTCAACGTCCTATTTAAAAATAAAATCTCTAGTGAGTGTTTCTACAGCTCATGTCTTAACTGCTGTTTCCATTAATAAGATGTTACAGTTCTGCAGAAAGCCATTTGCCACAGTACTGTTACTGCAAACAGAATATAAATATAACTAATAAGGTTTAATCTGTGTTGCTGTTCATAACTATTCATCTGAGTTAACATGGGGAAAAATATATATATTCAAGTTCCCGGTTTTGAGCACTAAATTGAATCAGGTGTCCTCTTCTCTTAAGAAAATTAAGTTGCTTTTGTGCAAGAGTGTTTTAATGAGAACAGAGCCTGCCGACATTGATAAATGGGAATGACACCAGAGAGAGCATGTAAGCAGGACAATATGTGCATGTTACAGTCTTACAGGCTATTTTTCACTGACTATCCTGAATGACTTCGCTGTTTCTTAAGGGGCCTATTAATCTCAAATTTAGTTATTACACAACGTTTATTTGAACATATATTCTGCGGATGATGACAGTTAATAAAGGAAATCTCTTACAAGCTGTATTTTTACATATTGTTCCAACCGCAGCTCCCAGTCACTCTACTGTATTGATGGAATAACCTAGTTATGATGCAGCTTTAAAAAAGGCACATATATTCAGATTCTTTTCTAAGCATACGGGGACTCTTAAATAACTGTTAAAATGCATCTAAAAATCTTGCTACAGCATGGCAAAAATAAAAGAGGTAGTGTTACCCCCTCAACAAAATCTCTGGCTGCACAGTTGCCCCCTCAAAGCCAAAGCACATGCCTTTTTAACACTTCAGGGTAATCTCTGAGAAACAAATAGGGACCCCAGAGATGTATATATACTTCATATTAAAGTCAACAGGAGTTTTAATATGCATCTTATGCATGAATTTGGCCCTACGTGTTGTATATGCAACAGTAGTATTTCATGGGGTGAAGTGGGGGTGACAACCTAGACTTTGATAACCAAATTTTAATTTGAGTCCCCCCAAAAAAAAACCTCAAAAAAAAAAAAGGAACTATTTCAGAAGTCTCTTAAAAATATTGAACTACTCTGATTTTGTAGTGCAGTGGAACTGTACAAATAACCTTTTACTCCCTCTCTTGGAAGAAAAAAAATATAGAGGGGATTATATTTTAATCTACTACCATGTTCCCTGTGGTCCACCATATTTGCTGATTGTGAAAAAGATATCACCTAATCCCCAACCTGCCTCCAGAACTGTCCTGAATGATATGAAAACATTCCTTTATTTCAACAACGTTCAATAACTACCAGTTTTATGGAAATGATGCTGAAAAGGCACCAGAAAACGAAAACAGAATAACCAATATGTGTTTGTTCACTTTTCAGCAGGGGAATGTCATTCAGAGACTGATGTCTTCTGAAACACCTCACTGAGCTGTGGATATGAACCTGCACACACTGCAGATTTGTTCTGTGCTGGCAGAGGTTGCCATCACGTGAATATAAGTTTGCACTACTTCAGCCAGGCTCAGAGTCCCGACACAAGCAGTGCAGGGAAACATGCTGGGGTCTCCACAGGCAGAGAGTTATTGTCGGCTACCTCCTCCTAGCCAAGTTCTTCCTGCTGAAAAATCAGTCTTTCACTCCCCTACTCCTTCCTACTCCTACTACTTTCACTCCCTACTTTTGTAGTTCCTTATAACCATCACAGCCTTTTGGTAGAAATATTTACAAATACAAACCCATCCATCAAAAGAACGTCAAAAGGCAGACTATTTAGACAAACTTATTTAGTGTATTTGCTGCTTCATGGAAGGATTTCTGTTTCACCAATAGCTTCAACAGTACTGGCAGAGAGATTCCTTTAATCAGCAAGTAGCCACAACTTTCTACTCTGACTCACGGGAGATCTAAAGGGTCACCATAGTATTTATGATTCAGTGGCAATAGGAGATAAGGATTAAAACGAGGATAGTAAAGGGACTTGTCCAGAGAGTAACACCAAAATACAAATATTCATTAACAATTTAAACAGCAAATATTAAGCATTCAGATCTCATGAACATTTATGTGCCAGTCTCCAAACTTCTGTTGATACTTGATGGGATCTACAGATTAGCAACAGGAAAGCCATGTTGAGCAAAGGTTGGGAAACAACGCTGGCCTGTATGACTGGATCATTTTACTTCAGATGACTTATGTTACCAAGGAGAACGAAAGCAAAAGCCTTCATGATCAGTATCAGATAGATCACATATACTAAGCCAGGAGGAAGAAGCCTCTGTAACAAGTTGGAATGTTCATTTCCTAGATGAAAAAACAAGACTTGGTCTCCTCCGGTACAGGAGAGATGCTTCATGAGACATAGCGCGTGCTTAGCCCCTGCTACCTGCTGCACAAAGCTAAGCTTTGTCCTGCTTTGACTTTTGCTTTACCCTGAACCCCACAGCTGCACCCATAGCAGGCGTCTATGCAGCTGGGTACCAGAGAAAAGTGACATGATGCCCACAAGCCTTACCAGGAGAAAAGGCCTATCAAGGCCCTATGCAGAAGCACAAACGTAGGCAATACACACCTTCGGCAACCTAAAGTCGATCCCCATGGGAGGTTACAGCAGAGATTTCCTTCTTCTAACAACCATTGCCTATTTCCTTTTGACAGTTAGGAGGGCTGTCAGCTGAGACAGCCACCAATATTCTCACTTGATTAAGAAAAAGAGTGAGCTGTTTTTGGTCCTTGTGTGAGACAGTCCTTGAAGAGCCATAGTCCACACCCAGGGGTGCCCCGAAGCTGTAATATACCTCCTAGTACTCTCCTCCCAGCAGCAGCAGTACAGAACACAAAAGCACACTTGTGTGTAAGACAAAAAGTGCCTTCCAGTGTCAACTCCTGCATTGCTCAACTACCTGAACATCTACAATGGATTCTTGAAAACTGACATGAATAAACAGAGACAGTTTCTCTTTTCCCTCCTCTACTTAAAAACTGCAAGAGTAAATAGTAAGGTTACCACGCAGTGCCAGTGTAAACACTTCAACAAGCAGTGATTTAAAGCTGAGAGCCTCGTAACAACACACGCTTTCTCATACTGAATGCATGATATGTATACAGTATCTGCAAACTCCATAATCTAGCATCTGATCTCCTCCTTCCTCATAAATTTCATAACACTCTGCCATGCCAGGAAGTTCTAGCCTCCCAAGAAGGCATGCAGCCAGACCTGCTGTATGTATTTTTAACCAAAGGGGCAGTTTGTTTCCATAATTTTCCTAGACACCAGGATATAGGAGGTAACTTCTTCCCCCTTCTCTCCCAGTACTGTAAAGCACAAGCCTTAGCAGCACAACTGACCTCAGAACATTAACCAGACTGTGCTACACAATCAAAGGGTGAAAAAGAAAGAATATAACCAGGCACCAACACTTTCATAAGAAAACTACCCACAAACCTTATTCATATCTCATTTTTGTTAGTAACTCAGGACTTATTACCTTAGCAGTCAAGACACTAGCACTTGCACCTAAGCAAATGGACTGCCGAGCAATGATTTAATAAAGGAGACTCATCAGCTGAACAACCGTGCACAAGTAACTCTGCCAACGTGATGCTCTCTTCTGGTCAAACACTTCATAACTGTAAGTGACTTTCTCTCTTAAAAAAACAAATTACTGCAGAAGGTATCCTCAAAAGGATACACAGCAATAACAACCTCCCAAACATACTTTTATTTAAGTTCATGTTTTCTGACATCTTAAGTTGTGATAAAAACACTTAAAGGTCTTGTCCCCTGATTCTCCTGGAGACACATCATCCATAACATTAGAGCTCTAGTTAAACAACGCATCCCACAACTCCAAAGAGTATTACTTCCCTGCTGAAGTGAAATGAAAGCACAAGGCCATTTTTTAAAAGGTGCCCTTTGTATTAACTGTAAGGCTGTGCCTGCACCACTGTTTTTCTATAAATATCCCACTGTTATATTTGCTTTCTGGGCAGTTAGTAGTAGAACCAGACATTTTAACTGCTATGCCACCAATACCTGCTTAGAATGGCTTTAATGGCATTGTTATTACAGTTCCTGTCGCTCCTACCACTGGGTACAGTTTCGCTGTGGTGCAATGACAAAAGCTGGGAAGAAAAACATTAGCGTAAGAAAGTCTGGGGAGGCTGGCCGAAGCACCAGCTTTGTAAAATAAAAGGTCAATTGGCCCACTGCACAGATCCATGAACCCTGGTCTCTGGAGCCTATGTCAGAAGTGTTACAGATAAACAATTCAGGAGATTTTCATCTCAAGCTATCCACAGCACATGTCTGTCCATATCATGAAGAAACACTTTTTTAAAAAACTTGGCCTGAGGTTAGGCTATACCGTAAACCAGTAGTGTACGGTATTGTAAATACACTCCTTTACAAGTCCAGCCAAAGCTCTGAATGCTGCAATATTGTCATAGGGATGGAAAAAGAAGGCAGAGAAAAGAAAGAAACTGTAAGGAAAAGACCAGCACTATTGCTACTGCCAGGAGAAGAAAAAGGAGGAATCTTTCTGCATGCAACTGCATTCTTTTAAATGAAGTGCTCAGATACTACTGTAATTTAAATTAACTATTTATTTAAGTCTAACTAGAAGTAGTTTTTTTTTTTTTTTAAATCATTTCACTTTGACATTTTGTTGCTTCCAGCTGAGTTGCTCAGGTGCCTAGGAGCTGATGGCCTCTGCCTCTGCTCTTCTTTCCAGCTTGTCCATGGCTCCCAAGCTGCAGTACAGTTATTAAACTCTTACGAGGTGCTGAGCTGGTGCAGCCAGGGAGCTCAGGCTATCAAGGGAAATGACAGCATGGGGCACCTAAATTACAGCAAAATTTGAGATAGATGTCAAAATGATCTGTTTGCCAAATGGCAAAACTGACCCAGGTTAACTTGACCTGAAACAAAATATTTACATATAGATTTCCCTGAAAGAAAATGGAAACATTTCCACAAAGTCTAAATTATACACACAGGGCAAAGAGAAAAGGACGGAAAATTGCCAGCTGAACGGGGTTTGTAGGCCACCTTCCATGTTACTAAAGCACATTCAATATGAAAGAAAAAGTTATGAAAAAGATAAACCAAAAAACCTCCCAAACTGGAAAATATTTATTTTGTAATATGGTCTCTTTTCTAGTATTTTGACAATAAAACCTTTTCTCACCTTGTGGATAAATTGTAAAGGCAAGGCCAATGTATTGTTTTGCACACAAAGAACTCCAAGGAGAATTCAATACAGTAATACTGCATTCAGTACAAGGCTCTAACACAACACAGACACTGCTACTGATAGTCTGTGAGACTTTATTCATCCTGAGCATTGAAGGCGGCATGGGTTGTGGGAGAAGTGTATTTCATCACGCCATTTAAGCCTGAAACATCATGTATCTGCACAGTCAGACCAAGTTAAGTTCGCAGAGGCACCTTACATCCAGACTTCTTTGCTACCTTAGAGTACTTTAACACATAAGATGCTCCGTGATACACAAATTGCACAAAACTGTGTAAAAAGTACGTTCAAGGCTGCCAAGTCAAAAGTGCAAGAGCTGCTAACTTTTCCGTACAACAGGAAGTCCTGACTCCAAGAAGTATCTTCTTAATAGCGATGTAGAGTAGCACTGTGTGCACACACAGAACTAAGGCACAGAATTAGGATGTGCAAACAAATGTGCAAGCAGTAAAAAAAAAAAAAAAACAAACCAAAACAAAAACCACCTTATACACTGTAAGCAAGCAGAAGTAATAACATCTTGCTAGGTGGCTTTCTTACACATGCTCCAAACACATGGCTAAAAAGTTATGCAAGTCACTTATCAAACAACTTTTTATGTGGTAGGTCAGCCGTATTTCATAAAAACAGCTTTTCCAGAAAAGGGGTTAATTTAGGTTAACAGCTATTTGAGTGATCAGCACTTTTGGGATAGACAAAGATTTCTGAAATCATACCTGGCTAGTATTTTGACTCAAGATTTGCCACTCAAAAGTTTGATAGATGGTAGTGACAGGCTCTGATAACAGGCAATATCATCATCAAATCAAAAAAGGAGACTGTTTACAAAACAGATTTTCTCACTCTTGCACACGTTCTTTTGGAAACTGAGTTGCTGTTTACTGAATTCCATCGTAGAAAAAAAAAATTCACAAAAGCCTCCCAAAACAGTCACCATCTAGTAGTTTTAAAGTTCAATCTGCTCTAACATCAAAACCAATATATCTTCTATGTATCTATCTCTTCGTCTTGTAGAAGCATCAACAAAATTCAGATTAATACACTTATCTACAATGTATCAAAGAACAGTGGCACAACATGAAACAGTAATCAAAGTCCTCAGAAATACACCACTGTCAACATCGTACACTGGTATTAGTGTGTTATAGCACCTTGGTTTAAAATAAATCAACCTAAGTGCCTGCCTTGGTAAGCACTTCAAATGCAGTGTACATCAGCATTAGGAGAGGTAATGCACAAAGAAGCAAATCAGAAAGTGGGACTTGTAAATAACAAATCAATTAGTAGATTCATATTACTCATTTGCTAATAAACTTTCTATCTGCACCTATAGGAAAACCTTCCTCCAGCCTCCCCTCCTTCATTTACATATCTGTGCAGGCCTGCTCTTTTTTCTTCCAAGCCCCTTTGCCCTTTCAATCATGAAGTATATTACTCCACTGTCAGAGCAAAGCAGTTCCTAACAACAGGGAACCCAGCTGGGATAGGAAGAGGGCAGCAGGCTCATGCATTAACATAATAATCCAACTGTGTTCCCACAGGCCCTTAGGGCAGACAGCATATTAGGTAGGCCTCCTGTGCAGACCCTCGGCGAAGCTGCCTTATCACCTGCCTATCAACCTGTGGCAGGCGCAGCCAACTCCGCAGCACCAGCTCCTGCCAAGCCCCCATGCCCAATTACCTTACTACAAAAGGCACAAATCCATTTTCCTACGGCTGTTTAATGTACCCGATGCCTGCCCTTATTTATGATTTGAACGTACCTTTCCGCATCCAGAGGACCAAGCTGTTGCCTTTTAAGTTCTGAAAGTTGAGGTTTTGTAAAAGGAGGTACTGGGCAGCCAGCAGGAACCAGACCTTGAAACAAAATTTCAAATACAAAGAAAGCACTGCTTTGCAGATATAACTTGCAGCCCCACAGATCCTGTGGATTTCTCAGTGAGCGAAGGAGCAGGGGAAAAAAACAAAATTGCAAAAACATGCCTTTGTTATTTCTGTGCCTTGTCATCCAACAAAACCAGTTCAGCATTTGCTGTTGTTGTTTTTGTCTTTTGCAACACTGGAGAATTTTCAGCAGCAAAGCTATTCTCCAGTCTGTGGCACAAGGCCTGCCATCAAACACGATGTAGCTCCTGATTAAGGCCTCACTTATACAAGGCAAGATCACATATAGATCACTCGCTATACAGATGCCTCACTTATACGAGGCAAGATCATCTTATAGAATTCTAGGGGGAAAAAGACTTAGGTCCTAATACAACTTTTAATTTCATTAAAATTTACATTTTCTGTAATTACCCTATAAAATAGAAGGGGCAACAGATATCTAATATACTCTTATTATAATCATGTTTGGCAGACCGTGCAAAGCCAGGTTTACTTGCTTATTTGCAAAGCAAATTTTTCCTAGCCTTATTATTTTTCATTTATTTAGCCTTCTCAAAGAAGGGCATATTCAAAAGCAATTTCATATTTTATTTTAAATGTTTGGTTGTTATTTATTAGCAGTACCCAGAAGTGTAATACATAGTAAACCCTGTAGCAATAGCCTGTCAGAGAATGACCATATAAAATAATGTTAACTACGTAATAATTTAAATATTTTAGAATGCAGCTGTTATAGAGATTCTGCCTACTACTATTTCCCTGCTAAATAACAGTAACAAAAACTACCTATCACGAAAATCATGACTCTCTGGAAAAAAAAAAAAATTGCTTTACAAAACAATTTATTTTCACACTACGGACATTCTCTTCTGTCAGCATAGTCGCAATAAATTGTTAGCAAGATACCCCTCAGAACTAGGAAGGGGGATGCAGTTAAAAACAGCTCTTTGCATTGAATTTATTTGAGGTTGCAAGGGTCACAGATAAAACACCGGGATAACGTTATCTAGGGGTTTACAAAATCTATCAATAGAGTTAAGATTCTTTTCTGAGCTCATACGTACACCATGCCCTGATTTAGACTTCTGGGACCTGCAGTTTGGAGATGAAAAGCTTTGTCAACTATCTCAGGATCCTTCCAACCCTCTCTCTTGCCCCACAAACCAATTACTATTACATTGGTGATGTAACAGTGAATAGCAGTTGGGACATGTACTAGAGGTTTTCTCCTTCACCATCTCTAAACATAAGTGACTTTGCCTATCTGTAAAGCAGGGAAATGAACTGATATATGTTGGATTGCAAGAGACTGGAAGAAAAATCTCGTCAACATTCCTAGTTTTCTAGAGGCTTGTTCTAACGAACTTCCTTCCTTCTCCAAGTTCTAGGTCAAAAACTCCACAAGTTAGAGCAACGGTAAGTTGCATAAGACAGGCAGGAAAACCAGAAATTCAATAGCAAGTCATCAAGTACCTTTTGATGATGGTGGCAAGTGCTTTGTGCTACAGAAAGAAAAGCCCTTTGCAGGCACACTACCATGGGACCACAGCAGAGAGCTGCTATGTTAGTTATGCTCATCATTTTTCATATGAATTCAACTGCTCAAATGTATTCAAATTCAAATGAATTTTTGACTTGTGAATTGACATGAAGAGCTTCTATTTATTTCACAGCTGTAAAGGCCAGATCTGTGTCTCAGTGAAGCCAAAAGGAGATTTTTTAAATTTGATTTTACACACTCAGAGTTCAGAATATTGCAATGGCTGAGATACAGTAAAAGGGAAACCGTGGCTTAAGCTTCTGATACAGGATGTGCTCAGGCAGTGATGGGGACTTTAAAACGGGGAACACTCCTGAAATTACTAAATATATTTGCTGCATGAAGGAAAGTATATTCAGGTGGGTTAAAATATAATTCATATGCCAACATTGTCATAAAAAAAACATATTTCCTTGAGGTAGCAAACTACTAGTTGCATACAGATGCTACAATTTAATTTTCTTAACAATGTATACTTGGGTTCAGCCATGGTTTTCATTTGCAAGACTCACTCTTCCTGATTATTTGTACAGCCTCTCCTCTTTGATAGCGCTGTTCCTAAGGTTCTGTTCTTACGTACCAGAAAGGATGACATTAATGCAACAGATAGATGTTTTTCTGCATATATAGCTGTGCCAGCAGAACAAATACCATCCACTAACCCCAGCTGCTCATCAACACTCTCTTTGGAGATCACTGCTCCCTCAGTTTCATGGGGGGCAGTTCTCTCTAGCATGTATATTTTTTTTTCCTATATGAAAGTTCTTTCAGATTCATAAATACTATCTTTCAACGGAATGCCCAGAATTAAGCAGTATCCATTATGCAATGTAAGACCTGACTCTACACAAATTCACTCAGCCTGTGTAAGGTATTTACCACCTTATTCCTCAGGCTATTTGAGCATTTAAACTGTTCTACAGCCCGTTTTTCCTTAAATCCAAATAAAGACTTATTTTAAAGGTCCCTAAGACACTTCTTTCTACAAAAGAGAAACATGCTGCCTGAACAAGACACTGGATAGCAATCTAACTGAAGAAGATATCAACAATTTCACCAGTCCCAAACTCCAGTGACTGATTTAAGAATCACTAGTGTTTCATAACGTCAACTCTGAACGTACACAGTAGCTGGCATCTGTCAGGGAGACAAATTCTGCAATGCTTTTCTCTGTTCCTGCACTGCAATTGAAACTCCCGCATCACCTCAGATCCAATCACCTCTAAGAGAGGTGGCGTGAGCAGTCAAAACTAATATACAAAGTCTAGCAGCCTGAAAACAAAGAGGGAGATGGCAGTGCTTCCACTTGTCAACACTAATCTCGTATTTACTGACTATGTTGAGCTCTTGCTTGTTGATTAATAGCTGTGGTGTGGTTTTTAAGAGTTCTGGGCATATAACAAAAGAGATTGAAGTGAATGGAGTTTCTAAAACATAATGAAAATCCATCTAGCAGTGCTCCCCCAAAACTCAGCTACAGATTCAACAGCTCCATCGGAAGCATCTTGCTGCCTGCATGAGGTGATTGGAAAGAGAATGCCAATCCAGACTCTCCATACTTGACTTCATTGACATCTGTATTTTACCTGTTCCAGTTCTGACTGTGACCTTCAACAGAGCAATGCGTATGACTACGACAGCTGCAACACTTCCCTAAGGGAGAACTAAGGAGGAAAAGTAAGATTCAAAATCAAAGACAGAGTTTAAAAAGAAAAAAATCACAAGGGTTGTACAAAACAGAGTAAAATATTCCAAAGAGGTGTTTTCTTTAGGCTAGGATTGCCAACCAGTGTCTTTTGAGCAGCATATGGCTCCCAAGCAGTTCCAGTGAGGCTCCTGCACCTGGATTATGGCAATGTAGCTGTCCTGGCCTAGACTGTTTTGGGTATCCAGACCACCATCACCAGAGGAAGACAGCCAGCAAGCAATGCTAACGTGCTCTGATGATCAATGCCAGGATCCAGAGTGCCAGGATCCGTATGGAAATGCTGTCATTTCCTACCTGTAAACCACTCCCCCTTACCTTGTATCTCTGAGGAACACAATACCCATCTCTGTCCTATGAACATTTTAATAGGAAGTTCATTGTGCTAATAAGAAGATCCACTACACCTGCTGACAATCATAGGGCCTGAAAGGCTAAATAATTCCACACCCCCAGAAAACTTTACTCTCACATTTTTTTAGGTGCTGGATTATTTTTTAACCACTGCGTTGGGTGCGGAGCAAGACTGATGACGAAGTGTGCAAGAGAACAGCAGTGAGGACAATCAAGCAGCAGCTCTGTCTGTTTTGGAAGATGCAGACAGGAGGCATACCTGCGTCAAAAGTGAAAAATCTGAGAACACAAGACATTTCCAGTCAGGTCACTCTTTTGGGTTTCCTGCTTGAGTAGCATGTTGTAAAGAAAGACTGTCAAGACTGAAACAGATAAATCAATTTAGCCCTTTAAATTACTCCAGGGATCTTTTCCTCACTCACTGCTCAATCAAAAGTGTCCCTTAGAATTGTTAAGCATGTATAATATAGACAATAAATTGGCAACATTTTTGGTAAAACCAGAAGCTCACCTCCTCCCACACACATACAAACAGCATTTGCCACATGTTAAGATTACTTTATGCTAAAGAAAGTGAAATTGTAGCAGTCATAACACAGACAACAGGTCATATAGTCATGTCTCTGATAACTACAGTTTATTACTCAAAGCTAAGAAAAATGGTTCTGAATCTTCAGTTCTACAGTGACAGACAATGTTATGATTTAGTAAAACAGACATTCTACTCATAACCTTGATATTTTCATCTGGAAGATAAAATACATCAGAGGCTGCAATCAGATTTCTCTCTCTCCCCAGGAGCCACCCATTTTAAAAGCGTTACAAGAATTCAAAGGCAGCACTTAACAATCTTAGTCTGTTATCTTAGAGTATATAATAGAAACAGGTGTTGATCACTAGAAATATTAATTAGCATTTCATTAGAAATATCAACGTAGGGAAAAAGCAGTGATGTGCAGATACCCTGGCTCTGGGATTAGACTTGAATTCATTTTAGATTAGAAAGTAATGATCTAAAACCACTACCCTGACAAGTTAACTATTCTTATTATTGACACAATTCTGGGTAGGAATAACAGTGGCTGTAAGTATAGCATAATAAGCAAAAAGAAATCATGCTAAATTCTGTTGTTTATAAATGATTATGATCATAAGGATCAGCATGGGTTACATAATTTTGCTGCTATGAGAATATTGTAATAGTTTTTTTTTTATTGACATCTACTTACGCAGCAGTACCAAAAAGAACAAATAGTTATACTAGACAGGACTATACTGGCAACAAAATTTAACCAACAAAAGGGTTAATTAGGGATACAAATTTTCTCAGACTGTTAATAATGGGAATGACACATAGTATGTGCCCATAAGTAATTCTCAGGTATCTTTGATCTTCAGCCCCAAGCGATTACTGTTGCCTACCATACCCTGGCCTCTGGGACTCTCTCAGAACCAGACATCTGGCTACTTTGTTGTTTTAGACTAATCTCTTCCCAGGAGAGCTCAAGAAATGACACCAGGCAAGGAGGGTCCTGGCAAGGGAAAAAACATTACAGTATCAGCAGATTTTTGAGTGGACTAGAGTATCAAAATTGTCTTCAAATTTCTATAGGGATCTTGTGGCTTCTCTGCTCTCCAGCTCTGCTTTTATGCAGAAAACCAGAATGCACATGATCCTATTTTAAAGGACTGTTCATCACTGTGGAGAAGCTTATAAATGATAATTCAGGAAAGAACGCATGACAAAGGAAAACAGAAGTAAAATACTGTGAGGAATGAGTGGATTTAGTACAGATTTTATTGAAAGGTCAGCAGGCCACACGATCAAGTAACATCTTTAAAACCCTACAAAAAATAACTCCAACATCCAAACACTGTCTTCTCGACTAATCCACTGTCACAGATTTTAGCTGCCAGCAACATTATCACTAAAGCATGACATTGACAACAGCAACAACATCAACCTAGTGCTTGACTCACCGCTTCGGGCTTAGGAACACTGCAGTTTATAATGCACTAAGTCCATAGGGGTAGATGGGCTGCTAACAAGGAGAAAGGGAGGTTTTATTTTAATGCCAGAGGCTTCTACCATCAGAGGGTACCTGGATTTTGCCACATACTCTAGTCTGTCAGATTCCTGTCCTCCTCAAACCAACATCCATAAGTTAGATCAGATGTGACACCTTGGACAGCTGGATGAGCACTGTTGTAGGCTTTGTGCCAAGCAGGTAAGCCATCTGAAGGCCCTTTTCACACACCAAGAGGTACGCAGGCTCCTAAAGTCCAGTGCATGCTTACTGCCTACATTTGGAAAGAGAAAGACCCAAGAGACCTACACCTGCAAGAAACAGAAGTCTTATAAATACACAGGTTTGAGACTATGAACATTATCCCAGTTATGTACTTCCAAGCAGCATCACTGTTAATGTTTAGGGGAGATGCATAAAAATAGTAACAAGCACTTCTTTCACTTCTTTGTGGGCACAAACAACCACTTTGACTTTTTCCTGTTTCTCTTCTATTGGCAAATTAAAAAGAATGGACATGAACAAAAATAAGATTCCAACCCTTTTCTAAGGGCAGGCCTGTATGATTTAATTTTGCCTCATTTCAGGATATTTTAAGTGTTCAAAAGAGACCTTTCCAGAAATCACTGAATAATTCGCCACATTGTATCACTAACCAGACAGAATAAAACTCTGACACTCCCCTCTCCACACCTGAAAAATGTGAAACAGATGGAAGTAGTTTGAAAATCCTGTGCTAAACTTTACAAGGAATCATGCTGTTACAGAGCATCCTACCTTTCTTTTTTCTCCTGTTTCCCATACCACAGACCCTATTTTCTTCCAGTCACCACATTTCCCTCTCAGTGGCAAAAATGATACTAAAAAGTTATCACAATGTATTTCAGCAGTTTCTTAATGCACTTTAATACTTGGATCAAGAAGAAAAGAACCTACATTTCACTAGCTCTAGCTAGATCATATGAACAGTCAAAAATTGCTGAACAGCTCCTAGGACAATGAAAGAAGCAGGATACTGCGGAGATATTAAAAAAATGCTATGCGGATTTTCCTCTATGTGACTGAAGCAAATTCTCCTTTGCTTTCTCATCAAGCACACATGTTATTAGAATGAACATAGATCAGCCCAAATAATTAGGTTTAAAAATGCCAGAATAACACCAACTGTCTTGTATGCTCTATATAAACAATACTTGCTCAACAAACTTTTCTCTTAAAAGCTTTGCTGTAATGTCAACCTGTTACACTTTAATTGATTACTTCTCTGACAGCTGTAGCATGCAAGTAGCTATGCAGCTTTACACAACAGAAGCAAATAAATTAGGAAAAAAACCATAAGGTAATCCACACTACAATACGGAAATCTTATATCATACTTATAAATAAACAGATCATCTATTGCAGCACAATTCAGACAGCACTATGTCAAACCTAGGTGAATACATCAATGGAGACTGCATCACTACAAGTAACACAAAAAAAAAGTTTAAACCATGTGGATTTTTAATTTTGGCATTTCATGCATCATGGATGCTTAACCACACATGCTCTGTCTCCACGCGCCATAGAATCCTTAATGGAGCATCCCACATGCTTGCTGCCCTCACAGCCCTTTTAAAGCAACAAGTAGCATTCCACATATGGACACGTAATGTCTCCCTCACAAAATACACAGAAAACAAACAGCTAAATTAGTCAGTAAAACAAACAATAACATACTCATTAATCCTGCACATTAAAGATAGAAAAATACACAGGATATAAAAATAGGTACTGATCTAAGAACAATTTCTCAAAGTGTGTAAAAGTAAGCACGTTTTTGTAGTATCAATATCTTAAAGTACTGCAGTTACTGCTTGGACATGGCATGTTATAACTGATTTTTAAAGTCATATGCCATTACCAGGATTCCAACAGCCAATAAGCAAATGCTTCAGCATGTAAACACTCTCCTGTTTACTCTGAATATTGATTTATGTTCCATGGGTATCCAAACATTGCTAACTAATGCTCTCTTGCATTATCTATTATGAAATCACAGCTATTCAGTTAGGTTTTCTGACAATAAATAAGAACTCCCCACAGTCATTTTCCAAAAACTCAATAGCTAGAAAAAAAAAAAATTAGCATCGTAGCATGAGAGGAATGCCAACATACTCATATACAGGCAAATCAAGTATGAAAGTCAACTCCTGAGAAAAATGGTCTTCATATAAAATTCATTGTTAACACTTCTAATTTGGAAATGGAGTGGAATATCTTCCATTTATCTGACACTACAGTGGGGAAGAGGACAGGACAGAACAGAGAAACGAAAAGCCATTTAGGACACTAATAACAACATCTTGAACAACATCTGGAGCTCCTCTAACAACCTGGTCAGTTTATGTCAAAAAGAGTTAATGAACAGTATTTTAAATGGCATAAAGTTCAAGCACTGATCTCACTGCAGAACTATTAATCCTGTCCCAGCACTACATTCTAAATAGCACTCCTGACTTCAGCCTTCAGCATGCATATGAAATACTGTATATGCAACTATTGGATCCTCTCTCATTTCCAGTCTATGACATTTAACAGCACAGCTACAGAGTTTGTTGCTGACTATATGTGTAATATGTGTTTCTTTTTCATTTGTATATTTTGTTTCCATAGGTATGGACAAACCTAGGAGAAAGCATCCACAAAATACCATGAGTGAATTTCCCCCAGGTTGTGGAGGCTGCCTTTACCTCCAGTAAGGGTTCGAGGGAACAGGCTTTAGAATGGATACGGAAGAAATCCACATTTCCTCCACCGAGCAAAGCTCAGTTTCTTATATTGTAATTAAGTATCTCATTAGCTAATAAAATGCATACATAGAGCTCCGTCTTCAGAAGCATATGCTGCCTGAACAATACTGATATTTGCCTTCATTTTTCCATACTAGAGGCCCAGGTTTCACTTATTTGAAAGAAAGGTACTTGCAAAAAAGACAGTAATTAATGTATAAGAACACAGTGGGCAAAAATACAATACTATGCTTATTTACACATCTACCTCATGCTTTATGGCAACAGCATATTCTTGCATAAGGACAAGCTATATTCTTAGCATATTCTAGCTATATTGACCTTAGCATATTCTAGCTAAGGTCAATTAGTGTTGCTGGAATCAAGCTACTGTAAACCACGCAGACCCAATTTTCACAAGTGACTCTTACCCAACCTTACCCAGCCCATTGCTTTAATTTCAGCAGAAGCATATCTAATTTCACTATGGTAAAGGAAGAGAGAATCAGGCCCAAGTTTCCAGGTACCCTCACTGGTAGCACAGGTGTTCTTTTGCTGGTAGCAGCTGGCATGTGCTAATTAGCAGGAAAACCCAATTCAACTATTTCTTCCTAATTTTTTATGCAGCGGGATGGCACAGAATAAAGCCTCAGCAGATTACGTATACTGAACATGAGGAGATAACATGATAAAATGAAATTTTCCTTTGTCTTGCATCACACAATTCAGAAGGAGCTGGAAGCCTAAAAGACAGGAAATCTCCTTAGAAGTTGCTCATACAGCAGATCTCCATTCGTTTCCAAAACAAAACAAAACAAAACAACCCACAGATTATGGAAAGACTCTCTTGCTCCCTGCCATTTGCAAAACAAAACAAAGAAAAATCTCACAAGAGCTGATAAAGAAACCAGGAACACAGTCTGAACAATAAGTTAGGCATAGTGAGTGAGTGAGCCTGAGTAAAATACCATCTTGAAAGGTAAGAGCGCTGACTACTACTGAGACCAGGTAATCTGGAAAGCTGGGAAACAGAAGACTATCACAGACTTCAATGTGGTTGTGCATTAGTAAGGAAGGAAGACAAATAACATGCTGAAACTGGCTTGTGATTGAAAAGGGAAAGAGAATTAAAAATCAGTGTAATCACTTACAGACGTGACAGGATGCTTCTATAATAGGCATCGTGACTTATACCATGCAAAAATATCAGATATTCAAGGGGGTTGGAAGGGTGATGAGAAAACTATACTCCTAAGGCAGCACTGATGTCTAAAGCAAAACATACATTTCTGAATCCTGTTCACAGCTCAGAGAGGACTCAGCTCTTGGACTCACAAAGTACCTGGATTATACAGCGTCATTAAATTTTTTTATTTCATGTTTATACAAAGCAAGGTAAATCAGAACTATTGCAGAGGCTACTCTTTTCAATTTACATTCATTTAAAAAGAGGGGAAAAAAAGGTTACCCATAACAATAAACTAATGTCAGTGTAATACTCCAGACTTAAAGAAAATTGAAAAATAAAATGCTAAGGAATCAACTAAAGCTAAGAAATGCAGTCAGTACAAGGTAAGTATTTTGTTATCTGCAGATGGAGATGACTACTGTGAATGGTACCTGCTGCGAGCATCAGGAAGGTCTGAGAAAACAAAAGTAGCAGGATAGGCATTTGCTATTCACGGCAAGGGTCAGGACGGCAAGTCTCAAAGCAGAGGCCTTGAAGTGACTCATTTTCAGAAGGGATTTGTGGACAGCACTTTACAATACTGCATATTTTTCTGGGTATTCTGTACTTAAAAAGAACATCTATTGTTCTAACTTTCTCTGCTCACAAACTGCAGAGAATCAAGCCATGCAGGTATCACTGACAAGGGCAGTAGAAAGAGCAGGCATGTGCCAGGGTTAATAGGTCATGGAAGTTTGCGACTACACTTACAAAGAGAAATGCCTTCCAACTATACAAAAGAGGTTGCACTCTTCAACCTCTTCAGAGGTTGGCTGAAAAGGCCATTGACTAAATTATTAATATACACACCTTAGAGAACACACCTTATATAGAAAGTCTCACTCAATACAGATATTCCGGACCATGTGGATAATGAAAGTATAGCAAGTGGTTTTGAGATTACACATGACAGGAACATTATAGAGAAAATGTTATAGGATATTTTGAAAATGGCATGTGATCACTCAATTTAAGAACAGAAGGACAAAATATATCCATATATCAGAGCTGAGATTTTACGTGCAACTTTAACGTTGTCATTTATTGAATTCTAGGTTACCTGCCAATCCAGCCTATGCTTTCTCTTCTCGACTTTTAAGATCTCACATCTATTGAATATATGAAAAAAAGGTAAATTTTTGAAACAAAGTATTTCTGGTTAAGTAGGGGGAATAAAAAAAAAAAAAACTAGCCTCGTAGTTTGAGCTGACATTCTCTAGCTCCTGTTGTAAAATCTTCTATCTGTAGAATCAGTTTATATATTTCCAAAAAAATTATAGTATCACCTGCCAAAAGTATAAGTAGGTGCTATTTATAGTTCAGGGAATTATATATGCTCTTTAACAAATAACTCTTAAACAGAACACTGAAAACAAATTTTATCTACAAGTGAAATGGCATGAAAACAGGGCTGAACTGAAACTTCTGAATGAAATCATAACAGCTGTAAATTTAGTATCCTCTACACCATAGCAAACATAAATATGAAGAGATTCATTTTTGCCTATGGTTGCTTAATATTCTACTTTTAAAGTAGCACACCACCGGCAAATTTCAGCACTTCTACAAGCAAACAGATTGAGTAGTGTAAACGCTGAAGAAAGAAGTGCTGTTACTGGCTGGGGTATTTGCAAAACCGTTCCCAAGATACATGTACAGAATTAAAGCTCTGCATTTTTGAGCAGATTTCCATTGCTCATGGTTTCAGTGAAATGCACACATGTGAAGTGTAGAAACAATGTAAAAGTCTGTTGAATAAGCCAACAAAGGAATATTCATTTCCACTGTCAGCATGACAGTCTGGGTCTCTTAAAACCTTAGTTCTACACCTAGAGCTAAGGTTTGCCTACTTCGTACCTACATGACCACTTGTTTCACATCAGCCCTGTCACTTCCTGCTTTTCTGCCATTTCCCTCCAACATTTGTTCCTTCTTGTTTATGTCGATTGTCAACAAACGATAGGGACTCCATATCACTGTATGTAAATATGCTTTGATTAATTCAGGAGGGACTGAACACCATTCAGTTTTACCACGTTATATTTGTATACCAGCAAAGAATCATTAACTAAAGAAGGTATCGCTTCATCAGCTTTCTGAAAGCTGTGTGCTATGACAAGGATTGAAAAGCTGAAAAGTTAAATTTTCAAAAGGTAAAGTCTTTAAAACATTACAAAAAAGTGTTTTGGTCATTTAAAAAAGCTGGAATAAAGCCAGAATAGATGGTGAATATAACTCTGATCGTCAGTGTCTGGATTAGTGACTGTAAACTCCCTATTAATAATGTGAAAACCTTGGTGAATGTTTCATGTCCTCATACTATGTCTGAGGAGGAACTTTTCAGACTCCATTATGTCCACCATGAACTTGATCTTTCACCTCTAGTGAAAACCCTCTTATAACTGTAATTCTAAAGTTAATGATGAGAGATTTCATTTGCTTTCCAAGCACAGATAAAACCTTTTTGAAATACACTCTCACTGCCATGACCTTGGTCTATGACTTAAGAGTTCACCACATGTAATAATTTACTTTGCCCCATGGGGCTCATTGAGATTTCCTTTTAAAAGGTTTTGGATATGCAGTTGCAGCTGAAATACTCACACTTATGTACCAAAGTATATATTCCTCTCTGCACTACGGATATTTTGCAACAGTATCAACAAATTAAATTAATTTAGATCATCACAAAATATAACATTGCACTAAAAAGGTTTAGCTAAGCATGGCCATCCATGCACCAAGAACTTGCCACTTAGGGAATTCTGCCACAATAATCTTTCTAGAACAGAGTTTCTCATGCTTTCAAAATTTCATGGAAGAAGTTATATATATAAATTGAAAAATTAATTCTGGAGATATACTGTTGCTCTGGGCTTACCAGCTCAAACATAATTCAGCTCAAGGACTGTAGTAGTTTGTGGCTTTTTTTTTTTTTTTTTTTAAAGTTTATGCGCTACATAGTTACTAGAAATTGCTGCTAGACTATAGCCACGCTACAGCTGCTGACTTCTTTGCTGACAGTCTGCTAGCTTCTTTATTTGCTCATATATTTCTTACTAAACATCTCTTCATTATTAAAAGTAAATAAATGAAGTCAGAACTACGCCCTAACATAAAGCAAGTTTGCGTGTTCCCCGATACCTCCAAGAAAATTCTTCCAGAAATATTATTTGCCTTAAACTCAAGCATTGCCTTATAGCCTTGGTTAAAAAGTACACAGCTACCACCTCCTAGCGTTAAGCGCACATCAACGAATGACACAATATCGCCAAGCACGATGATGGCTCCTCCTGGTTCCCACTTAGCCTCTGCCTTGTGCTGTCCTGCAGAGCGGGCAGCCAGTTGGCACTAACTCCCTGGGGGAGTTAGCATCCGGGGGCCTGAGGCAGAGCAGGCTTTGGAGACAAACAGCACAGGCTTTGAGAGGTCAGGCTCCGGATGGCTAGGGGATGCAAAAGGTCAGGGAAGCAAAGGGCTGGGAACCTGGCTTGTGGAGCAGATGTATATGGTGGGGTATTGAATGGGTTGGCATAGATCATACTTAATGCTAAAACTTCCTCTCCCCCACCGTACAAATAATCAGGCAGCATTGTGCTTCCAGGATGCTCTATAGTAGAATTAATTCCCTTCACAATTCTCCTGCTCCTCAAAACTTCATAAATGCTATCATCTTCTTGAAGGGGCTTCCCACGTGAGCACAGAGCTTTAACTTCTGCTACAGCTGCTCTGAATGGTGCTGTTTTCCCTTCATCCTTGTTAATTTAGAGGTGTAAGTAGAAGCAGTGGATTTTATACAGAAAAGGCATTATGCACACGAGAGCACCTGCAAAAATACTAGCTGAGCAAAAAAGCACCCTGCTTGTGGGGACCTTAAGCCTGGCAAAGGTGTTCCAGAAGGCATGTGACTTTTCTTCAACATCATCTCCAGAAACAGTTTACCAGCAGCTTGCCATTTTCCAATTTCTTAGTAAGGCCAATATTGTCAGAAACTGGAGCCTAAAGTAATGATTTTAAATCAGGGGAAATTCACTGCTCTACTGCTTTCCACAATTTTTGCCAAATGCTCTAACAAATAACAACAAAAATCAAACTGGCAATACTTCTCAAACACTCTATCTTCTCTATAACAACATTAAAATAAGTTTGGGCTTGGTTTTTATTTTTGTATAAAGGAATCTAGAATTTATTTCCCTGCTTATGTAAATAAGGTTTTGCTCTGTTTTTCTTAACATGCATTGAATGCAAACATTTGACAGATAATTTAGAAGAATGATAAAACCTTCAGTATGTCCTTTCATAATCACGATGACAAAAAAAGGAGAACAAAATTTTCTTTGCAAAAGGATAAGATTTAAAAATAATAGTAATATTAACTGAATATCCTGCTTAATCTTTTACAAATGTGATTTTTGCAAGTTAGAAAGTAATCTTGCATGCCTAAAATAAGGGAAATAAAATAAAACCCATATAAATACTGAATTTACAAGCCTGATTGCTTTATTTCCCATATTGTATTATTAGCTAGTCAGCAAATACATTTTTAGCTGATATGAATGAATGTATTTGCATAGAAATAATAAAAACTTTCCCAAGTGAAATACTCTTAAATTTCAGTTTTAACAGGCAAATCACAAGTTTCAGAGAGAAAGGAGAAACAGCGTAACATCTCTGTACAAGGCAGCGTTCAGAACCTCTACACTTCAAGAATGATACTGCTATTCTTGACTAAATCTTCTAAAGATATTCCTAAAGGGCATTTTGTCTTCTAAATAGATGTGTTTAATTTCTTCAACTTATCTGTAATGAGCTGCAAGCAGTCAAACGTAAAAGATACTCTAGCTTTCAAAATGTTAGCAATGTTCTATATGTTATTATTCAAGTGTTCTTTTTAGAAAGAAATACTGAATTATTGCCATTTCTGTCAAACCAATGCTGTTGTATATTAACTTTTGCTAGTTTTATAAAAACATTTTTTCATTTATAATCACAAAGCTGGGGTCACCAACAGCCACAATGAATCGTTTGCAGTAGTACCCTTTTCATGCAAAGGGGTCCGGGTCCACAGACACAGGCAATGAACAGGGTCAAAGGAACATTATTTTTTGTTCATGGGAGAAAACAAACCATCTATGAGCAAGAGATGAAGCTATACAGTTTCTGTTCTGCTGGAATGGCAGTTTGACATCAACCCTAATGCATGTAATGATTAAACTTTACACTTAACATCAAATGAAAACTCATATTAAATTAGTGTTTGCTTTGTAAGCCAAAAGGTGAGGGACAGCAGAATCAGAATACAACATGTCACCGGGACTCAGCAAACAGCAGCACTGCTCAGCCACATTAGAAAATTACCTGCAGGCATTCAATGGAAGATTGCATAAGACATTTCCTCTGCCAACAAATCGCTTGTAACTTTTTGAAGTCGTTATCTTTAGACTGATTATTTCTAGTCCTCATTGCTATCCAAAAGATGATCTTTCTTTTAAAGGACTGTTCAAAAAAAGTTTGAGCCATTTCTGAGGAAGGGAGAGCAAGTAATACACTTACCTCACTAATAAAAGTCCTGCAGCCTCCTTTTTAAATAGCCATAAAGATTAAACAACAGTGGGTACAGAAGCTGAATTGTAGCAGGGCAACAGACCTCACTCTCTATAAATATTTTAAATAAAAACTTTACTGATTTGTTTAGACTACTAAAAATATTTGCTTTGCATAGGTTACGCATTTCACGTACCCCTCCTTGCTAAAAAAAAAAAAGGAAGCTCTTGCCTCCTATGCTTTCACACTGAATAAACCTGCATGCAGACCAAGGCAAGTAAAAAACCAGCTTGCTTGAAAAAAAGGCAATTTTTGTCAGCTGTGACAGCGAACTCCTTCTCCTGTCATGGCTTCTTATCCCACAAACAGCTTTAAGGGTCAGTGAATGTCTCATAGCAGATGAAAACATGATCTCCTCAGTCAAGCACTGCAGAACAGGGACATCCAGATCTTTGAAGACACTCTTACAAAGTCAGGTCTAGGACTGTTGGGCAAACCTAGTCAGTAAAAACACAAGTCTATGAAGACTTCAGGTAGTTTCCAGCTACAGCTCAGGCAGTTTGGCATAATTTAACAGGCTTCTGTGACTTTCTAGATGATGGCAGAGCTGCTACGAGCACCCCAGATTTGGGGAGGCCAAACATGCACATGCTGCAACTTGCGTTGTATGTCCTACAGTAAACAGCACTGTGCATGTAAGAGATTTTATTACCTTTTCTTGCACTTCTCCCATCCCTTTGCTCTACACAGTCTTTGCCTATAGTCTCAAACTTCAGTTTGTGTGCTCAGTAGGACAAAAATTGTCTTGCATTGCACACAGGGATTGAGATAGGGTCCTCACAGTGATGGGGATGAGGGGAGGGTGGGAATCTACATTTGTTGGTTTTACACCCACAAGAACAGAAGGCAAAAAAAAATACAGCCCCAGCAATCCATGACAATTTGAAAAAAAGTCTCTCCTGCAGGTTCCCAAAAATGTAGGAGAAGGGCATTTTCCACTGAATACTATATGACCCATGTGAAAGGACCCTGAGTATATATACTGGCAACCAGGGACAAAATTAAATCTTTTATTGCAAGTCTAATTCAAGCACTGATGCCTTAGGGTAGTAAATGAGCTGCTTTTCAAAGCTATTGAGAATCTAAAACTTTCTACAAACTGAATTTCGGAGTTTGATGGTGAAGTGCTCAAACAGGGGGTTTTCAGAAGCCTCACTACTGATCTGAGCCTGCTTACAGTGAAATAAGGGCGGCGTTGAATGCTTTTCAAAATCTGCCTTCCATTCTGTGCTGTTTTAATCGTGGATCTATATTAGAACCACTAGTGATAAATGAAAGAAGAACAGTGAGAAAGAAAGAAAAAAAAAAAAGATTCCACAGTTGCTTTAGGTTATGTAAGATTTGAGAAGGTTGGTGATGAACTCTAGAGATATTTAATGGAGCTATGTGACTGGGACACATTATAACGATGAAATTCATATTGTAAGTAATAATTCGGGATACTCCTATGCATTGATGGATACAAAATGCACTCACCACTCAGGGAAGAAAAAACCTCTAAGTGTCAATAAATAGTTCAATAAAAACCATCTGCTCAAAGCACAGTAATGATAAAAGAAAAGTAAACTCTTAGGATACATAAAAAAATTAGACTGTAATACTAGAATACAGTCAGTGAATATAATGGCACAACAGCTCCTATGTACATCCACAGCTTATGCTTACAGTTATTTCTTATATTTGTACATGTGAAGTACAGACATTTTCTCAAAATTTGTCCTCTGACACCCACACTTTCCAGAGATTTCGGTGTAGTATCTAAGGTTAGAACTAACTACAGTTCCATCTAGAAGTACTTAATCTGTGTGGGGAGACAAAAGTTATTACTTCGGAAATTAAAAAAAAAATTTTTTTCATTACAGGCATTTTCCTTTTACAATGTGAACTTTAAAAACAATAGAGCAAAATTACTCACCCTTTCATAAACAAAACCTAAAAATTATCTGTCAACAGTTTAAATGTAATTTGGAAATCAAATTTTAAGATAACATTATTTCAAGTTTTAACTTCCATTTAGAGAAAAAAGAACTCTATTAGGGAGGACAGCTAAACACAATGACATGTATAGTTTATTTGAAGATCTTAAACAATCTCGTTTCATAATATTTGTGTGTTACCTTTCCAGGTTAAACACTCCTGGTACACTGTGCATCAGTGTATGAATCACGAACCATTAGAGCTTGCAGTATTTTTAAAATTCATTTTATTTTGTTTTTAAAAGGTTAATGTCCATATACACACAGTTCAAAGAACTCTTCTGATATTTTTAGAAAAATCAATATCTTTCCTGTGACTTTACAGTATTGTAAGGGTTCACTTTTTTATTTTTACTTTAAAAAAAAAAAACCACACACACTGAGGAATTTTCCATTGTTTACTTGTCAGTAAGGACTCCTAGGCTCTTTAAAATACCTATTAAAACTATTGCATGTTACTTGTTGCTAAAATGTTACTATTTTCCCCTGATTCTTTTCCACAAAGGCAGGTTGTGTTCCTTTCAAATGTATATTTGGTTTCTGTTCTACATTTGCTTCAAAAAACAAATCTAAACAACCACCACCACCACCACCAGAACTCTTGTCAAGTATCTTCAGAAATACTTTTCTAGCTTCTTTATTTTCTTTTTTATATTTCAAAATCTTGTCTTGTATATAGAACACCTTATTTTACAAAAGGAAGCTGCAAAAAATAAAACAGCACCTTGAGTAAGAGATTTTGTACAAGCTACAGTTTAACTCAACAAAAAAACTCAATGGTTTCGTTGTATGAGATAGCAAAATAGCCAATGTATTCTTCAATTACGTGAACTGTCTGCCACGATTTATCTGTACAGTTCCATCACAGCTCTTGCCTGTCGTTACACTTTTCAAAAATATGTCATTAAGCTGCCATAAAAGTCATCTTAAAATGTTTTTTCTCCCAAACTGATAATAGGCTTACAGATCTAATTTTCAACCTCTTTTCTTCATTACTTTGATTCTTAAGGAGAGTATGACATTTGCTGTCTGAATACCTTGTAGTAATAATCTGGCATCTCTACAGCACTTCTGTCTGAGGATCTCTGAGCTTTGAAAATGTTTGTCTTTACAGCACCGTGAAATGCTGACATATTTATTTGTCTCCCTTTTGCAGAGATGGAGATAGCTAGAAGCAGACTTTTAAAGATACATGGCTTATGATTTCATTGAAAAGCTACAGGACTTTTTGAAAAAAATTACATAGAACAGCTTTTTGCGCTGTCAGACATTAAAATTCTGACCCTTCTTGGCTCAACAAGAGCTAAGGACAAAAGTCAGGCCTTCTGCCTTTTATTGTAATTTTTGTAACTACAGGGACTGTCATCCTCTTCTGAAGTACAGACTTCATAAGTGTTACTGATGACAGAAACAGCTAAGTAACTGAGAAAAAATATCACCAAATTAAAAATTACATTCTAATTTCTCGCGGTGATTCCTCTTTAGTTTCTTGCCAGTGTACACATGAACTGCTTTTTGTTCACACAGGCTTAACACGTATGAAATTAAGCTCGAGGTCGTACTTGAAGCTGGCTTTGCTAATGGACTAGATGCATTTGCAATAAAAGCTAGGAATGTGCTGTTTTAGACAGTTCCTTGCAGAGTTAATGAAAGTGGCATCACATAGGAGGAGATCACAGGAGGAGCGCAGGAAATTAGGGAGAAAGAGAAACAGAAGGACGAAAAAACAGTTGAAAAAGAACTGATAGAACAATCTACACATCATACAGATACCAGGGAGATGAGCCAAGGAAACATAACATGGGTCACAGTCAACAGGTATGAATTTGTAGCCCTATCAGTCAAGTTGTATTTCTGCTCATCACAAGAACAGCTACTTCCACAGCAGTAGAAGAAAGAGCCATTAATAACCTTCCTCTCTTCCAAAAGCCAAGGTTTTCAGAGAACGCAGAGGGTTCTCCCCCCACCCAACACAACTCTCCTTTGCCAGCACATCTCTGCAGAATGATATCGGCTCCCGGCTAGTTCTGCCCATACAGTTCAGAAATTTTAGTCTCCCCCAGCTCTCCCTCCAACATCCACTGGTATGTATCTTATAAAGTCTCACATCAGACATTTCCAAAATGCGGATTATGGTAACACTGGTAGTATATAAGCTATTCTGAAGTGGTACAGAAACCCTGTCTTGAACAGCTACGCATCTCTGCTGCTGCTGCTATCTGCGATGATACTTGGAGAGACTTAGGAAGCCTGTCTTAAGTCTCCTGTAACATTCAGTAATGAGAGTGAATCAGTCATTCTAGTATTTTCTTTGCAGCTAGATTTTTTTTGTTATCCCACTCCAGTGTCAACATTGGGTTTCTCCTCCCTTGATTACTGCAAAAATTCCAACACATCTATAAAATCTGATACTGGTTTTCAGTTCAATTATCCCTTTGCTGCCCTTCCATAAAGTCAGAGATTCCCCCACCCCCAAAACCCCTATGAGTTTTGAAGAAGTCTCTTTCCAGTTCCCTTAAACAAGCCACCAATTCACTCACATATCAAAGCTAACTGAAGACATTAATTTGCACCTTCAAACACCAAAATGCTTGGAAGGTTCTTTAACCAAATATTAACCTCTCCCCATCATACTGCCACTAGCCATAAGTAACCAAAAGTGCTAACAAGCGAAACAGGCTCCTCTTAAAAATTAAAGGATAATGCTGACAGAGGACCTCTGATAAACCTTTATCTTCCCTGGAATGCCCCAACCATCAAAATCTGCCACATCAAAATAGCCCCAGCCTGTTCACCTTCCAGGCATTCTACAGAATTCAATCGTGCACATGAACAAACGTGAATGGCTGAAGTGGTAGAGCTTGGAAGGTGTGCCCGACAATTGCTAAGACTAGAAATTTGAAAGCAGTATAGATCACAGAGTTAGTAAACAAGTGATGGTTAGGAAGAAAGATCATGTATTTTTTTCTTAGAACAATTTTACATTTGTGCTCTTGAGCAACTCTTGAGCTGCTATATTCTTTAATGCTTATCAAGAGGACTAGGAGTTTAGATGAACTTCTTTATGAAATACCGTGTCTTCAGACCAATAGGGAAAAAACAAATGAATACTTGTGGATTGTATACTTGCTATTAAACATTGAGAGTTAGCAAATATAATGAAGGTTTTCAGTTTACCTAAATTTGTATTCACAATCCCAGAACATTGACTTTTGAAAAGGCAAACATAGTTTACAGTTCTTAATAGCAGCTTCCATGGCCATAACTTCCGGAGTCAACAAAAGTGCCCTCTGGCACATACCACCTTAAAAAATAGATCCTAAGACAACAACAAAAACGTGTTCCTTTTATCATCTCATAAGCAATTTTCCAGCAGATATGCAGCAAAATGCCCAGTTATCCCAGCAACCCTTAATGACACTGACTCTCTCTTTAACTACTTGAGCAAATATTTAATCACCTTTTTCCAGAATAAAAAAAAAAATACAGCTGTTACATAAGGCTTTGCAGCACAGATCTTTAAACACTTCACGGAGAAGTTGTCCTTATCCATTACTGCTAATCCTAGAGACACAATATCCCACTCAATTTTACCCAACAGGTTAAAGACAGAGCTGCAAATAGAATCCAGGTCTCCTCAGCCCCAGGTGAGTACTTCATCTACCATGCCACACTGCCTGATATTTCCTTGAGAATTACCTAAGTCCAAATTGAGATTCATTCTCTTCTATTTAAATAAAGAAAACCTAGAATGCTAACCATAACATAGTCAACCACCACAGTTGCCATCTGCTGTATTTCAAGAAATCCAAAGAGGCCTTCAGAGCATTTTTTCAGGGTGTGCATGTACTCCACAGCAGCAGGACACTTGGACTAATTAGCTCATGTGGAGCTCCCTCACTATATTGCTTCTGAGCTAGCTCATTTGTCTCCATGTTACGTTACACAGTATAGATACACCCTCAGAGAAATCAGTTCTTCCAGGTAAGGGAAACACACTTGATGAAGCAATAGCAGTTTAGGAGAGATAATTATTGCTACCACGGTACAACCACTTTTATTTTCAGTTCACTTCCAGGTATAAATACTTCTTCATATTCAGAATTGGTTTCCATTAAAACAGGGAAAATGCATTGTTCTGCTCGTGTCAGACAGACAGCAATAACAGTTTAGATGAAATTTGGTGAGGAGATAAAAGGCTCTCCCCTAGCATCAGGGATATGATTTGCTGTTCTTCAGAAGCCCAACTAACAGCAGTCTGAATGAGAGAGAAGTATCAGACTCCAAAAATCTGTTTGTACTGGAAACTTGCTCAAGCTTGCCACACACGTGGTCTACATTGAACACGTTTAAAGGGATGTTTCTCTCCCGCATACCTTTCTAAAGCCTCCCAATTGCCAAGACCTAATTCCTGATTCACTCTGTCTCTGCTGCCAGCAAGTATGTGGAAAAACCACTAACAACGTATGCTTTTTTATGTTCCTTCAATACTGGTCCAGTACAGAAGAATCAGAGCTTACTTTGCCAGGGACATATATAGTTACTTACACAAGCGTCATGTGATAGTGTCAGGTTTTCAGCTGGGTATGATATGCACGCACACACCCTCACCATGTTAAAAGAATATTTCCTCGTAAAGCAAAACTAACTGTCAAGAAATTGAAGTGTTTCCCTCTGCCCTGCACACCAATGCTTTATGATATTGTCTTCAACTAACCCATTACATCCTAACTTTTCCACAGGATCTTTATCTTGTTTGAAGGCTAGGATACAAAGTATTAACACTGAATGAGTACTCATTCAACACCTCACTTTATCCCTGCTGTTCAATATGTGGCATCTTGGTATCATTTACAGTGCCAAGATCTAGGATTAGAACTAGAAAATTTCTCATTTCTCTGTTGCTCACTGTTAGGTACCTGAATCATTTCCTAAAACTAATTAATTCACATCACCTCCATCAGGCAATTGTATGATCCTTGTTTTCACACAGCAGAGACAGTGACGTGCATCAGGATTGCCCATAATTAGGGATGCTTGCCTTTACATGTTTTGGGTGTCTCATTAGAGGACATAGCAATTAAACATCACTTTGTCAGTACAAAGTACAATTTCAATCTATTTGAGTGCTATCATATGTTTTCAAAGCTGACATAAATCAGTCCCAAGAGTCTGAACTTAGAAATTGAGAAGTACACAACTAACGCCTATTTAAAAAAAATATGGTTGAAGTGACTCACCCAAGCTCACACAGGAGCTCTGTGGCTGAATTAAGATTTGGCTGTAATTCTCCAGAACAGTTCCCCAACAGCCCTAACTTTAAAACTAATCTCTTCTCCTGTTTTTCTCTCCCTTCTTCACACTTCATCCAGCTTCTGCAGTTACAGGGAAGCAGATCTAAAGGGAATTGCCTCATTAACTATCACACTTGGATTCATTTCCTAAACACTGTTCCTGAAAGTATCAAGTGTCTTAAGGAGAAAGAAGCAGTCTTAAATGACATCAGCTATCTTAAGGCAGACATGTAAAACTGAGTTTGCACAGAACATTTCAGTTCTGGTATTTCTTTTCTATTTGCATTATGTCACTGTCAGAGCACTCCAAGTTCCCAGAATTTTCATTTCCTGCAGTTTCAAATAACAATATCAAGTTTAAATTAATTTTTGCATGTTCAGTGTCTCACCTGCTGCATTTGCATCCTCTAGCTTGATGAACTCCTGCAATAAGGCCTCTGAATATTGAATACTGTCCAGATAATCACTTCAAGAGTAATCCTTCCCCCACAAGGCTAATGGTCTATGAGATAACCAGCATATAGCATGGAATATCACAGGGTTAGTGAAGTACTGTGCAGCAACAAGCAGAAAGAAACTAACACCAATCACTGTCTCCCAAGCTTCCGTCAGCTTGACCAATGCCAGAAGATTAACATCTCAGTAATTTAACACTAACACAATACCCAAGCTTTAATTCTAAGGGTCTTTAAAAAAAAAAAAAAACAGTAAACAACCACAGTAATGTCATGCTGTAGTCAGTGTTTTGCCACACTTCATCATAAACAAATAATTTTTTGAAATTGCACGTAAAAAATTTTTTTAAAAGGCATTACAGATCAAAACTAAAACTTACCTCATTTCCACCAACAGCTTTGGTTAAAATTACTGCAGAAGACACAGGAGGTGGCATGCAGCCTACTGTCTGCAAGCTGCAAATGACAAAAAGAAATGTTACATTCCTTACATCATGAAAACACTCTAGAACCTGAAAGTCTTAAAATACCAAACAGCTGAGCAGAAACAATTATTTCATCACCTGTGCAGCCTAATCAGTTTGTGTTGCAGTTACAGCACAGCACCAGCAGGCAGGATTTCTATGCCATCTCTTACCAACCACCACGCTGAACAGTCATGTCACCATTAAAAACCCCAAACACTTAGCCTCTCTGACTGTTTTCCCTCCTGTAGAACTGTATCTACCACTCACAAAGATATCATGTGTGTTAAAATCAAAGTGGGGGGGAAGGTAAATTTATTTTCTTACAAAAGCTGTAAGCGATGAAACCATGAACTGCTAAGTAGTAAAAGGGTCAGAAGGACCACGTCCATTATTTCACATTCCCACTGTACTTTTTTTTTAGTCAACAGCTATTTAAAAAAAAAATCACAGTTAAGCTTTTTATTTACTGAACATTAAGAGGCCATCCAACATTTTATTTTTATGAATGTTTTCACTTCTTAGTAAAATCATCTGACTTCCATTTATCAAAACATCAACAGCTTTCTCTTGCATTTTAAAAGTCTAAAAATGCATAATTGTAATTTATCACTTCTTCCATCGTTTGTCCATCAAGATTATCAATGCATATAGTAAGGGCTGTCGCAAAGTGAGAACAAAAATATTTTGTGAGCTTTCTTGTGTTTTTAAATACAGTCCATAAAAAGCCATTATTAAAAAACAGAGTTATATCAAATATATAGCTGGAAACAACCATGAACATAGTGCAACAAATTCCAATGAACTTTAGGGCTAAGTAAAACAGGCCTTCTGAAGAAAAAATTGCATTGAGTTGCAAAGAACAGGAAAGGACAAAGGAAAGGACTTGCAAAGACAGGAAATAAAACAAGCTGTGGATTCTATGCTTTCAAGTATTGCAGTTTGACACAGTATCCCTGTTCAGGGCAAGTAAGGGTGGTAAACTACTTTGCACTTGTAATTTCACCCTGAAAGAACATTGTCTTTAAAAATGCTACAGTAACAAACAAATAAATGAAAAAGAGTATTAAATCCAATAGAGACCGCATTTAACAACAACAGTGAGCATATTATAGTGCAACTGAAATGCTGCAAGTATACAAAAAGCTTGAATAGAAGAAACAGATAAATGAAAACACAGATGTTCACTTTGTCAGCTACAGACACTGTGGAAAAGGAAAAAGGCAACCAATATGCACATTATACAGATCCAATCACATGAAGTGCCAAGCATCGCCTTGGAAGTGCTTAGTGCCTTTAGCTTACAGAGAAGTCTCTGGAAGCAGAGAGCTGTCAGTGCTTAGCAGGATAAGCTCATTGTGAAAAGAAAAGATATGGGAAAAGAAAGTGAAAAACCAACAAGCACATGGCGATTCTGATGTCCATCCCCTATATCAGTTGTGACATTACATTTCTTCTATAATGGTCTCTTGGTAGTTAGCTCCTGGAACTCCTCACCTGCACTGATGAAGGATGGATAAGTTCAAAGTTATCAAGACAGGTATGAAATGTGTACAAGTGCATTCATCTCAGTTGAAAGGGATTTTCCACACTTAAAGAAAGGTTTAATAAACAAGATCCACATGAACACTCTCAAATTTAAAATGATACCTTTGGAATTAAAAAAAAAAAAATCACCATCAAGATAGGGTATAAAGGATATGAAGGATAATAAATATCCTTCATACAAAAATATTAATCTACAGAAAACATGGTACATGCTAAATGAAAATGGTTTTATTGACAGGTCTATCAGAGCATGCATATAAATCACCTGCCAACTTTTTTTTTTTTTTCTTACTTTATCATCAACTACACACAACACACTAGCAATATGCAAACTCCTCTAACGGCCAGCAGGCTATTCCAGACAACAGTCCATAGACTGAAATGTTCCATTGGTCCAGGCAGTGCTGTATGCATTAATATCATAGGACCTGCTGAAGGTCCATAAACAATACCTGTTCTATTGATATATTACAGACAATGGGATAGTAACTGGGCCCAGAGTCTCATATTTTAGATATGTAACTACCAAAGCTATACCTTGTGCTAGATCTTTGGATCTCATGCCTTACCACCTACACTGTAATCAGCGGCAGAAGTGAACCCGTGCAAACACTAATATGCTGCTTCATGTTCCTTTCCAAAGGAATCCTTACAAAGCAAAACCTAGTCAGTTAACAAAAAATTAATGTCAAAGTCACTCACAGCAAATGTCAGTTTCTCCCCTATTTTATACATTTCAAAATAACTGCAAAACAAAACAAACAAAACCCTCCAAATATGATCCCAGGCAGAGAGGAAAAGAGCCCACAGCACTGTAGAAACACATGTGAAGAGTTGATAACATCTCAATTTGCCTCTCAAACAACATTTACAACAAAACAGACAGTTGCAGAGAATGGGAGAATCTACATCGTTCATGAATTAAATTCTGAAGTAAGGCAGGAAATTAACTGGGGGCTTGACTATGTCCTTTAGGCATAACCTTGCGTAAGCAGTAGCACAGAACTACATTCCCCACGGGAGCTGCCCTGCCAAAAGGAAGCCAAACGCCCTTGGGAGCATATGCCTATTTTTCCAGGCTTTCATGAGGACTATCAACTAGCTTCTGCTCCACACTGTGCTAAATGCATGTGAAGAGAAGAAAGCTTTGCCAAACTCCATTTTGTCACTCTATGTCCTCAGTAGGATACCTTAGTGGCTTGAGGGAAAACCAATTACAGTTGTGGGGCACGAAGGTGAAATTCTGATTAGACAGAGTGGGCATGGCACAGACAGTTCCTCACATCCTCTTCTCACTCCCCTTTTGTGTACCTATATAGAGACCTGTGAGAAAATGTGGACATTTTCTGCTTTAAAATGAGTTATCCTAGAACTTAAACTCATTTTATATCTGGTTCTTGAGGCTGCTTTTTAAAGACAGAGCTAACTAGCTCCTCTTCCCACACAGCGCTGAAGGTACTGTTCCCACCAGCCTTGCAGTGGATGCCTTCAGTCCCACGCAGTGGCTGCTGGCCTGAGCAATGTCCTAAACAGCAATCTTTATCAAGAAAGAACTGTTTCAAAGTAATCTTTCATTAAACTTCCCTATGAGATCATTCTTTGAATGAAGTCACCATACTACAGAGTTACAATAATAAAGGAAAAGAATGGCCAGAACAGAAATAGTACTCAAGGAACAAGTGCTTGCAAGGCCGCTTGAAGCATATAGAAGTCTATTAGCTCACTCGTAAAACACAGCCACTATTCCATGAAAAATGAGGCTGTTTTAGGATGTTTAGGGAGTCACACATACACATGTATTTGTTACACATACATGTATGTATATGTGTATATATAAACACACATACCTGCGCAAATTAACTGAGAACGTACCCCTTTAATATTAAGAACCAAAGTGGCATGAGAGGCATCAGCGAAAAAAGGGATGAGAAGTGCTGCAAGGAACAAAAAGTATCAAAATTTCTTGCACTTCATACTTCAGGAACAGGCTGCCATGGATTAGGAGGGAATTTTGGCTCACTATTAAAAATCCTGTCTGTGTTCCGGCTGAAAAAACAAAACCAAAAACAAAACCTTTGCAGTGATTTTACTTTAACCTTTACTATGAATCACCACATGGAAGGGAACATTGTTTCACTGCCTTATTTACTTGATGTACTGATACTGTTAATCAAAATAGTGCTAACTTCTAGATGATTTTCCTCTCAGATTTCACCTTCTCAGTATCATTTGCACAACCTCACACTTGGGATGCCTGGAAAAGCCTCTCAAAAACAAAACAAAATGCTCTCTTAGGTTTAAGCTTTGTAAACATCTAAATATGAGCAGCTTTATCATTAAGCTTTTAAGACAGGGAACTGTCCCCAAGCAATGTTTCACCAAGCACTAAAAAAGAGTAAGGAGTCTTCAAGCAATTTTCTAAAATAACTGATATTTATGCTTGAACATTCCAGTCTAGCTGCACGTCTCTAGGTGTTTACCTTTGATCTGAAAAAACTTTATTCTTTGGACTTTTCATAGCACCTATCACCACTGTCAATGCAACTTTGGAAGTACACACTGGCAGAGAACACCCAAGTATTTAAGACATTGTTTTCATGGTAGCATAGCTTCTGCTCATCTCCAACTTCTCCTCATACAAAAACTTCATTCTGTCTTTTTTTCACCCTGCCACAACTTAGCTAGGAGCAGATGCAGAACACATGCAAGCACAGACACATGCAAGAGACACTCAGTACAGACTGTTGAAAAACTAAACAGAATACCAATACACAACATACGAAACACGTATTCACAGACATATGCTTCTCTTCAGCAACCATTTTCTTTCTCCCATCCTCCTTGAGACCTAGCACAGCAGCTTCAGCTGCCTGTTGTGAAATAGAAAGCAGGCCTGTTGCAAGCTCCCTACATACAAAACTAACTGACAAGAACCTCTAAAAACGAGACCAGGTTCCTGAAAGGATAATTTTGTGTGTACTGCGGTTTCAATAGCAAAGTACTGAAGCACAAAAACGAACAGCAAATTCTGTTCACAATACAACTCATAAAACACACATTGCAGGATGAGCAGCCCTTTAAAAAGATAGCTACAAATAGATTTCACTCTATTATGTTTAAACATACCCTTTTAAAAGCCATTCATTTATAGGTGTGATTGATAATAGCTGAAGAAAGAGCCAGATTGCTGTTGGGAAGAACACAAGTGTAAAAATCTGGACAAAAAGGTGTAGTTTCACATGCATCAAAGCACTTGTCAGCTCCTGCAAAAGAAAAAGAAGAGAGGAAGTTGCAGTCATAACAGCTGAAGTAAAATAACATTTGTGCTTTAAAGCTAAGATCATCTTTATAATACAAAGAGAATGCATGTCAAAAAGGCACCTTTAGGATCATCTGCTTTCCTCTTTAATAAGCATGTATATCCAGACAACATAAAAGCTCTGCCTGCTCCTAGGCTTTTCTCCAAAACAATTGTCCACCACTTCAATACTAGCGTAGCTCCTGAAACGGTAGCTTTCTGGCAGGCAGCCTTAGAACTGTGTCACTGCCTCAATGCCTGCATTAACTATGCTGACAGCCTGTTTACTTTATGGACCACTAATATCAAGAGGAAGGGGAACTTACAGCATCCATGTGATTTAAATTCTCCTTAGTCTACAGAGAGCCACAAAGAGTATAATTTTCCTTTATACCAGGAGAAAGGGATCTTTATGTTACAAAGAGTCATTATTCAGTTTTTTTTTCTTTATGAGAGGATAATAAAGTAAGTCAGTGGCAGATTTTGATTATTTGTTGTATTAGGAAGCTTAAAAAATACAACTGTATATCAGAATTGCCAACAGAGAACTTGTGCATAGAAATAAATTAGACTGTTGAAAAAGAGCAAAGAAACAAATACCAAGACTGTAACAAGCTAACAACAGCTAAGTCATAAAATTCAGAGAAAAAAGGTGCAAAACGCATTTGAAGACTGAGGAAAAAAAATAAAGTTTTGCTGTTATACAATACCTTTCATCAAAAGAAGCAAGAGGACTCTAGAGAGGTGATCCAGTATCATTATGCAATATGCTCCTCAGTTAGCTACATCTCTGATTCTGTTTTTGGGGCATCTTTAACATAGCTTTTGAGTAGAAGGGAGAAGCCTTATACATTTCAGCTCATTTCAACTCCCACTGGCTGAGAAGAAAAATTCCTCTCCCTCTTACTCAAGATACCTTGCACCCTTTCAGTTGCATTGTTGACAAAAAACACAGAACGAAACAAAAAGTGTATTTCAATGTACAGTGACACAGCAGCACATCTTCACATGCCACCCTTTTTCAGCTTCGAGGCCGCTTAACACTTGAGAAACACGACCAAATACTACACTTCTGACCATCCAAATGCACAATGATGCAATTAAACATCTGGAAGTATAAGCAATTAAGCACCATGCCCTTGTTATTTTATTTCTTTTACTAAAATTATCTCCCAAATTTGGGTTTAGGGGAAAAACCTGCCATGAAAAACTATGAATCTGTTCACACCCTAGTCTCAGAAAGTCACACAGAACAAGGACTTCAAATGAACACCTTGACCCAGTTTGATGAAGAAAGCACCATTACATCCAGTTCTTGGTTAAATGAATGAAACAACAAATTTGGGGGGGAGGTGTTTTTTGTTTTGTTTTACTTAAAGAAAATTCTCAGGCAGGCTAGTTTCAGTCTACACAAAAAAAAAATAAAAGGCCTTCACACATAAGACTGTCACAGTACCTATGGAATTACAAATGGCTTCACTGTAGTACTGCTACGGTTTTCCTCAAAGGAAGCAAAAATAAAATGTTGAGTAGTAAAAATATTCTGTGTGAGAAGAAATGGTACCTAGAAACACCTATATAAAAGTGGATTTTTAAAAGTAAATAATACTTTAATTTTTCTCAGGTGTAAGCAACTCCTTCAGCATAGTTGCAAATTCCTTCTTCTTTCCTGTCAAGCCTTTGAAGTCCTCTCTCGACCCAGACTCCCTAGTGGACCAATCTAAGATTACAACCTAGGCACCGTCAAATCCCCAAGCGCGGACCAATGACGTTATACAAAACGTTTCATTCCCTCTTTCAGTATTATACAATTGTTGCCCACTTTCTCTTTTAATGTACTATTTATAGAATAATGGAAAATGCCTTAAAACATGTAATTTGAAGGAAACTGCGATAATTTTAAAAGTAAAAATCAAGACAAAAACTTAGGGACAGGTTGGTGACAGGTCCCAGTGAGCAAGGAGGGTGCTAACAGCACAGGAAACTTAGTGAATGGAGAAATGTTGCATTAGTGTAACAAGTCTGCAGACCTAAATTACCAGTCTTTAAAACATCTCTAGCAATCAGCTTTAATATAGCCATTCCTTAGACTGCATTAACAGAGATCAAACACCAATATAAACAGCCTTCATCCTCTTAAGCACACCACAAGGGCTTGCCTCAAAATATCTCAGTCGCTAGAATCCTCAAAAAGAGTAAAAATCTCAGAGATTGTGCCAACTGTGACTCAGTTTCTCCGTACCAAGTGGAACAGGTTACCCTGTCTTCCCCAGTATTTTAGACTCTTCAGAAAGCTTCTGCAATTTTCTCTCTGGTCAGTGCAAGTCCCTGTTACCTCCCATTCACACCAAGATGGTCGTAGCTGGACTCCTCTGGGCAAATGCATACACAGAGCAACAGTGTTTTCAGTGGTTTGCCAGAATCCTCATTTAAATGGATAACTCAAGTATGTGGTTTAATTTCTTGGGGCCTACAGTAGGATTTTCTTCAAAAAAGCAAACTATCCAGTCACCGAAAACTGAAAGGGCATCACAGTAAGGTGCAGTCAAATGTTCTTGTGATTCCTGGCCACAAACTATTTGTATAGACTTAACAGCACCACAGTCATCCTTACTTTTGAAAATGTAACAAGGCTGCGCACTGACTGGCTCTCCCTGAAAGCTGCCAATTATTTTGTAAAATGCTTTCTAAATGCATGTTAGCAAATGTTTTTCTGAGCATGTATTTTCACAGCAGATGCAACTGGAAGTGTAATCTTAAAAGAGCATCAGCTATTTCTAATTTTATCAGATTCTCATCTTCATGGGGTACCCATTCAGTTAAATTTTATGTAACTTCTTATCATTTCATAAAGCACACTGAATATATTAACTCAAATGAAATTAGTGTTATTTTAGATACATAGACTGTCCAGAACTAATTAAGACAAAAGCAGAAACAACTTATTTTGTAACCCAATAACACGATACATTCACTGATGAGTAATACCAACTTTAGATTATGCCTTATGGGTCTCAAAACACTAAAGGATGGGTTTAAAAAAAAAAAAAAAAAAAACATATCCCAAAGCATTTTAATAATATCATGACCTAGCCTCCTTACATTTCAGGACAGTTTTTATTACACGTTTTGGAAAGCAACAGCACTAGGACTAACTGCTGAAATGCTTTTTCTCTTTATCTTCTACTCCCATGGCAGAAATGCAAGAGCAGCTTCTTGATGAAATACAGACCTAGGTGCACACCATCAGTACTAACTGCCATTTCTAAAACAATCTGAGAGCAGCTAGCTGGACACGCAGCTCCTACAAAGACTTCATTTACATATATATATCCATTCCTTTCAGAACCACACATGAAATAAAGTTATGCAAGTTCAAAGTGGGGCATGACAAGTTGCCAGGAACTTGTCAATCACACCACCTTAACTGGAGGAAGTTAGACAGAGATATAGTAGCCTTGGGAACCTAGCCAAGATTCTGATTATGCTGCAGATTTCATTTGCATTCACAGAAGCTTTACAAATCTGAAGTTTCAAGGACTCAAATTACTAAAATTGAAAGAAGTCTTTCATTTTTTCCTTTGCATGCAAAGATTCTTAATACTGAAAGCAGAAAATTCCACTCCAATAGTGTCACTTAGGTTCTGTGTTTTGGGTCTCTTCTCTGTGGAAAACTCCAGTGCCTGCTTGCATTAGGATGGATTACTGTCCCCGTGAAACAGATAAATTGACGTGGTTCTTTCTGCTTCCACATATGACCGCGATGCTCTAAACAGCTGCTACAGAACTGACTAGAATTATTCACTTCACTTATGCTGCATCCAGGCAGAACTAGAGGCACTAGTGCCAGAATTGCCTACCTGCAGACACTGAAAGAGAGGACTAGCATCAATTCAAGCACAGCCTCCATTTGAAGCATTATCATCATAATCATGATACAAGTAAAAAAATTAACATTGAACTTCTGTTCAATGCATACTGCCCAAGTCCCACTGATACTCTGCCCAGAAGATACTGTAATACTAGATAATATCATGATGCTTTTTTTTGGCATTAGTTTCAAGAAACATATAAATGGCATGTTAACACAGCCAACAGAGTAAAAGAAACTAGACTAGCAAAGAAATGCAGTGTTTCCTTTCAATTCCGGCTACTCAGCAAGAGCAGATACCCCTTCTCTTCTTGATACACAGCAGTCACTTCCTTCTCCCTCCCAACTTTACGCTTCACTAAGGTTTTCCCCTTCATCTCCTTTTACTCCCAGATCATTGTTCTTTGAAAAATGAAAGGCATATAAAATTTGAAAAAAGTCCCAGTATCTCTGCTATGCACTGGAGTGTAGGAATTTTAAGTCCACCTGTCCACAAGAGAGAGCTAAATCTTACAGGAAAAGATTGCTAAGACTTTTTACCAGTGTATTGGCCTTGCATCCACAGAAGAACCCTTTTGTGTTGATGCTAGCTGCTATTCTGTGCCTATCCAATGTGATAACTTAAAGCCACTAGACCTTCATCAGCATGAATCTGGTAGTAACTAGCCTACACAGTCCTACTTAGGGAGCAGGCTGGCAGGACACGTGAAAGAGAGAGACATTGAGATCTCATATCTTTTCTTCATGTCTTACAGATGCATGGAGACTCCATTTAGTCTCTCTCTGGCTACTTTCCTATGAAGTTCTACTCCAGATTCACCGAGTTTTCTAGCTTGTATCTAAACTGAGCAGTGGGGTACCATCACGGAAACCAATGTGCAGAATGTGTGGGGAAAGGAGGAGTACTAGCGTGCTCCTGAGTCCCACCCTGATTGGGGCACATCTGTGGTGTGGACCCAGTCTCTCACACTCAAAAATGCATCCAGCACTCCCATTTAGTCAAAGCCCTGCAATCTCAGCAATGCCCCTATGGATGGGTGAACTGCCCTCGCACTCTCATCACCTCCATTGCCTTATGAAGAATTTTCTGAAATAAAGGAGGTGTTATTCTATAAACTTCTGGTTTTGATCTTCTTTTGTTAGCTATTCTCACAGCAACAACAGCCTAGCAATTAAATATTCCAACTACATTCAAATCTGATCAAAAGCAACACAAAAGTTGTAAAACAAAAGAAGAATGAAGCAATTAGAAATTACAGTACCTCAGTTTTTAATGAGAGTCCACTGTTAAAGAATATAGCTGAAACAGCAATGTAAGTTATGGTAATTTCTGGTTTCAAGGGTCCTAAAAAATATAGACACAAAGAACAAAGTGAACTACAGTCAAAGTGATAATGATATGCATATACTATATCAAAGTAAATGAGAGTATTTAGAAGAGTATCTAGAGAAAATCTAATCACTACAGTCCATTTTAGAAGAGTATGGCTTACTATTATGTCACAGAAAGTAGTGCTATTTATTTTCAAATAAAAACAAACCAGTCCATGGACAGAGAAGTATGATGTCATAAAGACTGGGCTTAGATGACTACAGGTCATTAGGAACTGCAGGGTAAATTCTGTAAACGTGAAAAAGAGAAAGTTTCCAGAGCTTTCCTCCATCTTCAGAGTATTCCTGTAATATCAGTCAAATTCAAAGCATATGCTCCAATGAAAATAGCAGCTGCTCCCTCCATGTGGGCATATACTTCACTCACATATCTACCTCTCGCCTCTCCTTCCTCCTCCAGTACATACACCTGTCTAGCTGCCTGCACAAAGAAAACCAAGTTGTACCTTACAAAGAATTCCTTGGGGAACACAATTCTGCATAATCTCCTCACAACAGGACTGTAGCAGAATAGTTCATTATAGCCCTAGCGTAACACCTTCCAGACACATTGCTGCAGTAAGATCCATGTGGGCAGATGCTTGCACCTGCAAGGGTTCCACTATATTAAAGGCTTACACTTGTATATATTTATATACCTTTTCCAAGGACGTTAAAATCAAATACTTCTGATACTCCTATAAAAATGATGAATTTCCTTAATATTCTTCACTTTTGGGGACCACCAAATACCAAAAGTTTACATTCATTTTCTTCATAACCATTCAACCAAATATTTTTATTAAAAGAAAATATTAACAGTGTACTTAGGACCAAACTAATATCTGAACTCTGCAAATGAGATGATTTAAAATGCAACTTTCTTTTTCTAGTACATATTTTATTTAGTGATAATAAGTTGTCAGGCACAAAACTGCAGCAGCAAACAGGCCAGCCTTTACTCGGTACTCCAGAAGAGAAGCTCCTTTCTTCTCTATTAGATGAATGCTACATTGACGGTCATACAGCGCCAAGGTCAATGATCCCTAAATTAGAGGGATTTGATCATACACTGAATCTACTCAAATTTGCATATTAAGTCATTTAAACCAAAATCTGCTCTCAGAGAGGCCTTTGTTAATGAGACACTAAAAGCCACACTAAAGAGACACATTAGTGAGACAAACTAAATGCAAAGACAAAAAAAAAACACACACACAAAACAACCTACATGAAGCGCTATGTAAAACTAAGCCAGGTTACTAAGCAAAAGTTAAAGTTGCAAAAAAACACATGGCTAGTTGCACAGTTTTATGGCATATTAACTGAATGACCAGGGGAGAAAAAAAAGATTAGGAAAGTGCTGTGTGCGTGTGTGTGTGTGCACTAGACAGACAGTCAGTTTGTCAGTTGGCCTAAGATAAGGATTCTGCTAGGACCCAGGTTTTCTATCATGCAGTTTTTCACTGAGCTTCCTGAACTTTTACAAAGAGGGAAAACTCAGCCACTATCGTATTAACACTTCCATGTAGCGCAGGGCACTCCTGTCATGCAAACAGATCTGCTTCAAGTGTCCTGCAAGAGACTGATCAGCAAAACTGTCTTCACAAATAAACTAAATAGACTCACTCATGGAATAGGAAAACACACAAAAAGGAGCTTGACTTGCACCCTAAAGGTGGTAAGAATAGCACAAATCTTTGTTATTTGCGGCACACTGTTCCACAAGTATGGATGTTGGACCATTCAATAAGGCCCTGCAAATTGCCGTGTGTGATTATGTTAGCTGGCAGATAACAAACTTTTAAGGTTTTTTCATAGGCTGATATTTCTTCCCACCCACCCCCCCCGCTTCTTTCTGGTTTTAAAATGAGCAGGGAGGCAGCATAGCTTCAAGAAAGGGATGCTGCTATGGGGAACAAGTGCTTGTGAGTTTCGAGCAACGCTTACATGCTTTTTCAAACAAATTGTCCCAGGAACAATGCCATATCAATGGTTGACATCTGTTTGCAGTAGAACTAAATTGAAATCCTTCATAAGAAAATGCGGGAAGTAAACTGAGGAAAAATTATCTAATGTTTTAGTTTAAAAGATATCTCACAATACCAGTAACAATTAGCTTGACAGTCAAAACAAAAAGGGACAAATTGACTGATGTTATAAAGTTAAAGTTGTCTTTAAAGTCTGTTAAAGACAGAGGTCCAGACCCTACAGGAAGCTCCATGTGGGTGGCCCTGTGCACCTACACAGAACAGCACAGTGATGTTAGAAGGGGTCCTTGCACAGCAGGAATTTGCCTACCCTGAACTCCATGAAGCACTGGAGCCTTAGTTGCCACAGCGAGTGTTCAGAACCATTTTTAAATCACTTTCTTTTTATCCAGAACCTAAGGGGGGAAAAAAAAAGTTGGCTCCTCAGTGTGAAGCTATCCTCAAACTTCAGCTCTGCTAAGAAAAAAAAAAATCTATGCATGTAAAAGTACAGCCAGAGTCTTCCTTCCCTCCCATAACATGACATTGCTAATGGAATTCTGCTAAAGTATTTTACATTCCTTTTCTTAAATCTTCACAGATCAAACATGGAAAAAAACCATAAAAGTTCATTTAGTTTTGAAAAGTTTGGGACATCTGAAACTGCAGTGACAATGCAAACTAAGCAGCAGATTTTGCCAGCGTTTTTTCTTAAAGATATGCTCTTCATTTTAAAGTAATCCCGGGTATCCATCAGCTCTTGTTACAACAAATCTAAGATTCCATTGAGTAGAGGATGATGGGTCTTTCTCATGGTTTGTTTACTTTATGTTTTTGACCCTATTTTGCTTAGAGTTATTTTCACGCTTTCCCTCATCTTTCATGTGGTGGTAAAAAAGAACAGAAAAAAAAACCTTAAAAAAAATATGTCATTGTACAACAAAGAAATCATTTGGCTAACATTTAGCACCTGAGACTGCTTTTAACACAATATGTTTTAGGCTATGCCTCCCAAGAGGATCACAGATAGAAGACGTTCATACACTGAACTGCAATAACTTTATTCCCTTGTTCGAGAGTTCTTGAACTTGTTCCTTAGTTAAGAGGAGTACATTCAGAGTAAGTTATCCAGTTTTCGTTACTACTAACCCACGAAGAGTAGCACGTTATTCGAGACACTTGCGCAGTGCCTGCCAAAGAGGGGCAGCGGAACTGGGTTTGAAGTATTTCTTGAGAAAGAGCGAACGATTAACGGCCGAGGAGGGAAACTGCTAGAGGCGCAGGGACGCGAGGAGGGCCTGGCGTACCAGACTGCCCCGTAAACCCAGCAGCGCTCTCTCGGGAACCTCTTGCAACTCGAGTTGCAAAGTTATTAAGCGGCTGCCCCAGAAACGCGGGGACGGAGCACAGCAGTAGCCTCCCGTGCGCCGGCGCCCCCGGCAGCACGGCCGCCGGCACCCCCCAGCCCCGGCCCCCCACACCTCTCCCTCACCTCCACCCCGGGGCGCAAGGCGGAGCCCGGGCCGCCCTGCCACGGGGCACCACCGACCCGGCGCCCGCGGCGGACCGCCGGCAGCGCCCGCCGCGCCGAGTTGGCCGAGTCCCTCCGGGCTCCCGGCACCCGCGGGCGGCGCCGGCCCCGCAGCGCAGCGCAGCCTCCCGCCGAGCCCGGCCGCCCGGCTCCCGCCGCCAACGGCCGCCGCGCGCGGCCAACGGCCGCCTCGCGCCGCCGCCGCCGCGCAGCGGGCGGACTCACCCCCTTTCACGCCGACGGCGGGCTCCAGCCGCGCCACCGCGATGACCAGCACGATGCCCAGGATGAACCACTCCTTGCGCAGCCGCTCCGGCAGCCCCATGGCGCGCTCCCTGCCGCCGCGCGGCACCGCGCCGGGGCGGGGTGCGCCCGCCCGCCGCCGCCGCCGCCCGCCGGCAGGACGAGCCGGATCCGCTGACAGGAAAAGTCTCGCCGACAGCCGCCATCACTACCACGCACCTCGTAATAGACCCGCAGCCCCAGCGCCGGCCGGCCCTCGCCCGCCGCCGCGGCGCCCCGCGGGCGTCAGCCGCCGCCTCCGCCACCGCCCCGCGCTGCATCCCCGGCGAGGGGCGCGGGCGACCGCAGCGGCTGCTCGCGGGTCCCGGCGGCGCGGGCAGCCCCGGCGGCGCCTCCGCCGCGCTGGCCGGGGCGGGAGGTGGGAGGTGGGGGGGGGGAAGGGAAAGGGGGCGCTGCCCCAGCCGCAGGCCGGCGAGCGGCGGGGCTGGGCGGAGGCGGGCGGCGGGAGGACGGCGAGGCTGCGCGCTTTTTTGGTGCATTACAACGCTCCGGTGACGCCCGCGCTCTGACGCGCGGGTGGGCGGGCGCGAGCTGGCGGTTGCGGCCGTTGGGCTCGCTCGGCGGGGCCGGCGCGGCTGGAGGGCGGGTGGCGCCGGGCCGGGGCCGGGCGCTGCTGGTGCCGCCGCTGGTGCCGGGCGCCCCCGCCCCGCTGCCGGCGGAGCGACCCCTGCCACCAGCCGTCTGCGGTCCGCGCTCCTGCGGCGGCGCGGCGAGGGCTCGCGTTGCGGGAGGGGAGCGCAGCAGGCGTGAGCCCGAGGCAGCCCCGTTCCCAGGGGCAGGGCCGTGGCAATAGTAGGTAGTTTCCTGTGAAACGGGAGCGCGCCGCGCAGGGAGCAGGCGCGGGTTGGCAGGAGGTTGTTGACAGTGGAAATAACGGGCAATTAAGGTGCTGGAAGCTGGACGGCGAAAACAGGGAACACCTGCCAGATGGTTACTGGAGTGCAATATATGTGTGTGTGTGTGTGTGTGTGTGCGTGTGTATGCATGTATACACGCACACACAGACACGCAGCACCCCACACGCAGGGGGGTGAGGGTTTCGGCGGGCAGGTAACAGGGCGAGGCCGTGCCCAGTACCATCCTGTCTTCAGGTTTCCTGGTAGAGACTCCGGTGTCGCCAGCTACGCCTGGGCTGGCCTTTGCTTGTGCTACCTGTTCGGGCAGACGCCGCGCCTGCGGGTGCCAGCTCTCATAACTCGTGTTACAGGCACAGGGAGTTTGCCGGCAGCCCGGATTTCAAACAGTTGAGGACTTTCCTGTCCTTCGCAGGGCCAGTGCTGGACCTTACCAGCCAAAACTGGGCTTTGCCTTAACACTGAGTTCCCAAATTCAATTCTATTTTATTCTTACAGCTATTATTTACATGTCAGATTATAAAAAAATTGTTGTCCAGTTAGTGTATTAAAATGCTGAATAATAGGTTTTTCATCATCGCCTCACATTTATCCATATACCACTTTATTGCTGTAAGAAGGAGCCTGCATGTCACAGTCTGAACTGATTCCAAGACATCTATCCTGCCTACAGGAACAGAAACACCTATTATAACCTAAAGACAACTTAATCTTTTGTGATTCATCCTGTTTCATTATGTATGAATGCCTGCTGAATTAGCTTACTTCCAAACTTGATAAAATTCCTTACGCGGAAGTCACTGAGTTTGTTTCACTGTTAAATATATCTCCATTAAACCAGAGTATCATAAAAATCTGATTCTGATGCTCAACCTGCACTTTCCATTTTCTATTCCTCTCTTGTCTCAGCTTCCCTGATGGATTCATTAGTCCAGTCTCTGGCTGGCCGTGACCCACTCACTCTAAATCACATTAACAAGGAAATGATAAAGTATAAAACATTTTATCATCACAGCTGCTCACACCAGTACTGCCACGGGTGCCTTGCTCTGAGATATTTTAAGCACACAATAATTCTGCTGTGTGATTTCTAAACATTTAGATAAGTTTATACTTCGTAGTCTCTCTGGATATATTCAGGCTTCAAAGAATAGTCGTGCCACATGCTTTCTGCTCTCTGCTACCGAGTAAATAACTGTTTATAGCTCAAAGCTCAGCTGTGATCTCAGCTACCTAAGGAAGCATGTATTGCAGCCTGTCCTGTGAGGTTCACTTGTGTAAACATGTATATATCATTGCTGAATTTTTTGAATATGTAAGGAATGTGTCTTCTCCCACTCATATGGGGATCCAAAAGATGCACTTTGAAACAGTTATATGTTTCACTGCTTTGCTACAATTTAGTGAAGTACACATCAGCCCTTATATTCTTCTTGGGCGCAGGAGTGCCAAATTGCAAAATGTTACCACATTTGCCTGTTCAGCTGCTACAGGTTGACTGTTTTTGGAGAAAATAGATGTGTAACAGCTGTTCCTCCAAAGCAAGCTGTGATTATACTGAGCATAGGATTTGATTATTCAGAGCTGCTCAGGAAGGATAAGATGAACCAGCTAAAGATGTAAAGTTAGAAGGGTTAGGGGGTAAAGGGGATTTGTCATTTAAACTGCATTTAACCTTTGCATGGATATTCATTCACAAGTGAGATAGCATTAGTTCAATTTACATGCTGTTCGTTAGATAAGAGTGCTTAAGATTCTTCATGACTGCATTTCAAAGCACACAGCGAGAGCGGACATACTCTGGTCTGAATGCAGTGGCAGTGCAGTGGCAGAGCTGTCCAGTGTTTCCCAAGCCTTTTCACTGTGAATGCGCACTCAACACTGCAGGCCCTAACCGGGATGCGGAGGAGGCCTCGTACCCCCTGCCCAGCCCACCCATGCCTGGCTGGCTTATTACGCTATGCAGAACAGAGGCCTCACTCTGCACCCGTAGGGCGAAAAGGCAGGAACAACTTCAGCGTAGTTCAGGAAATGACCCATCACTGTTACCAAACAAAAGCAAAATATCAAATAATCTACTGAGGCTGAAAAGTTAAGCACTCAGAAGAAATCACGTTTGACAGTGTGTGAAGCTTGCAGCATCAGTTGCTGCAGGAGCTGCAGCTGGGTCAGTATGTGGAGCAAAAGGGGAGGTAGGTGGAGTGCTTGGTCTGGCAACGAAGTTCAGTTTGGCTGTCAAAGTCTTCAGTCTCTCCCTGCTTTCAGGTCCTAGTTTTTATATGATGCCAACGCTGTCCTTTTAACCTCACTCTTCACAAGTGAATACAAATTATGAGTTTCTCGCGTGCCCATTGCCCAAATTCGTTCTAGGTCCATTTTGCAAGACGACTGAGCTTTCAGTTGCCGCTGAAGTTAGTCAGGACTATGACATGAGTACAGTGAGAGCTAAAGCTGCTGAGAGTGCCGAAGAATAGTTTCAACCTACCTCCAAATTGCCATCCAAATTGGGTAGATGTTCTTTACCCTCTTTTTTTATTTTTATTTATTTATTGGCTTTGGTACATATCTATAAAATAAGAATATCCTTTTGTTCCAGAACATGAATTTGTTAGCAAAAAAAATGGATTTGTTAGCATCGGTAAAGCGTTAAGGTATCTTAGTGATGAGGACCACAGTAAAGTGAATTATGTCTCTGAATAGCACTCAAGTGGGGTGGAGTAAATGTGGGCATGGAGCCACATAGTGGATATTGAACCAGTGTATGGCAAGAGTGAGTGAGCATGTGTGCAGGTAAACTACTGACTAGCACATTAGCCAAGTGCTAGCCAACCTATCAACTGAAAGTGGCAGAGGTCCTTTGGAAAATTGCTGTGGGATCACATAACCTGAGGCTGCCACACTACGCAGGGGAACAACCAGGAGCAGTTCAAGTTTCTAGAGAAATCATAGTTCTTGCATTTCTTGACTTTTGCATGTTCGTCCCTGAAACAATACTGTGCACAGGGTTATCACTATAACTCATATCTCTAAATCTGGAGCACAGCTCTCCACCGTTTGAGCTACTAGTGTTAACTGGCAGGAGCAGTAAGCAGCAGGACTGCACGGGAAGTAGCACACGCGCATTGTCAGATAGCTTCGGCTGTTTGCTCGTAACAAAACTAAGTGGCCAAAGCTAGAAACCTTGGATTGTCTTTCAGGCTCTGGAAGATTCTTCTCATTTTCTTCTCCGGAGGGTTACTCCGTGCATTGTCCCAAACTTGGCTCCTGTCTCCAGAGAAAAATGAGCTATCTTGAATATTATATGCAGAACAGTTAAGAAAAAAAAAATGCTAGCAGTTAGTAATAGCAGGTTTGCTGATGGTCAGTAAAAATCGCAGAAGGTGGTTACCTTCTGTCACTACTCACTAAAGCAGAAGATCAGATTTGACAAGGCTCCCTTTCGTCTGGGGGATGCTTTGCCTAGAAATTTGTTTCCAACAGGTCTGAGCTTTGGAATAAAAGTCTTTTGCCAACTGAGTTACAAAACATAAAGATTATACAAGGTAACAAGCACATGAATCTGTAAGACAGTAAGGAGATATTCTAAGCTGTGTAATGGAACACTCGAACAAAGATATTTTAGCTATTTTGAAGAGCTGTTTCTCAAATATTAGTGTAAGCATATAGATCTCTTAGATGACATAAACGAAATTGCTACTGTGCTTAAATAAGAAAGCACTACGTAAGCCCTACCCTGCCGGAGTGGAACAGGAAGGAAGAAAATACTAAGAATATATCGTATAATCAGGAGGACTCTCAAGGGCCTTAAGTCTGTTTGCAAGATAGCATCACTATTGTTAGAAAAAAAATTTTCATCCATACTGATGCATTTGTTCAGTACTAGTGAGGGACAAATCAGCATCTGTCATCCAAAACTATTTCCTGCAACACTTCTCTTTCCCCATCAGATTCCCATAAAGATACTATGTGTATCCTACTTAACCAGTGGGACTAAATCAGATCCCAGAACAATCTGGCACCTGTGTAAGAATAGTCACCATAATATGGTGCAGAACAATTTTAAGCTATATTTAGGTGTGGCTTAGACACGGGACAAGCACGAGAAGTTAGCATGTCTCAGATTTCACATGTCCAAATTTTCATTTTTGTTCAATTTATTTCAAGAAAAGAATGCAAACATACCTCAGGGCTTCCAGTTGCTTTCCTGCCTCTAAAGGCCCCCACATCCCCTTTCTGCATAACAAAGGCTTCGTGACAAGGCTAGTTATGTGACACCAAATCTTTGTTGCTCACAGGTAACCTGCTGAAACCAAGAGGACTATTTCTCTAAGGTGAGCAGCGACCACTTTTCACGGTTGCCTCAAGATGAAGACGTGGAACGCACATTTCTGGATTTCACGTTACACACGTTCAATCTTGAGTGGTTTGTAACCAACGGCTGGAAGCTGGCTCCCTTTTGTGCCATACGGAGCCTATTTCTTGTGAGTACTCAGTCTCTTATCTGCACAACGTACCTTTCTAATAACTTCACTGTTAAGTTATTTTAGGGAATGTGCTGGGATTTTTAAGTTCTGTAGCAGTAGATGTCATCTGATTATGCATTTAGACAGGAGAGATTTCAATATAAAGGAGAGGGGATCACAAGATAAAGGGAGCTTAAATGAGAAGAAGAGATAGTTTTAAATAATTTAACTTGAAAAGAACAAAGATATTCAAAATGAACAAGATAAAGCGAGGTGTTAATTATAAATAGGAAAGTTGAGGAGGGAAAGTGGAAATATATGGGAGACAGTTTACAACACATTTATATTTCTCACTAGCACTTAGTGGCATGAGCTCAGATTTTCTCAGTAGCGAGAAGAGATTGCTATACCGACCACATTAACCATTTTTGCTTAAGCAAATGGAGTTTACAGCTCTTAATCTGGCCTGGCCTGGGTGCTGATACTGTTTCAGACATCTGTAAGGAATCATTTGCTTGTTTCTGCTGGGTGCTATAAAATGTTTGTGAGCGCTCAGGGAAGTACTGCTGTTAGACACACGATGAAGTGCTGTCCCGATTTTTCTAAATAAAAGCTATAAGATAAGGTTTCAAGGTTCTTTGTTTTTATTTCCATAGTGGTATGTTTTTTTTCACCAGAGACTTTAAATACATAATGTAACTTTTTACCTGAAATATAGGATCCTCTTATATGTTTATGTATGTAACAGATAACCAGTGCTTCTTTCAGTTGAGCCCAATGTGAAACTTTCATGCAAAAATCTTATGCTTTAAGAAGAAAACTTAAAAGGCAGCAAATAGGGCTTTGCTAGAACCTGCTTGTTCTTATAAAGATACAAAGTGCTGGTTTAGTGCTCCTCTGCTCACAAAATGCTTTTGCCTTCTCCTAAACCTCCAAGAGAGCACATAGGCAAGGCCAAGAGGCATCACAGAGTTCAGGTTGTGCACTTCTTCACAGAAATATGGTTTTACACTAGGCAGTAAGACAGCATTCAGAAGGCTTAGATTAAAAAAAAAAAAAGCAATTGTCATAGTACTGCACGTGAAACAAATTATAGCTTTTTTTTAAACCAAGGAAAGCTGAACAAGTTTAAACCTGAAACTGAAAATGCAGAGTAGCTTCTCTGCACATTTTCACAGTAAAAAACAACTGAATTTAACCTGCTGACCTGCTGAATGAGGCACTTCAGAGATGACATGATACTATTTTTATATCTTTTTCTGATCAAGCTTACAAAAGTAGTAACCTTTTAATATGAGAGTAATTACAGCAAAACACCTAAAACATGAGCAGTTTCAGTAAAAAAACAAACTTGCTATATTTGCATGGTAATAAACTCACAGATTTACAAGGGGCGGAGAAGCAGATCTGTGCATACGTGAGCACAAACTTTTTACAAGTTTCAGAGTAGTCAGCTGCTCCCAAAGGGAAGACGGTAAAAATCAGAGAGAGCCGAAAGAGGACAGTAAGCGTCCCAGCCTACAATACCTGTCACAAAGGTCGAGTTTGGAGGGAGCAACCGTCAGAGAAACAGTAAATACGCCTGGGGCTGCAGGCTTGAGGAAGAGGCAGCTGCTAGCAGCAGGGTGTGCATGCAGGAAGCAGCCTTTCCCAAGCTTCAGCTTCATCTTCTGGGAAGCAGGAATGGCAGAGCTCGTCCCAGAGGAAGGAAAGCCCATGCGCCAGCCTTCAAATTCACTCAGTTGGATGGAAGAGAGGGCCTGATTTCTCTGATGTCTGCCCCTTTTGATTTTGGGTTTAAAGGTTTGAAGAAACAGGACAAATTTCCTAGCTTTCTGCGGGAGAGAGCTACTAGACCCCTTTGTCGTGGTGGGACCGGACCATTTCTCCTTTTATTTTTTTCCCCCTAAATTGTTACTCGTATCCAGGCTGACTTCAGCGAGCGTGCTCAGGCTGCAAGGCTTCTTTGCGCCAGGTACCGCGCACGCACAGACCCCGGCGCATTTGCCCGGCCACCACGAGCAACTGTGGTGCAGAGACACATAATGAACCAGTGTAACGCAGCCTTCGTTAGCACCAGCTGCAGTACCTAAACCCACTGATGATACAGGCTGCAGCACACGCGGGCACCACTGAATCAAAGCCATCTGCAGTTCCCTGTTGTTAGGACTCTGAATTTAGCCAAAATTTAAGCTCCTTCTCCACCTGCTGCGGACATGCTCAGCAGCCGTGTCCTGGCAGGGCCTGAGAGCACACTGGCACATCAAACCCCATCTATTAGTGCTGGCCAGGCTCAGTTCTTCCTCTCCCCTCAAAGTTTCAGAATTAAGCAGAAACTCATCTCATGTGTGAAAGCAGAAAAAAAAAAAAAGTGGCGTCAGGAAGAGAGATAACCTATTGGGAGAGATGCTAAATAACGAGGAAAAAATGCCACTAGAAAAGCAGAGATCCTTTAAAAGCTATTTAGTAACAAATCAGCTTCTTTATAGCTATTATACCTGTCAATATAGAAAAAAAAATGAAGATGCTGACAACTCTCCATCCCATGATCTGCGGCATTAATAAATGATGAAGCATTTAAAAAAAAAGAAACTAGGACGCTTTGTGCCTATAACAATATCACATGAGGACAAGGGAATAAAGCTGAACTAAAACAAAGGACATGATTGTGTATTGCTGGCAAACAATGACATAAATGAGAAACAAAAGACACAGGAACAAATACACAGGCCTCCCCCAGACCATCAAATATAAGGAAAATGATTTTTTTTTTCTTTAATCAGTAGTCAGGTCCAAATCAGGAAGCCCGATGAACTGTACGATGAAAGCTTCAGATGCAATCATTATTCCAGAAATGTCCAGCCCAAACTGCTTATTTAAACCGAGGCGGAGGGGAGAGGGGATGGAAGCTGAGGGTTAAAAAGAAGCGAGGCCGAGGTGGGCATTTTGGGGGTACGTACCCCCCCCCCCCAAGGGAAACAGCACCATGGAGGACACGGTCCGAAGAGAAAGCCTTTGCACCCCAGCCTACCTTCACGGCGCTCTCCTTCCTCCGTGAGCCCCCTTCCCTGCTACCGCCCACTGGCCACGAGGCAATATCGCACCTCCATCGCAGCCCGCGCTCGCACACCCGCTGCTTGTTCCTTTGGCACAGCCAGCTCGGTCGATAAACCCTCTCGCTCTGCCTTTCTCACGCTCAGGATCCACCCCAGGCCTTTTCTGGCGCTCAGCTGAGCAGCAAGACCGCCGAGACGTTCCCCTATTCTCAAGGAAAGGGCAAGTTATTCTTTTCTCAACTTAAAAAGTTCCCCATGTGCGTAATCTGTTCGCACGCAGGTTTCCAAGCACCCTCGCCTGCTACCTGCCGTCTCTACCGCTTAGGCCACACCAGTCGTTTCAGGCTGATTTTGCACTCTTCGTTTCACAGGTCTCGTCTGTTCCTCCCCGGTTTTGCTCCGCACAGGCAGTTTACCTGCCCAGCCCTTGTACGGCAGCTAACAAGGGAACAAACTCACTCGGGGGCAGGCAAGCAAGCTGGAAAGCACAGTAGACCGGCTAGGAGCAAGAAAAGCAGAGACTGAAAAGAAACGTGGGGAGGGATCGGCTGGTCATCCGGGTTCTGCTGAAAAACATGGCCCTACCTAGCACAGCTTCCTTGGGCTCCTCTTTCCTTCCTAGGACGCACGCTAAGTAGCGTTGTGCCTTGATCCCTCTAGGAAGCGGGAGAGCTACGACGGTGCCTTTTCCCCGAGAGCATCTCTCAGCTTTCCTCACAGGAAGCTTTCCTTGTGGTGCATTCGCAAGTAGATCAAGTGTAAAGGAAACTCCCAGTTCAGAATTAATTGGCATACATTTTTTCAGAAGCTGGAGGGATTTTGAGTTTTCTTCCTTACAGATGAACTTATAACGCTCCTGCAGTTCCATAATTGGAGTTGTACCTGTTTTTGTAAGCGTGCAAGCTCAAGGCCTGCAGCAAAATGCATCGCTGTTTCTGCCCCATTCCTTCCTGTTGTTCAAACAGATGCTTTGCAGTTTGTTGTCCACAGCCCACGTTTATTCCAGGTGGTTCTTGCAGCCTTAGCTTCCTTCAGCCACCTTCTCACTGCAGAGGCAGCGGCACAGAAAACAAGTCTTGCTCTGAATTAACCTTTTCCAGCATCCCTGGATGCTCAGCATCAGCGAGGGAAGCTGGTGCTTTGGTACTGTAAAAAGACTGTGTTTAAAGGAGTCCGGAATGATATTTCATTGGGAAACGCTTAGTACACATAGCTGCAGGGTCGTTCATGCCCTGTGCTCGTCTTCCACTGTCCTGGGGAAGAAAGCGAAGGTGTTTCTGCAGACCGCTGGCCCCTTTGGTGAGCCCTTTGCAGAGCTTCTGCTCTTAAAAAACAGCTTCCCCTTAAACACAGCTGGCCAGATGGCACAACCACCGCACTAGTAGCGCCACTGTTTATCCAGACAGTTATCCACTTTTCATCTCCTGTCCAGCAGCTATCTGCACATATAGCAAGCTTAATTTGAGTCACACTGTAATAATCACTGCTTATATACAGGATCCCTTGTGTACTGTATATTAATGTCAGGCTGGTAATTTAATAGCACCTCTAGGCATAAACAAAAGTTTATTAAAACAGTAAGTAAAATGTTCCCGAGGACCGGCCTGCATTTCTAATTTTCAGCTCAGCATTCCAAAAGAGAGAGGCCAGCCGTCTTGCGCTAAAAGAAAGCTACTGAGTTAACACTAAGTAACGTCATTTTGCACAAGTTACACACAGCACGGCCTAGAGCAATAGGATGCTTCATTTATATTCACAAATCCCTTCTTTTTGATCATCCTTAACAGCCAAACAAAAATTTGGATTGATTACTGGGGAATATGTACAGCTCTAGAAAGCAGAATATTGATCACTGCTTGGAATCAAATTACTTGGCTTTTTGTAGGTAGGGAGCCACATGACAGCTAAACCCTTAAACTCCAGGCGGTAATTGGCAGTGCCCTCTGTAGTTAAGAGCAAGTTGTGCTCTCAACACTGAGCACGCAACAGTGGCAGCACTCACTGCCTGCACTTGCCTCCTCCTCTGCACGAGATGCTCATTTCACAAACTATCGGCTGTTTTAAGGACAAGCAGGCTTCTGTTTTTCTGCTATCGTAAAAAAAAATTCCTTGAGCTCACTAAAACGCATGTAGCGCATGCTCCAGGTATTACTACACAGCTACAGTGGGCAAGCAGCTGGGAAAATCCTTAACAATATTTAAGCAGGAGCTCAGACCGATTTCCACATTTCAGGCTAAGTAATGTAGACTTGAAAGCTTGCAGGAGGGAGTTTGTACCCGGAGGAAATTCATGGTGGAGTCACCAACAAACGAGCAAGGAGCTCTGCTTCTGGGGAGTCTCTCTTCAGATCACAACCACATTTCCAGTTTGCAAAGGTGTTCATGCATCCACCCGCCTGCCACCACCATAATTTAGCATATCTATGGACCCCAAAGCACCTTCTAGCTCCCAGGGCATGTCATCACCCGTCACCATGCTGGGGCAAGACGTGAGGGTGCTCAACCCTTTACTGTACTATTTGGTCTTTGTGGAAAGGAAACACGAGCGTTTGGGCTGAACTGAAGGTAGTCAAACTGCACTCCAGTAGGTCCGCCATCCAAACGCTCAGAGGAGTAGGACTTAGAGCGTAGAGCAAATACAAGTGTTGCCAGCTCTTTGCTCAGAGCCTTGATATGTTTGTCATAATCTAGACTTTTACCTACTTGCCATGGTCAAGGGACTCAGGTAACTGAGGAGTCTCTCCTAGACAATGCCAGCAAGAATCAGCAAGGAGAAGGACTGCAGATATCGCAGAAGAGAATCTCCCAAAATAAATTCTTTAATGCCTGTGTGGAATAAAAACTTGGCATGTGTTATACACAGTTCAGCTTCTATTTTTAAAAACATGCTTTTCACGGTGTTATGAGACAATAATATCAAAATTTGCTGCTGCCCTGTTAGCCTTAACCTGCAAAGGTCACTGCCCATGTTTATTTATGGCAACATAGTTTTAGCTTTAAAAAAACTAGACTGTTGTAATTGTTACTGTCTTGTTCAAGACTAGACATCAGAACTTTGAGTGTTCAGCAGCAAGCACAAGGCTTAAATCTTGCAAAAATGTCTTTTGCCTCTTACGTCTGTCATAAATTGGTGGCACTGCTTATGTGAGAAAATGTAAAAGTCAAGGTTCAGGAGCGATGCCAGCACACATGTGGCACAAGCCTGCGGCATTTTGTGTTTGCAGTTAAACGCCTGGGCTGATACACTGCCTATCATAAAATCATATCAAAGTTTCCAGGTGCAATGGACTTTCTATGCAAATAAGGCTTGGCAGCATCTGATCTAGAACTTAAACAGGCAGATTAATGTTGCATTAATGTCAGAGCCTGATGCTGCAGCACGTCCCCAGAACTGGCATGGGCTTCCCTGGCGGGGACGGGAATTCAGCCCGTTCCTTCACATGGACAGTAACAGCCTCTGCAGGCTCTTCTTCCTAGGAGGTTTTCCTGCAGGAAAGGATGACTTGTTAGCACCCTCACCCTTCAAGGTAGATGTGCCATTCAGGGCAGGTGTTTCTTCCCATTTTAGCATTTTAGTCTCAATAAGCTGTCTCTTATGGCTTTATAAACTTTTTAAATTTTACCCTATCTCTACGAGGTCCACCCTTCATTTCTTCTTTATAGCAGCTGTGAATATACAATGGCCAAAATTTTAGTCCCAGTTCGACAGTGCACTGGCACAGATATTTAAGGTGCTGCAGCTAATGAAGGGGCTGATCTCCTCAGACGCTCCACTAAATTGGAGACCTGTAGCCTTAAATCATATGCAATTTACAGTGGTAATGAGAATTATATATATGCAATGGCACACATAAGCCACTGACTCTTTCATTCCAGGCATGGAAAAGACCAAAAGAAAAACGTTGGTCAGAGTGTGCAAGCTTTGCATATTCATACTTCCCACAGTTGTTCGGTGTTTGAAAATTCAGGTAATGAGCATACAATACTCTGGCTGCCTCTGTATTGCTTGGGGGTTTGCTATTCTAGTAATATCTCTACAGAAACCATTCTATCAAGACAGCTTTTTTCTCCTCAGATTGAATTAGCACTTGTACATTGAAGTTTTCAACATCACCCATAAGATTTTTATACTTGTCAAAAGAATCTGCATGGTCTCTAACCATGAATAAAAATGATTTCAGGTATCATCTTTATTTCAAGTTTTATTTCCTGGGATTAATTTAATTGATTGTGCTGGTAGCTTGTTGAGCAGCTGCTGAAATAAACAGACCATTTTTCTTTCTATGGAACTGTAAACATATGGGTACCTGATTTAATTACCTTTCAAACTAGTGCAGAGAAGAAAAAAGCCACCAGAAAAAAAAAACATACAAAAAAGCCAAAAAATCCCAAAACACTGTTTTCCAAAATGACATTATAGACCTGAAATTGTAAAAATTCTCTCATAGCAACAAACTTGGACTCGGTTCATATTCCTTTAGTTGATTTTAATAAATCTTTTATTGCATAGAAAAAGAAAGAGAATGAAATTTGGTAGACATGTACAACCTTATAACTTTTTCTGCATATATCCAAATGCCTGCACAAGACACTCATGCTTTTGTCATTCCTTGACATAACTAGGAGTAACCCATAACTCTCTACTCTGATATAATTCTTATTTTATGTTTGGCAGACCTAATCCTGGCTCATATCTATTATTACAATCCTATTAGCCCTGTTTTATACCCATGTAACATGTCAGGGTCTAAACTGAGAACTTTAGTTGAAATACAGTGGAATACACCCTTTGGTTTAAACACAATTTTTTACTTCCCACAAACAGTACTGGTAAAGAAAATGGCATTACCAATAGGAAATACAAAGAATCACTTATGATAGTTCAAGAATTATTTAATACCCTAACAAGAATTTGATTGCCTGATTTTCTTAGTTAACCTCACTATAAATCAAAAAAGCATGGACTTACTTAGAGATAAAACCAGTAGAAGTAAATGGAAGCACCTAGCCTTGCAGCAGCACCAGACAACCACTTTACTTTTATAAGACGACTCAGGAAATTCAAAAAAAAAATCAATTATCATTATCCTTTTCATGCCCAGAGAAGTGCCATTTTTAGCAGTATGCATGTATGATATGAATGAAATATTAATAAACAGCACAGAGCTGTTGCCAAACAGGAGGAAAGTTACATAAACAAGACTTGTTACGTCAAGTGAAGCTGCAGCTTTTCCCCCTCTCGCTTCCCCTCCTTCAACCAGACGGCTTCACCAGGGCTTGTACAAGCTCTCCAAGAGATGGAGCGTGCGCCTATGCAGCATGCTGCCGTCTGGTGCGGGGCAGAGGGCCGTGAAACAGCTCAAATAATTCACTTTGTCTTACAGTCTCCTGGTCCAACATTGCTTTTGAAAAATGACGCCCTGCCCTGAAAGTTGTACATGTTTGTGCACCCAGACGCGTTCAGAAGACCAAACTTTATCCCACTCTCCTCTCTGGGTTCAAGCTCTCGTCCCAGGGAGGACCGCAGGGTAGCTTGGCAGAGCCGTATGTGTCGTTCTTCCGATCTTCTCAGTGAAGTACGAGATTTAGAGGGCAAACCAAAAGTTTGCTTTTAAAGGATAGACAGATGAGTATCCTACTTCAGGAAGTAGAATTCAACACTAGTAGGTTTATCAGTTAAAAATAAAAAAACTAGGAAGACGACTATGAGGCTGCCACCAAGTCACCCGTGCTGGCTGCTGACATTATCTATTTGCTTATTTAGTGACAAAAGTAAACTATTCCAGGTTTCTCAGACCTGTTTATTATTTGGAGGCCTGTCTACCTTGGGATATCCTACTTCACCCTTTGTGGGGGAACATAAGAATTCAAATCAGTTTTGAAGTCTCAGGAGTCCAGCGAGAATTTGCATTTCTGCATAAGGAAGAACTGTGTACAAAGGGAGAAAAAGGGAAGTATTTGGATTATAAGAAATCAGGTAGGTCGCAGCTATGACCTGTTCCTCACCAAGATTTGCCGCAACCGGCCAGACCTGCCTTTACGCCTTTGTGGGAGGATGCCAGCTGTAGCTGCACACGAGAAGGAGCCAGAACCTCGAGTTCCCAGTAGAGCCGGGAATTTGTTTCCCTCGCCTTCGATAATATATTTCTGCCCTCCTGCATCTTTCCTGTGCCATTGTGCAGTTTATGTCAAACAAGCCCTGATTCTTTTGATTACAGACACAGTCTTTGCTGGAAGTGCTGAGAGAGCTAATTCTTGTTGTTCTCACTTGTTACAGAAAATCTGCTGCCAAAGGAACTTTTTGGCTTAAAATACGGTAAAAAACCTCTCCGCCTTCCTCCTCCCAGCTTGCTTTTAAGAAGCCTGTGTTCATAAACTGTTCGTCCTGTCTGTTCGAAACGACGTAACTTGAAGCTGCCGTATCAAATACATTCATGGAAAACAGCGCTGGAGATATCTTGACCAACTAACGATGACCTCCTGCAAGGCAGGCGCGTGAAGAGCTCCCTTCCCTTCTTGGCAGACCGCAGAGCGGACGCAGCGATGGCTGAGCGGTGCGGTTTCACTCACCGTTGGGCTGCCGGCAGGAACGCCTGCCCTGCCGGCCCCCGCCGAGGCAGGGGTAAGACGTACCCAAGCGGGGGCTACCGGGCAAGTTGGTCTAACTCCTGTGGGACATCAGATAACCCGGTGAGTGTCCACTTCCGGGGGACAGAGAGACAAATGCTAGGCAAAAAAAACGAATATGGATCTGTTTTTTCTACTGCTTGCCGTGCTGGACTTGAATTTCGACAGACTGCCTCCTGGGTTAAAGCCAGGGCAGGAACAATCAGCTTTGGTGGGGAGGAAGGGCTGGCTTGGCATTTGTCTGTGTACTCTCTGCTGCTTCACCATTAGCCTCTTGCACGTAGCTTCCCACTGGAGTAGCAGAAGGAGGTAAAAGCACAAAAAGGAGACAGCAGTGCGCTCTTAGTGAGAACGGAGCCGAAAAGACAAGCGAGCCGCAACAGTCGGTTGGAGACAGCTTTGCAGGCAGGCAACGCGCGGACCGTCTACAGACTTGCAAGTAGGCCCAAGCCACCGACTTAACCAAATTTATGGCCCATTGGTGATGAGCCACAGAGTCTCACTCCAGTGGGCAAACACCTTGCCCGGCTGCGTTGCTGCTTCCCGACAGCGACAGGAGTGAGCAGCTGCCTGCTTACTGCGCAGCAGCAGTCAGGACAGCAACCTCAGACATGCACCAGCTCCGGTTCTGCCTTTTTTTTTTTCCTTCTTTCTTTCCCCTGTTTTTGTGGCGGGGGGGTGGGGGGGGGGTATAGGGGGTTGTTGAAGAAGATCACATACTGCCAAACTAAGCTTGGGTGGATTAGAGATTGCAGAATCTTCTCCCATGCATCTGTACGCCACAACTTATTGTTGTGTACAGTGGAAGTGGTATGAAACACAAGGGGATCTGTGCAGAATATATAACACACCAATGCAGAAAACTGTACTTTAGTAACACAGCATACTCTTAAGATCGTTAGACAAGCGCAATGAACAAATACAAATTAAAGGCAGTAAAACACAAAACTGTACATGCAAGCCTCCTAAAATACAAACCCATACACGAAATAACGATAGGAGGAGTTTGCAATAGCTTTATCTAAGGAGATCCACATAATTCCTAATGTAAGGGGGGGGGGGGGAATGCATCTTGCCCATAACCTACAAATTAATTGGCCTACGGTTTCGCAGTGACAAGATTTTACTACTAAGATCATGGTTTTAGTAATACATTGAAATTGGAGGTAAAGTAAAAAGTTCACTCTTTGACACTGATCGATTCTCATCAACGTCAAAGCCTGGCAAAAAGCATTGGCAGCAAAAGGTGAAGAGCGAAATCTTGATTCTGCTCAGGTTAATAGAAAAAACACTCACCGTCCTGACCTCACTGGACTCCGATTAACATCTCCGAAAGTAGCAGAGACCAATGTATTTCTGCACAACAGCCTCTACCTCCGAACATGTGGCTTTCCAATACCTGCCTGCCCCACATCAGCCAACTGACCAGCATTAATCTATCCTGAGGCAGAAGCGGCTTTGTGGTGCAAGAGCGCGTGCATGGACAACCACAGCGTTTCTACGCGGGTAGGAGTGAGCAAAGGAACGTACAAGGGGCGAATGTGAGCTTTTCCCCAGGGATCGATGTTAATGCTTAAAACTCAGAGAGCATAAGTATTGCCCTAAAAACCAGACAGTTATACCATATAAATAGAAAAAAAACCCTGGAATGACAGTGAACCAAACCAGGCTGAAATCAGTGATCTGCTCGGTCTCCGAGACACTTGTGATGAGATGCCATTAGCTTCCAGGTACGTACATTTTAAGAGTTTGTGTTTGTTGTTTATTAGCAAGAACAAAGTTTTTGTTGCCCAGATTTGGAGACATGAGTATATCACACCGGCTTCTTGCTGGAGTGTTTTCAGGTGTTGCAAGCTTAGTTTCCTATTTTCTCTGCTTTTTCCCTTCCATCTTCTGAAGTTGTGTCAGCTACTATTGCTGATACATGGCTTTGTTTTATTAAGATGCAGCTCAGGTTCTCACCTGCGTCATATATTTTCCAACTATGAAATATGGGTCTAAAGTTCAAAAGATGCAAGAGCCCAAAAAACCTTTTGGACAGACGCACCTTCTGGAGAAAACGCACCGGATTCAGAAGCGGTTTAGCAGTGCAGAGCCATTATCTAAATATGCTGCCCAGAATAGTTTCCAATATACTAAATGACTTTTAGACTTAAGCATAGTTGCACCAGAATAAACATGCAGCTCTTTCTACCTTTTCGCCATGTTCTGATAAACTCCCAGGTCTGGCAGTATATCTTGAAGAAAGAGACCACATGAAATATGTTGCTAATTATTTATACCCTTCTTCAAAGGCTCAGTGCTTCTACTCGTACTTCTTGCTACTTTTACCTTCCCAAGCCCTAAAGCTGTTTTTCACTCACTGAACTATAAAACCCCTTAGAGTAACAGGTTTATAATAGAGGTTTACAAACCTGGCAGTGATTAACAGCATGGGTTAATCAAATGAGTGCTGAACAGGCCTTCCCCCCTTTTCTTTAAGGAAAACTGGCCCCAAGTGTTTTTCCTTATTGCTGTGTGGAAATAAATTTGCAATTAACTTTTACTTATTGGTGTCGTAGCTGCTTCTGAAGGCACGAGCCAGAAGCAAGCACCATTGTGCTTTCCATCACAAAAATACATATGGGAGAGCAGCCGCTGCTCGGGAGAGTTGGCAACGCGACGTCACCCTGCAGGTGACTCGGCAAATCGGGTCTCCTGCTCACCTCGACCACGACGGCAAAGAGCCGGAGGCAAACTGGAAAACTGGAGGAATGGAAAACTGGAGTGGCAGAAGTGAGCTCATGCGGTTATGCGGGCGCTTTTCCTCACAATCCAATTTGCACAAGACATTATTAAGCAAGCCACTTGGTTATTTAGAAGAATCAAAAGAAATTAACCTCCCCTGACATTGTTTGGCCAGTTTCTTATGAAAATAAATGGGATTGAACTTGCACATTGCCAAACCTACCATATTTAAATTTACTCCGGTATGACATAAGTCTTCACGCTCTACATGGGGGAACGTTATCTGGTTTCACCTACTTGTAGTCGAACTCCCACTGAAGGTAAAGGCACAGGCAAGGTGGGCGTGCTGCAGTCAGAGATGGTCAGCAGCTGGGCTGATGGGACCTCTGAACCTCCCAAAACTTTGAGCCAATGGGAAGCTTCAAATAGAAAGCAGCCTTTAAGCTGCTTTGTTTTCTGAACCTTAAACACATTGTTTGTCAGTCACTATCTACATCATTTTTGTTTTGAGTTTGCTGGAGCATATTCTTGAAACAAGTCTGATCAAGATCTTACTTTAACTCAGTTCTGGTGGAGAAAAAGAGGAAACCCTGGGACCAAGCTAGGTAAGTGCAGGGATGAACAATAATATAACTATTTAGCAAGTGCTGAAGTTCTCATGGACTTTGCTTCACCCAGTTCAGAGCAGAGGCTGAGTTAATGTTTTGGAGGGGGGCGGTGATGGTTTTGTTTTGTTGTTGTTGTTGTTTTGTTATTTGCTTCTGGAAGTTACAAAACCAAACACCACCTACCTCTGTCTCTCAGGATTCTTCCTTGCCATTATGTTAAAAAAATATATAAAAAATATCCATAGTTGTTCAGGACTTCCTCTCTTATAACTTGATGGTTTTGCCATCACAAACTAAGTTTACTGTTGATTAAGCTGATCCTTCAGCTTTGTGCTCACCCTTTTCCTGAGATCATCTATCACATGTTGGTCACCGGCCCATCTCTTCCACTGCCCATGCTCAGGGGCTGCCTGGCGCCTTTGCCACCATCCAGTCTCTGTACCAGCGCTGGAGCACCCAAGTGCCTGCACACATGGCACGGTGGGCAACGCAGCTGATATCTGCTGTGGTGGTGCTTCGCTCCCTTACCCTCTTCCCACATCACTGAGGATGCTTTTCCTTCCTGCCTAGGCCAAGATTTGTTGTCTTCTGGCACCTTGTTTTATGTTGGCAGTAGGTATGAGATTGTGTGTTTTAGCTAGTCACACAGACATGCACACACAGACCCCTGCAGGCCAAGTCAAATAAACATGTCTCAGACCTGAAGCAGAAGGTTGTAGGTGACAGTCCCCGGTTCCCAAGCATGTTTGAACCAGTCCTGGAAGATGATCTTTCTCTTGCAAAGGTACCTCTGTGTGCACAAACAACCACTTTTTTTCCTGTTGTTTGCTAAATATTTGGGGTTTCTTCCCCCACTTAAGAGAAAAGCTTGCAAATTTAACTTTGCATTTTCCCAGTTTTAATAGCACCAGTAGATACGTCCCTCCTGTAGATTCAGGCCAAACTCCCGTTCAGCGGACGCTGCTGGCCCCGACGGGGGAAGGCAGCAGCCTGCCCACGGTCGGGGCTCTGCGGGCGCCTGTAGCGCCCGTAGGGGCACCAGTTGCCCAGCTCAGGGCCAAGCCGCTGGGCTGTTCACCCACAGGCAGAGGCCCGTTGTTCCCACCACACCTTGCGCATGGGCTTCATTGGGGTGGGAACAGGGTTATCGGCACTACACAGAAACAAGCACGACGTGGCGATACGGCACCGTTTCTCTCGGTGTCCGGTAGCGATAAGCGGCATGTTTTAAAGATGCTGCGTCGCCGGGCCGCCTCTCTGAAAGAGGCGGTCGTGAGCCTCACCTCGTGGAGGAGGGCGACCCAGCTACGCCCCCGTCCCTGCTCGTTTCGCGGGAGCCTTGGGAGCGTTCACCCGTCCCTGCAAATCCGACGTAAACCCTTCCAATTCACTTGCTTGTTTCTGAATTAAAGGGGGGGGGATCTTCAGTTTCAATTAAAAACCAAAAAACAAAAAACCACACACAAGCTTAACAAGGAGGATCTGGCCATGTATTTTTCCCCAAATCAGCGTTCCCGCCCTCCGTCTTTGTCCGACTGGCCTGCTTGGCGTGCGCAGAGCGATTTTGCTCCGAGTCGACGGAGCAGCTCCTGCTGCCCCCTCCCGCACCGTGACTGTTTCTCACGCTGCTCTGCAGCGCCCAAGGAAAAGCCTTATCAAAACGTGTAGGCAGGGGAGCAAGCCCGCTAGCCCCCCCGAGACCCTCCGTTTTTGTTATGCTGCAGCACAGATGAAGCCCTCCATCGCGCATCCCTGGTGCAGAGAAACAAGTGCACCAGCCCTCTGAGGAAGACACCCACGCAGGATGTACTTTTGTGGGTCTGTCTTAAATCTCTGCTGAGAAACGGGGTGCGTACAGGCCGTGCTGCCGCAGCTTATCCACGACGGCGGGAGAACGCCGAGCCCGCGCCGAGGGCTCGCGCAGCCCGGCCGGAGGGCGCCCGCGCCAACAGAGCACAGGTTCGCTCTGGAAACAAAAGCCTTTTCGCACCTCCTTCCCCTCGCTCCTGCACGTGAAGATGGCCTTGCTGCCACCTTTATTTTCCCTCCTCTCCTTACTCATGGCATCTAAAGCACTCGGGCTTAAGTTGCTTCGGCCTCCCAGCACTTAACCCCTTACTTATTTAGTCCCTGAGTTTTCCTGGCCTTTTAGTCCATCTTCAAAGAGCTGCACAGTTTACGAGCATAGCTCAAGCCATCGTATTTCTGGATCGAAGCATCTCTTGCCTTGGGTGTCACTGTAAGGCAGCTGTGTTCCTGTTTATTTTTTGACCAACACAGCATTCCCACGGTTGCATACAATCCTCGTGCAACACGCTGTGACACGCCACGCTGTGCGATACCGGGGACGTGCAATAAGATAACACAGACATGACAGAGAGCCAATATAAAAATTAAGTTTCATTTAAAGACATACCTCTTCAACGTCTCCCGGAGGGCACCGGTTTTTAACACCGTCCTGCCAAGCGCTCACTTCACGGGGAATTTTGAGCACCGTTTGCTTCTGCCTCCAGTTGAGAGGAGGCTGACGCATCCACATCACCCACAGGACGGGGGCGCGCAGGGCCCCAGGCCAGCAAAGCGGGGCCACCACGGGCTCGCTTTGCCCCTCCGCTGGCGCGAGCCGGCTTCAGAAAACATTTTCCGGAGGAATCCCTCCCGGACCCAGCTTCTGGCGTCTGCGCAGCGCCCGACCCCAGCTGACCTCCAGGAGCACAGAGGAGCTTCAGCGGCCGTCAGAGCCGGTTAGGACGATTTCTGGGCACAGCGGGCCAAGAGCCCCAACGCCGTCCACAGGCAGAACGAAGCAGGCAGGAGGGGGACAAACCCCACCAAGGGGGCCCTAAATGCCTTCGTCAGCCCCTTCCAGCTGAGAGCCTTTAAACAGCTGTTGCCACTTAAAGCAGGCTGCCAAATCCAACCTCCCCCCTCCATTGCAAAACAGTAGCAAACCAGTTTTTCAAAAACCTGGTGACGTAGAGAGCGTTTTGGCCCGCTTTGGAGGGACGAGGGGGGAGCCGGCGAGGACGTGTCCAGCAGCCTGCCGGCGGCCCAAGTCGCTGGGAAAGAGGAGGATGCAGCCCGGCCGCTGTGCGGGCACCAGCGCCCTTACTGAGCACGTGCCGGCCTCAGCGAGAAAAACCACATGTATTTGATCCGAGCAGCTATTGATCCAACTATTTCAGGGTACCCCCCTCCCCAGCCCAACTGTTCAACAAGGCTAACATGTAAAAATACTATTTGATGCTATATTTTTACTGTATATATAGCAATATGCATGCACATATGTCGCGTGACGATGATATTTGGGAGTTTTAAAGCTGCAGCCTCTTTATGTTGTCCCAGGTCCGGCTGGCCCGTACTGAGCAAAGCAGCTAAGAGAAGTTCAGTTCATCTCAACTCAGCAAAATGCTGAAAGCTGGCTGTGTGCATAAGGGCTTTTCTGAATAAATGCACCCACAGAAGTTTCTGTTGCAGGCTATAAATTGAGTTAACTACATTTTAAACTATATACCGGGCTGGCTATATACGTCAGTCAGCTATTAATCTTCTGTAGTTTTTTTCTTTTTTTTCGTATCATTGCTTTTCCTTCTGATTTTTTTCTTTATATTCACATTTCTGTTTCTGATCTGTTCCCGATTTGTGTGTATATTTGCAGTTCTTAACATGGAACAATTTCATCATGTCTGATGTTACCAGTAAAATGCCGATTGATCTACTTGATTGCCTTCAGTACAAAATTTCACTGGAGTTAGACTGCTGTCTCAAGACTGCAAGAGACACAGGATAACATAATCCTAACAGGCTTTTTTTCCCAATAGGAAACGTTGATATGAGCTACAGAGGCACTTCCCAATGCTGTTTCATTATACCACCAATCTGCAGAAAGTACAACATTTCATTTATAAAGAGGGCTGGTAGCATGTAGAAGGGGACCTGCCCCTGCTCTGCGAATGAAAGGAAGTGCTTCGATGCGTGCCCAGGGGTTGCAGGAAAGGCAGAGTGCATTCCTCATGAGTTTTAACAGAAGGAAAGATTGTGATTAGCCTCAAATACAAGTTAAACGAGTGTCTATTGCCACATATAGGCTGGACCCCTGTCACCCATCAATAATATCATTGCACTCACCTGCGGATACGTCTTTTGAGACTAAAAGCCTGGTTTTCATGGAGGAGGAGCCTGGTTATTGCAGACTGGGCCGGAGCTCGGTGTCCCCGATGCTGCGGCGAGCAGCGCTTCGGTGGGCACCCGTGCCCCTGGCAGGCACTAGCCGAGTGGCTTTCCCGCCCGGCCGCTGCCAAGTCCCTGCACGCTCTCATCATTGAATCAGAAGGAGGAAAAACAGGGATTTATGACAGAATTGTCCAGGGAAATCTCCCGCTACCTATTCTCAAAGTCAGACAAGCCCATGCGAGACCAAAGCAAAACCGCGCGGGACGCGCAGAGCACGCAGCGCCGCGCACCCCGCACCACAGCTGAGCACCGCCTGCCTCTGGGCTGTGTGACCAGCGCGCATGCGTCTGACCGGCGTTGTTTTCAAAAAAAGGCGTCGCGCCTCAACGACATGCTGCGCGTCACTGAGCAGTGCGCCACGCCATCGCGCCACAACCGTTACACCGATTTTAAAATCGCAGCTCTCCGCTGGAGACAGTGTCGCTAGGAGCATGATGCTGCCGTCATCTTTTCAGGTGCCTACCGTCTGCCGTGCCTTCACTTCCCGGCCGAAATCGGTCGGCTCTTCTTCGGCACACGCTGCATACTGGGAAAGTACGACCAGATCAGCCAACGCACAGGGTGGGGAAGGGGGCAGAAAAGGACCTCAGACCCCCTTCGAAAACACTGCAGGAGACGACAGAGGACATGCACAATTTGGAAGGGATAAAACCTGCGAGCTGAGGATGTGCCAAAGTTTAACGACCAGACGGAAAATCAAAATACTTCTTTCTGAGTTACAGCAGGTCCAGAAACGTACCTGATACGCAAGCACTGTCTTGTGCCGTAGCACCGTCCTGCGGGCAGCAGCTGCGCCTCGAACTCGCACTTTCTCATTGCTCCTTTTAAAGGGCGTAAGGGGGCAGAGAGGACTTTCACCCTTCATTAGTGGATGTGTTTGCAATATGATTTGTGATCACGCATCTGTAACAAGTGAAATTAATGAAAATAATTAATGAACGGTAATCCAAGATCCCAGGATCAGCAAGAATAGAGTCCCAAGGACATCCACCCTGTGATTTTTTTTTTTTATTGATCCATGAGATCTTAATGTTTTCAGTGCAAGGAGCAGCTGGGGAAGAGGTGAGAAATGTGTCCCACCTGTAAAGCTCTTTGTTAGATGGGTTCATTGCAAGACTCTCCTCTGTTTTGTACAGTCACGTACTTTCATTCCCAGAAGAAATCGCTTTACATCTGTGAATTCCCCTCTTCACAATTTTATCTCTATCTGTAAGGAAAAGCAGTGAAGTTTGCCTCAGATCCAGCTGCTTCGATTTTATACAGTGTTTGGACAGCAGGTGTATGTAAAGAAAAAAAAAAAAGAGAACAAACAGAAACACGAGCAAAACGATGGCTTTGCAGCATACTCAAGACCCTTGAGCCATAAAACATACAATGGAGACTTGGATGGGAATGGATGTATTAAAAACAACTTTCGCGAGGAGATATCAAAAGCCAGGTAGGCGATGCTATGAGGCTGAGATCAGCCGTCACTAAAGAGCGGAGCAGGAGCGAGAAAATCACAGCTGCGCGGGTGGAGAAGGCCCTTTGCAGCCGGCCTCCAAGGGCAGCGGAGCCTGGCGAGGCCCCGGGGCGTCAGCGCGTCCCCTCGGCCTCCCCTGCCAGGCCGGACCCACCTCCAGGGGCAAGTAGGGCATGAAGGGGAGGGGGGGGCTGGAAATCAGTGATGTTCGCCTGCTAAAACGTCCCGTTCGGAGGCAGAGCCTGCCCTCCACCCCCACCCCTGCCCCCTGTCCCGCTCCCTTCTGCGAGATGGATTTTGGGGTCGTGCCCCAGCTGCAGCCCCGGGGAACGCGGGAAGCAGGCAAGGCGAGGAGAGGCAGCCCCAACCGGACGGCGCGCAGCTCGCCTCAGCTTCCGCTTAGCAGTCCGCTCACATCTTTCTCCCGTGAAGAATATTCGGCTTTCTTTGTCTAAAATGTTGAGTGGTTATGAACAGCAAGGATAGACTATCTGTAATTATTTTTAAATTATTAATGGTTTTGTTAGATCCCTTCACTTTTACATTAGGTTTCTGTTAATGTAAGTTAAATCAAAATGTACTTCATTTCCCAGGCAGCTCCCAAATGCATTTTTCATTCTTTCATAACATTACTTCAGGTGTCCCCGATAAAGTTTGCTCCCGAGCCGGCAGCTCGCTGAGCGGGGTCTCCTCAGGCGGCGAGCGGGAAGGCCGCCGCGGCGCTTCCAGCCAGCAGGCGCGGCAGCCAGCTCGTGAGGACCGGCCAGGCCACAGGGTCAGGGTCTCCTCGAAGACAAGGGGGGAGTTTGTCAGAATAACCGAGCTACGTCACCGCCACCGTTGCCCCGCTATGTCAGGGGGTTATTCCAGGCGCTGCTGGTCGGAAAGGGTCGGCACAGCGCTCCGCTTCTAACGGCTTAGACCGTGAAGGTGGTAAAAGGGGGAATATCGCCTTTTTTGGCATCGTTACCTCTCAGAAACGCCCCGGACTCGGCGAGGAACGGTGCTGGCCGGCTCCAACGGAGAAACGCCGTCTCCTCCGGGCAACGGGAGCAGCCTTCCCTCCTCCCATTTTTCCCCTCCCCGGTCGGATGATGGGGTCGGCGGCCTGGGCGCCCTCCCTGCAAGGGACCCCTGGGGGGGGCCCACGGCGCGGGGCACGCGTGGGGCTGGGTGCGGGGGGGGGGCCGCCTGGGCCAGCCCGCGCCACGGCCGCCTGAAGGTGGGCAGCGAAACCGGAGCGGCGCCGGACGGGGGCACGCGGGGAGGTAAAACGTAGGCGTTCAACACGAAACGCCACTAATAAATAAATAAATAAATACACAAACACTGCCCGGATAAATTATGCAGAGGGATTTCTGGATTTCTTTCAAGTAATTAAGTTTCGATTTCTGGCGTTTATTTTAGTGCCAGGAAGCACGAGGCGCCACGGACGGCAAAAGGCTTCATTGATCGCACCGGGCTCTTACGGCTGATTTTGTGACTCGCCTGGGCTGCCGGCGGCCCGGCCGGCCCGGCGGGGGCAGCGGCGCTGGGTGCCCCCGGCCGCGGCCCCAAACCAGGGCCGGGGGGGGGCGGGGGAGCGCGGCGGGGCGGCGCGGCGCCCAGCTTCAGGGATTACAGACTCACGGGGCGCATCAGGTTCGGTGAAATACGGATGCGCGGCTCTACCTGTTTGATCGTCGATCCGGACGGGGCTATGACACGCGCGAGGCGGCGGCGATTCCCTCCCGCGGTGTCTGCGCGGGCCGCGGGGGGGGGGGGGGGGAGGGGAGGTGTCTCGCCGGGGCAGCCCATCGGCGTGGCGTCGGGGCCGCCCCGGGGCCGCGCAGAGCGGCGGCGGCGGCCGAGCGCGGCCGCGGGAGCCGGGTCGGCGTTAAAACCCAGCTGCGCGGGCCGCGGAGCCCCCCCTGGTTTTGCTGGGTCCGAGCAGGCGCCGACAAAGTTTTGGCGAGGGCTTTGCAGCGCGCCGGCGGCGGCTGCGGGGGCACCGTAGGGCGCCAGGGGAAGGGGCGATAAGTGTTTAGCATTTTTGGAGATCGGCTGTCAGTTGCTATTAAAATCAAGATTAATTCGTATTAACGATATGCGCTCGCCACTCTCCCATGTGACGGCATACATTAAAACGACGATTGCAAGTAATTACGCTCAAGGCGGGAGGGGTTAAATGTATACGGTAAAGAGATTTTTTACGGTTCAAATAATAAGAAGAATATTATTGTTATCCCTACCGTCATTACTGCTAGCAAAGTTCAGCCAAAGAGCGAGGAGTAGAAAGCCCTTTTCTCGGTTCCGCTCATGCACAATGTGTTGGTTTCCTTCGGACTTCCGAGTGCAAAGGCGCTATTTTGCTCTTTTTTTGTTTTGTTTTTTTCCCTCCCCGGCAAGCAAGAGGTTTTTCCTGCGCGTCTGTTTTCTCTGAAAACCTCGTCGCAAGCTCGTACGGAAACGGAAAAGGTCATGATTGCTGCTTGGGAGGCTGAAGCGGGAGCAGAGGGACGGCAAAAGGAGCTGCAATGACTCAGGCGGAGGGAGGTAGAAGGACATCTGTCTCTCTGCCAGCCCCTTCCCGTCACGGCTTTCGAGTCTTTCTGGTAAACTTTACCCGATATTTAAATGAAAATACAAAAATATTATTTATGGCTTTTTACTAGGCGCTTGAGATGCTCAATAGTTTAGACTAATTAGACAAGCCGAAAAGCCTTTTGAAGATTAAGCAAATTGGACAACCCTTGTTAATTAGAACGTAATTTAAAGTTTGAAATTATATCACTCGTGAAGTAGCCTAATTAGTATGGCGATATGTTAATAGCCTACTGAGACACGAAGCACGGAGGTTTGGCATGAACTCCTTAAAGGCTTGCAAGAAAATCCTCTTTCCTATGTTGTCATTAATAAAAGATTTCTATAGACTTCAGCCTTTCAACGGTGACATACAATTTATAGTACACACAATGCATTAGCCCATAGTGCTGCTCAATTTTTTTACTATTATGAAAACTAATAAATTCGTCAAGCTGAATTAAGCATACAAATCAGATGAGGCATAACAGATTACATATTGAAGCGCTGTGTCTCCCGAGCCTAAATGAAATTTCAATCTAATAATTCCTTCCTGGCCCGGCCATAATTTGTTTAGAGATGTTGTTCTACTTCTTTCCAAGCGCTATTCGCACCATAATTAAATGATACTCAAGCTTTTAACTTTGATTTATTTCATTTCTCCGAGCTGGCGACAGTGAGAGCTGATACAATGTAATTTTTTTTTTATTTCCCTTAAAATTACCAAGTCTGCTGTTTAGGTGAGAAATTAAACACCTAAGCACTTATTTTAACCTCCTGGTGCAAAGTAAAATTCAGGGAAATAAACCCATCCACCTTAAGTAAAGCTGACTTTCCCCGTCCTCTCTCTCCCCCCCCCATCCCGGCCCTTTCCTCCCCCCGTTTTGGGAGGGAAAGGCACGGGGGACGCTGCCGGGACAGCGGTGCCGGAGCGCCCCCGGCCGCCTGCGCCCCCGCGGGGCCCCGCGGAGCCCCGGCACCGCCTCCCGGCGCGGGCAGCGCCCGCCCCACCGCGGCCGCGGCCGCTCCGCGCTGCCGCGGCCAGAGCCCCGCGCCGGGGAAACTCCGCGCTGCTTTTCATTCACGGGACTTTTCCTTCCTTCTTCCTCTTGTTTTTTTTTTTCTCCTCCCCCCTCTCTCTTTTTTTTTTTTTTTAATAAAGGAGGGATTGGGCGAGGGGGGCTGCTTCTTATTTATTTATTTATGTATTGGCTTTTCCCTCCCCTTTCGGCGGCGGGCGCGGCGCGGCGCGGCGCGGCGCAGGGGTGAGCGCGGGAGCACGCGTGGGCGTGGGCGGGGAGGGCAGGGAGCGGCGAGGGGGGGGCGCGGGAGCCCGAGGAGGAGGCAGGCGCGGAGGGCTCTTCCCGCGGAGTCGGGCTGTAGTGACAGGCGAGAGGGGAGGGCGGGGAGGGGAGCGAGTAAAACCCAGCGGCGAGGCGGCGGCGAGGGCACTCGGCGAGCGGCGAGGGCCGGCGCCGCAGCGGAGGCGGCGGCGGGCAGGGAGCCGGCCCCGCGCAGCGCCCGCGCAGCGCCCGCGCAGCCGCCTCTCCCGGCCCGGCGCGGCTCGGCCAGCCGGCTGGGATTTTATTCGATTTTTTTAATTTTTCTTTTCCTCCCACTCCTCCTCCTCCTTTTTTTTTTTTTCCCCTTCCTCTCTCTTTTTCCTTTCGGAGGGGAGAGGCGGCGGCGGGGGGGGAAGGGGGGGGAAAACGGGCTCCTTTTGCTTTTCCGCGGGGTTTGCGCCCTCGCCGCCGCGCCCCTGCCCTCCTTGCGAGCGGGGCTGCCGGCGGGCTGGGCCGCGGCGGCGGCCAGCACCATGATGATGTCCCTGAGCAGCAAGCAGCCCTTCAGCATCCCCCACGGCGGCGGCGGCGGCGGCGGCGGCAGCGGCGGCGGCAGCGGCAGCCTCCACGACACCAAGTACCCGGCCCTGCACACCGCCTCGCCCTGCCCCTCCGCCGCCGCCCCCGCCGCCGCCTCCCCCGGCGGCAGCGGCAGCGGCAGCGGCGGCTCCGCCGGCCGCGGCTCCGGCGGCGGCTCCGGCAGCGGCCCCGGCGGCGCGGAGGCGATGCGGCGAGGCTGCCTGCCCACCCCTCCGGTAGGTGCCCGCCGCCCGTTTTAAGGGGCAGCAGCGCGGCGGCCCCCCCCCACCCCGGCCCCCCCCCCCCCCCGCCCCCCGCTTGATGATTTTTTCATGGCCGCGCAGCAAATCACCCGGCGCCGCCGGGCGCTCGCTCAACTTATGCATGCGGCGCCTCTTGCCGCCCGTATTAATTTTTATGACCTGGGATGCTGCGTGGGGCTGGTGCGGCGGGTGCGTGTGTCCGTCCGTCCGTCCGTCCGTCCGTCCGTGTGCGTGCGTGCGGGTGTGTGTGTGTGCGCGCGTGTGTGTGCGCGCCGCGCTCGCTCGCTCGCTCGCTCGCTCTTCTTTTTTTTTTTTTTTTTCTCCAGGATTTCTTTTTTAACATGCTGGGGAGGTTTTAGTGGCACGCCGGAGCGCGCAGGGAGGCGAATTCCCCGCTGAGCGTTATGTGCGCCTTCTATTTGCAATTGCAGAGCAATATATTCGGCGGTCTGGACGAGAGCCTGCTGGCCCGCGCCGAAGCCCTGGCAGCGGTGGACATCGTCTCCCCGAGCAAGAGCCACCACCACCACCCGCCGCACCACAGCCCCTTCAAGCCGGACGCCACGTACCACACCATGAACACCATCCCCTGCACCTCGGCCGCCTCCTCCTCCTCGGTGCCCATCTCCCACCCGTCCGCCCTGTCGGGCACCCACCACCACCACCACCACCACCACCACCACCACCACCAGCCCCACCAGGCGCTGGAGGGCGACCTGCTGGAGCACCTGACGCCGGGGCTGGCGCTGGGGGCCATGGCGGCCCCCGACGGCGCCGTGGTGTCCACGCCGGGCCACGCTCCCCACATGGCCGGCATGACCCCCATGCACCCGGCGGCGCTGGGCATGGCCCACGCCCACGGGCTGCCGGCCCACATGGGCTGCGTGAGCGACGTGGACGCCGACCCGCGCGACCTGGAGGCCTTCGCCGAGCGCTTCAAGCAGCGCCGCATCAAGCTGGGGGTGACCCAGGCCGACGTGGGCTCGGCGCTGGCCAACCTCAAGATCCCGGGCGTGGGCTCGCTGAGCCAGAGCACCATCTGCCGCTTCGAGTCGCTCACCCTCTCGCACAACAACATGATCGCCCTCAAGCCCATCCTGCAGGCCTGGCTGGAGGAGGCCGAGAAGGCGCACCGCGAGAAGCTGGCCAAGCCCGAGCTCTTCGCCGGCGCCGAGAAGAAGCGCAAGAGGACCTCCATCGCCGCCCCGGAGAAGCGCTCCCTCGAGGCCTACTTCGCCCTCCAGCCGCGGCCCTCCTCCGAGAAGATCGCCGCCATCGCCGAGAAGCTCGACCTCAAGAAAAACGTCGTCCGCGTCTGGTTCTGCAACCAGCGGCAGAAGCAGAAGCGCATGAAGTACTCCGCCGGGATTTAAGGCCGCCCCCCCCGCCCCGCCGCCCCGCTCCTCTTCCTCCTCCTCCTCCTCCTCCTCCTCCTCCTCCCCCGCCGGCAAAACGGGGGAGGGGGGGGTGTGAAAAAAAATAATAATAATAAAAAAAAACAAAATCCAATCGCCCCCGCCGCCGCCGCCGCCGCCAAGTAAGGTGCCCTCGCATTGCTCAGGGCCGCGCCGCGGTGCGGGGCGAAGCTGCGCTGGGCGGCCGGCTTGCTGGCTTTTTTTTTTCTCCCCCCCCCCTTCTTCTCCTTCTTCTTCTTCTTCCCAGAAATTAAATCGACTCCAGACTGAAACTTGAATCTTAGAGGGGAAGGCTTGCGCCGCGAGAGACGTCTCAAAAGTATTTTGATTTAAAAACAGAGAGAGAGAGAGAGAGAGAGAAAAGAAAAGAAAAAAAACAGATGGCAGGTTTTTCTGCATTTACACTGCGTATTATAAATATATATATATATATATTTTTACTGTGGTTATTATCCTTTTCCTTCTCCGAAGTTATACCGCTTAGGGAAAGAGCTGATCCTGCTGTGTTCACTGGTCTTCGAAAGCTATTATTAGATTACTGCCAAACAACCCCTTGTAAATTATTAATTTATCTCTCTAGCAACTTCATTTCGTGCTCATTCTAATTAATTACACCTCTTTAATCTAAGTCTTGATAAAAGTAAAAAAAAAAGGATAGTGAGGATCAAATATTTTGTGTTGGTAGGATTTATGAACGTGCGCTTTTTTCTCCGTCCTCTTCTCCTCCTCCTCGTCCTCCTCCTCCTCCTCAACGTCCCTTTTGGCCATCTGTAAATTGTCCCCGGAACCGAAGGTATTTCTCTGGCGCGTATTCCTGTTTGTAAGGCGTCGGCACCCTGTAGTAGATGTCCTACATTATTTGCGTGGACGGAGTCACTGTCCGAGGTACTTGTTTACGGCGTTACATATTTAATGGGGATTCCCAGCCCGCCGCCGCCCGCCGCCCGCCGCCCGCCGCTGCCGGGGCGAGGGGAGCCGACGGGCGGGGGGCCGTGGCCGCGGGTGGCTTTTCCGGCACCGTATTTGTCTCTCGAAACGTCTAAGCTGGAGCGCAACGGTGCTCCGACCGGCTCGGGTACTTATTTATTTATTTATTTATTTGGCCGTTTGTTTCCTTATTTATTTACTTATTTGGATGGTCGGTTGGTGGCTTATTTATTACCTTTAATCGCAATACTTTTCCTTGGAGGAAAGTCCGGTTTTGGAGGTCTGTTTGTAGAAAAGCCAAATTTAAATTTTTAAGGAAGAGCGCGAGCGAGCGAGCGAGCGAGCGAGCCTGCACTGCTTGTAAATTCACATTGTTTGGTACAATTCTTTTGGAACAACAACAGTAAAACAGGGTACTTGGTTTGGTACCTGTATGTATTGTAAATATTTCATTCGAATTGACGCACATATAGATATATTCTTACAGATTTCGCTGTATCGCTGTTCTATTTGAGACTATTTGAAGTCTTAAGTTCTGTATATGACGCGATTTCGTTGGTTTTGTTAATAGGAGGTTTATTTATTACAGTAATGTATTAAGTTATTTTTAAATGTCGTTGAATCGTCTTTCATTAAAAAAGATTTTAACCTTTTATTGGCAAAGCGCGTTTGCTGGTTCTTTTCTTCCTCCAAAGCCTGCTACTGAGCTTAACGTTGCGCCCGGGTCGCGCATAGATATAGAGGTGTAGCTATCTATCTATAGATTTTTTTTTTTTGGCTAAAAATCGAAGCGAGGCGGGTGGTTTTTCCCCTGCTGGTGGTTTGTAGCGCCCGGCGGCGGTCGTGGCGGCGGGTCACCTCTGCGTGTCCGAGGGGGCGGTCAGTGGCGAGCCGTGATTTGGGGCGGGGAGGGGCGCGCGGGGGCGAGGGGCCGCCGCCGTCCCCAAGCGCGCGTGTGTGAGTTGTGCGTGTGCATGTGTGTGATTTGCGTGTGTGTGATTTGGGGGGGGGCGGAGGCGCCCCCTCCGCGGCCCTCTGCCCCGCCGAGCCGCCGCCACCCGAGCTGCTCTTCTTCGCGGCGCAGGGAACTCAAAAAGCTGCCAAAAACCAAAAGAGAAAAAAAAAAAGGAAGAAGAAGAAGAAGGAAAAAAAAGTAATTTCGCCGAGTGTCGCTTACAAAAGACGGGGAAACCCGACGCTGGGCGAGGAGAGCGGGGGGGGGCGGGGGGGAGAGGAGATCATACACAAATCGCTATTAAATATTCATATTTCCGCTCCGCCACCAGCTCCACAGCTGCCTCTTCAAAGCCGCCCGGGCGCTCCGCGGGTGCGGGCCGGCGCGGCGAGGTGTCAGTGCCGGCGCCGCGGGGCGGCCGGGCCTCCGCGGGCGCGGAGGGGCGCGGAGGCAGCGCCGCGCCCGGCCCGACCGGCGGCGGCCGGGGCGAGCAGCCGCCCGCGGTCCCGTCAGCTCCTGCTGCTACCGCCTACTACGCCTATTGCTGTTGTTTTTGTTATTATTAATATTTATTAGCATTATTAGGAAATGCCGCCGGACTGCCGACCTCGGCACTCCGGGCGGCTTCTGCCTGCCACGAGCCGCGGAAACCCCCCCTTTTCCCCCCCCTTCCCAAAAAAGAAAAGGCCGGTGCGGGGCGGCTGCTGGGGGCGGCAGCGCTGCCCTTGCGCGGGGGCCCGCGGAGCCCCGGCCCCGCTGCGGGACACGGCGGCGACAGCCGGGGCTGCCCCGCGGAAACCCCCCCTCCCGGCGGGGGCCTCCGCGGTGGTTTTGAGAGGAAAGCGGGGCAAAAAGGGGGCGGGCAGGGCCGAGGGGCCGGCGCAGGCGGCTCGGACCCTTAGAAACGGCAGAAAGCGCCCCAAAAGCGCCCCGGGGCGCCGGCGGCCGGCGGCCTCTGAACTTCCGCTCGGCCCTCTTAACCGAGCCATTCACTTAAAGGCTATTACGGGCGAATTAATAAATTACACAGCGAATTATTAAATCCAGATAATTACAAGGAATAAGTAAGTAATCATTAGTTATCTCAGCTAATTACTGTGGGTCAGAGCGAGCCTGCATGTGAAATCCTCCTCGGGAATTGAAATTAACTTTGCACAGCGAGTCTCTCCGCTTGACATCCCCAGTCTGCAGGCACATGGCAGCTCCCCTGTGAGCTAGTCTTCCTATTTAACTTGGAGAGAAATGGAAATAAAATTAAGTGGCGATGTGATAATAGGAAGCTGCTTAGGAAGCAAACGCGGCGGGCTTCCCCTTTTGCCCGCTCGGCGCCGGCAGACAGCGCGCTCCCCGGCTCCCCGCGCTAGAGGCAGGATGCCCGCAGCCGCCCTTGGCCGCGCCGCTGCCCCTCCCGCAAGGGGCAGGCGGAGAAGCGCGGCCGGGGGCGCGCAGAGGCGCGGGCAGGAGCCGGCCCCGGGCATGCCGCCCGCGGCCGCGCAGGGCCGCCGGGGCGCGAGGCAGCAGCCGGCTTTGTTTTGGGAGACAATAAGCTTTCATCTCCCACCTGCGGAGCCCCCAGTAGAGCCCCTGCCTCTTCCGCGGGGCTTTCGCCGGGTCCCTCCACGAGCGGCTGTGTGCCGCGTGTCCCCCGCCCCCCCCCGGCCCCGCCACACACATTTCTAACATCACTCCCCCCCCCCTCTTTTTTTTTTTTCCTTCTTTCTTCTTTCGCGATGCGCAGCGCCCGCCGCAGCGACGCTCACGCTGCCCTCGCTGGCGTTAAGCCACATGGAAACACCACCAGCACCAGCACCCCCACCCGCTGCGCGAGCGCGGAGAGGGAACACATCGAGGCTTCTTTGCCTTTATCAATTGCAATTAGGTGGACAGTCTTCCCCCCTCTTCCCTTGCTCCAGTCTGGGATGATAATTAAAATTTAATGAAGCCTGGGAGTAGCGGAGCTCTGTCTGGGGACCATGGAATAGAATATTTTAACTGTACATTTACACCAAGTGTCTGGCTTCAAAGACGTGACTGCTTTTAATCTCGAATTAGAAAACCACAGACCTGAAATTAAATATTAGCCACCCTCGGCTCCCCTTTCTGCCTGGAATACGGGCACGCTTGTGTTTTCCTGCCTTGCCCCACAACACGCACGCACGCACACGCACACACACACACACACACGCACACCCCTCAGGTCTCCAATTACACTTTCGTTAATAATAGATGGCTTTGATGGGGTGCGGTATTCCGGGGCTTTGGGATTTCTTTTCTTTTCTTTCTTTCTTTTTCCTTTTTTTTTTTATAGGGTTAATGCAATATTAATTGCTCGTGGCTGCTATAAGAGCGCGCCGCGTTTTTGCAGCAGCAAATCGATGGAGCGGGGCAGCGAGCGCGGAGCGAGGGGCGCAGCCCGCGCCCCCCCGGGCCGCCCAGGTGAGCAGGGCCGCGGCGGGGCCTCCGCGCCCGCGCACCGCCGCCCGCCTCGGCGCTGGGCTCCGCCGGGCGCTGCGCGGGGAAGCCGGGGGGGAGGGGGGAGCGGCGGGTTTTCTCCCCAAATCCCGCTCCGGGAGGGCGGCGGAGCCCGGCGCGGGACGCCCCGTCTGGGCCGCGGGCGAGGCGTGGGAAGCGGAGGCGGGAGGCGCTTTTCCCGTGGGATTTTTCTCGCAGTTCCCGTTTTCCGGGTGAAGCCCTGGGCGCGGGGACCGGCCGGCGGCCGCGGCCCGGGCTCCTTCCCTCGGCGGGGGACAAGTCGCCAGGAAATCCGCCGGGAAGGAGGGGAGGGACCAAAAAAACCCCCCAAAACCCAACCAAATCCCACTCACTCACCGCCAAAAATCTCCAAGAAAACTCCGCGTGCCCCCTGCAAAGCCCCCCGGGTGGGGGTATCCGCTTCCCGGGGCAGGGGCTTTGCTGGCCCCTTCACACGGCTCCCTCGGGGGGGGGGGGCAGAGGCAGCCGGGGGGGCCCCCGGGGCCCCGGGCAGGTGCGCGGCAGGAGGGGCTCACGCCTTCCCCTTCCCGGCGCTGCCGCCCCCCCGGCCGGCACTTGTTGCCAAAATACATCGATATCGATATCACTATATCTCTCTATAGGTATTTATATGTATATATTTATGCGCATATATGTCCCCAGAACACAACCGAAAAAGGCACTCGCAGGAGGGCCGGGCGGCAAAGCCACCAGCTGGGACAGCCCCAGTGCCGGGAGCGTGTGTGCGCGCAGGAGTGTGCGCGGGTGTGGGTGTGGGTGCGCGCAGGCGGCGGCAGCCCGCGCAGCCCCATCCATCACGGCGGCGGGGCTGCCGGCGTGGCAGGGCTCGCCTCGCCTTTCCGTTTATACAGAACAGGATCATTTACATAAAGTCCTTAAGGCAAATAACTGTTGGGGCTCTAATTTATATCTGATCGAAAATTAGCCGTCATTATGCGCTCCATTAGCAGCGTCTTTAATGTGCTTCTAAGCACCATTTGTCAAGCGGCTTGTTAATATCCTTCAAGTCTTTAAAGTTGAGAGCTCATTAAAGAGTGCGCTCTGTTATTGATGTAATTTAGATGAGTTTGGAAGAGCGAGCACGCCACGGACAACCTGCAGGAGAGGCTGGGCCTCCCCCCACCCCGGCCTGGGCAGCGCCCCCCACCCCCCCGGCGCCGCGCCCCTCACCGGGGCGTCGGGCCCCGGCCGGGGCTGGCTCCGGCCCTGGCGGGGGCAGCCTTGCGGGGGGGGGGGAGGTGGCCTGCGGCCGAGCTGCCCTGAACCCGCTTCATTAGGCGCTCACACGCTGCCTTATCTCTCCCCCGCGCCGTCGGAGGAGCATAAAGGCCAATAAATTACCTCCGTTAGTTATCTGAACATCCATCTGTGCTGGCCTTTTCCCTTCCTCCGGCCGAGCCTGCCTTAGCGCAACACGAGGAGTCTCCGCCGGAGACCTCCGCGCCCGCCCCCCCCCCCCCCCGCCCGAAATCCTGCCTAAAAGCCCCGGCGGGGGTGGGGGGGGGAGAGAAAAGGAGGAGAAAGTCGAGGCGTAAGTGCGCCCCCCCCGCGGGCCTTCCCCCACGGCGCCGTCCCGCGGGCACTTTTCGGTGCGCCCCGGGGACGGGGGGGACGGGGGGGGGGGGCGCAGCCCCGGCCGGGGCGCCGCGCGGGTGGCGGGGTCGCGGCTGGCAGCGCGAAGCCCCTCGCAGAGCCGCCCGGCCAGCGAATGGGCCTCGGCGCGGGCCCCTTCGTGCCCCAGCCGGGGCTGGGACCCCCGGGGGCGGGGGGGGGGTCTCCCGCCAGCGGTTGGCAGAAGGGCTGGGGGAGCGGGGCCTTCGCTACGAAGCTCTTGTCCCGGTTCCCACGCTTAAACAACCGCCTTCCGCAAAGGCGCCCGCGCGCCCCTCCTCGTGGCCCTTCGGCGCGGAGAAGGAGCACCGTGGGGGAAGGCGGCCCCGCTGGCGCCGCCGTGCTGAGCGCCCAAACCGGCGGGCGACGGGGCAGCGCCGGAGCTGCAGCAAGCGCGCCACCACCCTCGGCCCCTCGCTCACCCTGAGGCCACGGGGCTCGACGCCACTGACCTTCCAGCTTGCTTTCTACCCCTCCAAAGCGGTTTTTTCCACCCCGGGCTCTTGGCCGGATCCAGGTTGCGGGTCGGCACCTCCAGGGCTCGGTGAGGCCTGGCCCTTGCTCGGGGGGTCGCGGCTCGTGCCGTGGGCGAGCCCAGCGGCGTGCGCGGAGGAGCCCCCCACGCCGGCACGGCGCCGCCGCTCTCCCGGGCCGCCCGCCAGCGCCGCGTGCCAGGCAGCCCCCAGGCACGCGGTGACAGGCCTTTACTTCTAGACAGCCGCTAAAATGGTTTCATTTAATAAGCCGTAATATGTACACCTCAGTTAAACAGCTGGTATCGGAGCTCATGCTCGCAGATGTGTGATTTTGATTCCTACCTTTCTGTTGCAAAGCTGTCTCCTCGCGAGCACTTTGATCCAAAGACTAAACTTACCGTGGCATATTTATGTATGTGACATTTTCATTCGCCCATTTATTTATTTATTTTGCAAAACACAGCCGTTCGAAGGTTTCTAGCGCCAACATCGTGGTGTTGGGGGGCGGAAACACGCAGTCCAAACTCCGACGCTTGTGTGTGCCCGCAAAAGCCCTGCTTTACGCGCTTTGCAGGCCGGCACTGCAAGAACAGCGGCAGGCGTGGAAGGGAACATGCAGGAAAGGGAAAAAAACGTGCCAGAGGTGAGTGACGAAGTATTTAACATCGTGTCCCACTGGACTGGCTAAGGTTTTTTTTTTTTTTAAAGCATTTTTCTCTATCATTTTACACTTTATTCTGGCTCTTTGCAATCCTGTCCTTCTAACCCTCTTTTTATGGTCACATCAGAGTGCCTCACGGTATTTGTTATATTGATGCCCGGGGTCCCCGTGAGGCCGGGCTGTGCTGCTCGCCCACAGGAGAGCCGAGGCGCTCCGAGGAGCCCGCGATCGGGGAGGAACCACAAGCCAAAAAGCTGAACCTGTGGTGGGCTTGAATGTCCTAGTTCCCGCGTCCGTTCACCTCAAACTACAGAAAGAAAGTGTTTATTTTGCCCAGCAGCAACCCAGCAGTCCTTTTTAAAGCTTGGCCTCGTGGGTACCGCCGGGAGGTGAGCAGCAGTGAGACTAAGCGAGCCGATTTCCCACGGATTCGTGTCTTTTGCTTGGATTCTCTGGTGTCAAATAAGGCGCAAACCCTGACTGCCCCTTTTCCTGAGGATGGAGCATTAATAAAAGCTCTTGCCTGGGGCAGGCTTCCTGGTATATGTGTGATTTTCCACCTTCTCCCTTGTGTGGGACACACATGGGGCCTCTCCCCTCTGTCAGCTGCCTCACTGCACAAAATCTGCAGGGATATATTTATGGGTAAGCCCCTTCCCTATCTGCTCCACTTGCTTCAAGTGGGCAAATGGTTTGAAAAAACAGTTTGAGGGTGGGGGAGGCAGAGAGGGACGCACAAACGCGGAGAGACAGTCGCACAGGACATGCTCACACCAGCCGTCCGGGGGAAACCAGGCTCGAAGCGGTGACTGAAGAAGAGACGCTGCTCGGGTGAACGTTTCACCGTCTTCCGAAACCTCGTTCACCCGTGTCTGCCGTCAGACAGCTCCTCTTACAGCCGTCCCAATTCTGTCTGCACGGCAGCAACTTGAACACAGCTCCTCTGTTTGAGGCTGGTTTTGATTAAGTGGAGCCTTCTGCGCGCAGGCAGATGCAAACGCAAATAGCTCCCTTTTCCACACAGAAACTGATCCCTCATTTCATTTCAGATGGGTTTTTTTGCTGTTTCCCTCAGGGGTGTTTTAAACATCCCCAAATAACAATGTTTTTAAAAGTCTGACTTCACATTACAAGAGCTCTGATTGATGTAAGGATTTATCTGAGAAACCTCAAAAGGTCAAACTGAAGAAAAATCACTAAAATCTACTCTATAAAAAGTAACAGAAATACCGTCAGAGCTATTTGGCTATTTGGTTAGAAAAGTCTCTTTAATTCATACATGTCCAAGCCTCGAATCCCTGAAAAGGAAGCGTTAACTCCAAAACACCCTCTGCCCACTTCCCCACATCCCTCCTCCCCTCCTCTGCCCTTCCAAACACTACAGGTGTCTGCGAGCAAGTGTTCCTGCCCCGAGGAAAGGAGCAGCCGAGCTGGCTGCCGGTGCCAGGGCCGCTCAGGTAGGTTGTGTGCCAGCTCCGGACGGGAGCGAATTCCCGGGAGACCCGTCAGCCTGCCCTGGAAGTGGGTGTACCTTTCACGCCAAAACAGAACCCATTTACTGCAGAGTGGTACCCTGCATATCTGACGGCGGAAAAGCATCTGTGAGTGCAAGGACCAACGTCTCAATTAACAAAATACCGCCCTTCCTTGATCGAGGAAAGCACGGGGCTGAGATTAAGCCCAATAAAAGTTGGCCAACAAGGCCAATAAGACAGACCAACATCACAGAATGTGTCTAGTTCTTTATTCTGAGATATCTGTAAGTAATTTTAGCTGGCATTTCATAGCCCCTCACACTGTCGTTTTAGTGAGGCAGACTCATTCTTACATGCTGGAAAGCAGCATTGCTACCATACAGTCCAGGAAATAGATTGTAACTAAAACGCACACGTGCAACCTGTTCTTTTTGGGGTCCAATGCCTCTGCAACCCCAGCTGTGTAGCACTGCCATAAGTATTAGTTAGTATTACCCTGCTGACACCCCCAAGTTAGAAGTCCTTCTCTTTTCTGAACCTGAGAATACTCCTGGCATACAGAACTACTGGAAGAGTATCATCAACTGCAATTACAAATCCAAACTAAACATGCTGTGGCCTCTTCAGTATTACATTTCTGCGGCAAGTTTTTCCACTACACATCGTTGTCATGTTGGGCCAATTTGTTAAATAATGTAGAGGCGCTCCATCGTGGAACAATGTTTGAAGTGATTTACAGTTTGGTCTTTTAGCAGCACACCTGTGAATTGTTATGAATAATGCCAACGCCTATTAAAGAGGCATCAGGGTGCTTCCAGGCTGAGAGAATTTATGGGGAGGTAGTTGTGAATGATCCTGGATCAAAGCACTGCCAGTTTACAAGCGATCAGGTTGCCCTGATATATCTGCTAGTGTGGCCCACGGTCGGACCTGAACATGAAGGTCCCAGTTTCTGGACGGCAGAATTTGGTAGACATTTGGCAGCGCTCTCGAGCACAGAGATCAGTGATATTTTAGGCTTAAGTACCTCAATTTTTTTGAGAGCGTAACGTCACTTTGACATATCAGCTAAATTTGTAGCAAATTTTAATTAGAAATAGCTCATCACAGGTGATCGTCGCTTCCCTTATATATATGAAGTCTCCACTCAGTATGCATACAAGGAGAACAATGAAGGGGGCCCCTATGTAGCAAAGTAGATGGACCAAAACCCCAGGCTGCAGCAATACTGAGCAAATCCTACTGTCTCAAAGGTTTTTCACGCAGCAAGGTCACCAGGGAAAACTGCTGCGAAGATGAGAATGAACACAGGTAAGCAGAACTTATCTGCTCCTCATATGCGCTGAGCCAATGAGTTTACTCGCTTCTCAGCGGTACAGAATGGTTTCATTTTTCCTAGCAATGTAAACGAGAACACGGTCATTTTGGAGAGAGAGGACCTACCTTTGGTTAGTCAGGGGTTCGAGGCAATCAGAGAAGGGAGACTGTGCTTCCCCCATAAGGAAGTGACGGCACGTGCCAACTCTCTGGCAGGACACGTGATGGGTGCGAGGAACGAGCTCCTGCAGAACCCAGCGTTAATTGGAAATGGAAAGAGAGAGTGAGGGGGGATTTTGTTGAAGGGGAGAAGGGTGACCTTCATGCAGGAATGGACAGCTCGAACAGCTAAAAATGGCAGTTACTTTGAACTATGAATATGAATAAACTTGTTCAGCTCACAGAAGCAGTAGGAACACTTGTATTTCAAAGGTGCTGAAAATCACGTACAGGTAGAAGTTCCAAACACCTGAATACAAACATCAGGAAGCAAAGGTGTGAAGACACCTTGTCTAGGGCTACCAGCTGTGGGTGTTTACGACAAGCTTGCACTATCTGGTGCAGCTTGGAGGCCTTTGCTTCAGAACTCAGGAGATGACCTGAGAATTGCAACTTCCATCACACAAAAGCCGTTCCCTTTGCAGAAAGAGCTTTACTGCACACCCAGAACAAACTTTAAAGGCTCAGAAACCAGAGAAAAAAGTAAAAGGACTCCAGCCCGTCTTCAGTGAGCACAGACCTCAGGATTTCTTGGCCTATGCGATGACTTGAGGCAATATATATCATGAGTGCATTTAAAGCAGATTATGTAAATGCGCTGGTGTCACAGAGCACGAGAGAACACCTACACCCTTACAGGAATTTTTTCTTCCATCTATACAGCTCTGTGGCTACCTGAGCACTCTACAAGGTAGAGAAAACTTCCCTATCTTGTGCAGAATGAATTCATGCTGAAGGAAACCTTGATGCAGCATGGTGTTGTTGGGGCAGACGCAGGCCCTCTCCTCTGCAGGGGTACAGCTGTTACTCAACGGCTGCGGCAACCTCCAGGCAGTGGTGTGTTGGGCCAAGTGCTCTAAACTACGCCCAGAGTTAGGCTGAACAAAACTGGTCCCAGTTTAGAGGTCTAAAAGCGTCCTTCTGGCTCACTCAGTCTCTAGCACCACAGGCTTACCGGGTGCAGCCCAGGCGTCTGGCCTTGGTTTCACATGCTCTTTCAGCTGCTGAAGGCCACTTTAGATTTCTAACATCTTTTTCCCTTGAAAAATAGTTAACTCCACTCTCACTCACAGTCCTGAAGATATTTCACTCATGTCTGATATTAAGAAATATACAGCAGGGACTGCAGAAACGAATCCTACCATCTGATGGTGAGATTAAACCCAGCAGCTTTCAAGGGAAAGCGTGTTGTCTCACAGATGGAAATACCGCAGCTCCCTTCAGCGGGACCTGGGATTTGGGAAAACCAGAGGGGTGAATAAGGCTAACATACTTTTTGCAAATATATTAGTTCAGATTTTTGCTCTTTTACTTCAGTCAGGTTCACACCCTGGTTTGTATTTACTTTGCATAAACTACCCAGTACCCTGGCACAGATGGTCTCAGAAAGTAATTCTCTAGGCAGGTTCCAGTATCCTGCAATTTTCTAATCAGGAAGAAGGAGCAAAAACCATGGAATACGGCTTATATGAGTGACTGCTACCAGCAACACTGACTGCACGCTGTCTCTTCGGAGGCTGCTTAGTGCATTTGCACAGGCTGCACCAGCCCTGAATTCCCCATCGCTGACTGAGGCCTGACTGTGCCAAGTCTGGTACGCACAAATAATCTGGAAGATGGTTCCTAGCCCTAAAACCTTATAGCCTAATTGGCTTCTACTGCATTTAAAATAGTCACACTCAGCCTGGATTTCTCTCCTCTCCCTGCCAGAGTCACCTTTGCTGGCCTGCAAGTTTGTATTTTGGGAGAGCAAGCTGGCTTAGCCCAGGCTGGTTTCACGCCAGGGTTACCAGCTCTGGCTAACGAGGCCTTCCCCTTCAGGCACACCAGTAAAACTTGTCAGTGGGGCTGCTCCTTACTTACACAAGATACACAGTGCCAACACTGAGTGTATTGCTTTTACAGCGCCCCAAGCTTTGGTGGCGGGGTGCGCACACAACCACGTGGCTGACCTGCAGCCGTCATTTCAAGAAAAAGCGGTTGCTGCATAAAGGAGCTGCTCTCGAGAGTTACAGACTCCATACCACCAACACAGGAGCAGTTACGTTTTACAAGCCTGCGTGCGTGGGTGCCTGCTCTGCCCTGGCCCACGCGCACGATGTGCACTATTGCTCCTGGCAAGGGCACACACACCCCTTCCCTCCCTCCCTATGGCTTGTGTACGTTAGTGCTGCGTTTCAGCACGACAGGAGGAATTCAAAGTGCCATAAATCCTGACCCCTTTCTGCTAAACTGTTCCCATCTCAAGCAGCTGTTTAGCCATTTCTGGCAAATGCGCTGCAAAATGTGAATGCGTTGGTGATATTGCTCTCCTAGAACAGAGGCTGGGAGAGGCAAAGTAAAAGCAAAGGCTCTAATTCATCAAAATATTCTAATATCACAAAGCTCCTGTGAGAGTTTCGCGGCTCAGCAGACGCGAAAGCTCATTGCAATCCAGAACGTAAAAGCTAAAGAGGCTGCTGTGACAGAGCAAGGCTGCAAACAGAAGCCAAGTAATCCTGAACTTCCCTTATCATAAATACATTTTGTTTTAATCCGTACTGTGAGCCCAGCGAGAGCCCAGCACGTACAAGAAATCACACAGCAACGGTAGGGAGACTGATTTTCTGGTACGCACGTGGAAAGGGAGAGTGCCTAATTTTCTGAGCCAACTAGCGCTGCGGAGCCGGGAGGCAGACAACTCTTATGAAAGGAAACTGGAGAAAATGACAGCGACCACCATCCTTCAGGGAGGGTTCTCTGCAGCCGTTTCTAGAGGCATCACTCTGGTTATGTCTAGCTTCAAGGCACTTCAATGACAAACAGCGGACCTGTGGCCAGACGGGGCAACGTTTTCTGAAGCAGCCTAGGAGGACTGGGGAGCAGCAACAAACTTCCTTTGCATCAGACAAAGTTGCAAGGGATGGAATGGCTCAGCCTAGGGGGTACCAACCTTTCCAAGGTGAAAGGTTTGCATAGGTAAAATATACCTAAATAAAATACACATAAAGCTCTGTGCATGGATATGTAGCTCCCAAACTAGAGGCTAAAGGTGCCAGCTATGAAAGCAGGCGTTGAAGGAAGCTGCCTCCCAGAAACAAGGCTCTCATCAGTCCGTGTGGGGGAGGAGACCCCAGCCCCAGCTGGGTTCAGAGCGGAGTGGGAGCTAGTTGCTTTTGCAGCTCCCAGATGCTCCCCCTGAGGAGCTGACGTTCCCAGTCTCGGAGTCTTCCCTTTCCCAGTGAAAATCTGTGGTCCACTGGTTTCCTGTCTACCCTTCCAGAAAAGTTGCTATCCACTGGTTTTCTGCCTGTCCATACTGCAGATGGCCAATCTGCACAGCTGACTCGGAGAGCAGGTAGCTGCTGGGACAACGTCAGTTCCCCCCTGCCTCTGATCCTACAAAGAGTGGGGCAATTCTGCTGCGGCCGCCCACCCTCAGCTCCCGCAGGCTTCAGGCAGGACTGATGCCAGCAGTTCAGACCGACCCAGATTAGCTGTGCTTGATAACTGCTGTTCTTTAAAAGTTGTCTGCCTTTTTTGTGGTAATGAAATCAACTGGTAACTTCATTGTTAACCTCAGTGAAAAGGTGCCCACAACAGCCCAAGCTTCCTAATTCAGCAGGGAGAGGGACCAAGGATTTTAGTTACTAACCTACTTTCTCCCCTACTCAGACTAAACCCTCCAAGCCAGCACTGCAGCGTGTGGGAATGAATCTTGGATTTACTTTGTTCTCCCTGCAGATGAGCTAGGATTAAACAGCAGATTTTCAATTAAAGACACACTCACGCCTTGTTCTCCTCCTCCTCCTCTACCAAATGAGCTTGAGAGCTCCTGTGACCAGCAGCCATTCCAGACTTTTATGCTTTAACTTCTAAAACTAAACCTTAAATGCTTAGAAACAGAAGTTTGTCTCCTAAGATCGAACTCCTGGAAACGTGCTTTACAGCCATAGCTGCTGGGTTCCTTTATGCTCCGTGTCACTCTTCAGCGATATGCCTGTGTCAAAAGAAGACTCAAACATGGAAATATTCATTAACACATTTATTTGCTACTCTTCAAGGACAGCACATACATTCTATCTATTTGGAGGCAAAAATGTGGAAAATATAGAGATACACAGAATGCTATATAGAGATACACTATGCTATCAAACAGGACAGATTTGAAAAAAAACCTGTGGTCCTCATTCCCTTGTTTGTAGGAGTTGTATTCCCAAATACCTGACTGAACTCAGGACAAAGTCCTTGATATATATCACTTATGAAGGCTGATGAGTTCTGACCTTGTGTAACAGCTGACTCTCACGTAACTACTTACGACTTTAACCTATTTCTTGCATTTTTACATGTGTATTATTGTTTCTTCCAGTTACTTTCTACTTTTTCCTAACAGGAAACTAAAACATGGCTTTCGTAATATCTATCATCAATCTTATTTATTCCATCTATTTCTAGGTATGCAGTTATGTATATGTAGTTTATTTCTTAGTCTGCATTTGGATGGACTATTTAGAGAGGAATCTATTACTTCCAGAATGGTGATGACCTTTCTATGACACAAACGTTAATTTTCCAAATGGCTTCACAGGTAGATGGTGAAATACCTTCTATATATCATCATAATTAACAAGACACACCTCACTAATGTTCAGAAAAGATGCTTTTCATAATTATAAGCAGATTCATTTCTGAGGCGCAACTTTCCCCTCTGCTATGAATTGTTAGCCAATAAATATACCATCTGATACATCCACAACAAAGCTCACTAAAATCTTAGCCAAGAAGCAGTTTTAATTGCCAAGTCTCCCATAACGTATTCTAAAGACAGCAACATTACCATTTCAGAACTATTCAGAAGCTGATTTGCTGTACTATGTTTGACAAGTCTATGATGTTGTGCCACAGACAACTGGCTTCACGGGTTAAACTGATTTACCTGCTTTCAACATTTCATTAACGTCAAGTATTTCTACAATTTCTCAGAGCACAGAAAAACCTGGAACTGCGATTCATACTCTGTTGTGAGTATTCTTTTCTGTTTGCAATGTCCTAAGGGACAAGGGATTAGAGGCTTTCTGGAAAAACTTGGAGAAAGAATTACAGTGATAATGAGCCAGGCGGGGTGAAGAATGATTCTGTTCCATATGAAGAGCTCCTTAAAGACATTATAGAATCCACCACATAAAGAGACAAAGGAAAGAAGTTCCATTATACTAACTTGAGCCCTGATCTCAGCAGTTCTTATGAGCAGGACTATGTCTGGCAAGAGATCACCAAAGAAAAACTGATGCTGGAAGAAGTGCTGGTAATTCAGTAAGTGGTGATTTTTCTTCTAAAGAAATACTGAGTCAGTATGGCGGCCAAGTAACAGTGAGCTTTGCGCTCTCAGCTATATCGTGTGAGACGTTACTCCGAGGCCTCTCTGTTATCGCTGGAGCTCTGCCTGTGTCCAAGAGTAGGGAAGGAGTCCAGGATCCTGTTCAAATTATAATGTATGGAACTAGATTCTGCCTAACCACCTTGCCCCATTAGTTTAAACTGGAAAGCAGAGCTTTCATTTTCCTGCTAAAAACTCTGCAAGGAGCAGACCCGTGGCTGCTTTCTGCCCAGCAGGTAGTGCTTTGGCAGCCAAATAGTTACAGGGATGGGCGGGAGGTACTCAGTAAACAGCACTGTCTACTGGAACTTCCTGACCGTGAAGATCAAGACTTCAACCTACATCACTGCAGGATAATAAAAGTCCCCTTATTAAAAGCCTTATGACTAAAAAAATTACTATCAAAATGTATGGGAGAGCTAATCTTCTAGAGGATGTATTTGTGATCATTTTTTCGTAAACATACGAAAGTTAACACTTAGTAAGTAGTGTAGACTGGCAAAAAATAGTCATCATGGATGCTATTTAATGTAAGTGCATAGTAACTTCTGGGACACAAATACATAGTATGTTCAGTTGCTGCAGAAAGGTAAATGAGGTTCAAAACTGTTAAGAATTTAGGAACTCGCCCTTAAAAAAAAAGATAATCTGCTTTTCTAGAATGTGAATTGGGCTTATCGTTTTTTGCTTTTTTTTAACTGAAAGGGATAAATTCAAATGCTCCATTTCTTTTGCTAATTTTCTGGCAAGAGAGGAATTACAAATACCTACAAGTAGCAACCTCTTCCAGCAGTCTTCCTATGCTTATCAAGATTAGGAGAGTTTTCAGATTAACGTGATTTTCACATGTTATTGGTGAAGTCACTGTATTGCTTTTACCATACTTCTGGTATTTCATATCGATAACACAAATATAAGGGGACAACTGGATAGTGTTAATGTTTATATTTACTTTACGGTCCTGTTTCCCTTCTTTGTCTTCTTGAATTTTTTACCTCAGCATAACATTCAGTAAGGAGATTTGTATGCTTACGTGTGTGAATAGGTGTAGCTAGGAACATTCCTAGACAACTTTTCAGCCTTTTGCAAACATTCTAAATGAACATCGAGATTGGAGTCGAATGAGAACTTGTTAATGCTGTCTTTTTACCATGTTTTAATAGGCAGAAATCCTACTGTCACATGTCAACCAGTGAAGAAAACCAGTGGATTGAGTTACTACTACGGCAAAAGCTATTTCCTGCTCGAAGACTGTCATAAAAACTGATTACAGGCCTAATGGAGCCTGTTTCAAACTCTGAATCTGGAAACGTTCCTTTCTAGAGAGGAGAGGTCAGTTATTTGCATTCATAAACCTTTGTTTTTGTAATTTGGAAGAACATGCAAAATATGAAAGCCAGCATCAATTTTCCTAAATTAAATTCAAATCAGGTCCTGAATCCTGCTTTGACATGTATTTTGCAAAGTGCCAACTGCCATCTCCTGTCCTTTAGCTGTTCTCCAGGCCAAGGGTGACAGTTGCTGGAAAAAGTCCTCTGTGGTGAAGACTGCAGGAGTCAGACTGCTGCGGGTCATGAGGGCAACCCACCGTTGAGAATTTCATCAGCTGAAAATAGGAGAGACTTCTCCATACAGACTCCAAAACAGGAATCCGGGCTTCAGATTATTTGTCAGAAGCAGTCTAAGTAGATTTTTGCTTTACCTGATTGTGTGAACGAACACAGGCTTCATGGGGACAATTTTGGATACGGTTTTGAAAATGTGACATACAGGTACTCTGTCGCATGCACCTTCATTGTGAAACATGCTCATTTCAGTTGTGTCTATAGATTGTCGTTTCACGTGAGACAGTCAATGGCACTTTGAACGCTTTGACTAGACAGGTCTTCCACAGTTTCATCAATGTGCTCGACTAGAGCTTAAACAAACTGATTTGTGTTTCAGGTCCAGCTTGTGTTATAAATTAGATCAAAACCGTACTTCAGTGTGCACCTGGGCTGGATCTGTTCTGTTCATGTTATCGTTGAGTTCCAGCTGCACCCATGGTAAAATCACTGAAAGCCCCATGTACAAGGCATTAAGCTTGGAGTTTTCTCAACGGGACAATAATCTGAGATTTACAGAATATTCTGCAGATACTTTTAGAACCAGATCTTACCAAGTATCAAGAATCTTGGATTCCCATTCACTTCAGTGGGCATAAAGCATGCTTAGTATCTTAACAGAAGGGTTTTGACACATTGGAAGACAATAAGTAATAGTAGCAAAAACAGGAAACTTTTTCTTCTGTATTACTCTTCTCTTTTTCTGTTTATTTCAATGACCAGCTATTTTTGATAAAATACATGTGACACGTTGAGCCACACAGCAGTCACACAAGAACACAGGGCTGTCAGATATTTATACTGCAACAATGCGCTCCTATTTAAATGACAATGACAATTCCTACCGAAATTCATGAATTTCTTACTTTTTTGCATGACTTTAAGGATCTTCCTGAACTCATTCTTTACAGTTATCAGCTTTTTTCTTTAAGTAAGCAGGTATGCTCTACAAATAAAAACAGGAAATAACAAATAGTAAATGCTGTAATATATATATACACATGTTGATATCTATATATTTTAAATTTGGGTTTAGCACCTGGTTAATAGATTTGCTTCTGTCTCAAAGGCTTATTTCCATCAATTAAAAGCAATTACATGATTTTCAAAGGCAATTAAATTCTAAAATCAGGAAAAAATCTTAAAAAATGGGAAGGAAATGTGAATTTGTTCATTTCACAAGCAGGAAAAATATTGTTATTTGGACAAAAGAAAACAAAGATGATGTGTAATTTGATGCAAAGATGTGCAAAGATGATGTGTCCTGTCATAATCAGCTTAAATGTTGATACCAATGATATTTTGCAAAAAAATCAGCGTACTGGTAAAAAGCATATGGATGAAGAGCAAATGCTGTACCTGGAAGGATCCCGAACTGGTGTCTTTCAAAGTGGTTCACAGGGGGTTTGAGGCACTTGTTTCTTTATTAAGTTCTGTTATAAAAAGAAAGTGTGTTAGTGTGTTAGATTTACAGCATTCCTATTAATAGTAAAAAGAAGCCCAGAAGGTTTATTTGAAAAACATGTAATACAGTAGAAAGTCGCAAGAGAAGGAAACCTTAGACAATACAGGGATGAGCCACGTGACAGAACTTAGAAAGACAAAATTGATGGAGGCTTCAAGAGATTGGCAAGATAAGTGATTCTCACCCCCTCCTTTTTTTTTCTTGCACTCCTACTCAGCAGTTCTCAACTAGGGGCCTGTTTTGCAGAATGTGTCCGGGTATGAGTATATGGGGAACCCAGAAGGAAAGCGTTTGGGAAGATACGATGGCAAAGAGCGCACTGGAAGATGCCAAGGCAGTGAGAAGACTCTATCCAGGGGAAGGAGTGAGCAGTGCAGAAAGCACAAGCAGGGTGAGGGGGTTCAGCAAGTAAAGCTGCCCCCTCTCAGCAGGCTCCTCCGATCTGGGAGATGACCGCCATAGCAGATGGCTGGGAGGCAGTGGCTTTTCTCCACAGCTTTTGCCAGCCACATTGACTCCTTTGCCCCTGCGGTCTGTGATGCTCAGTTGTGCCCTTTCTGCACTCCATTGCTGCTGCTAACACCCACCTCCTGCTGCACTTCCCCTGGTCCTGGTGACTTGCCAGCAACATACCTCCCTCTGCCTAGTTACAACCACACTATCCCTGGGGGATTGTTTCCTATTTTGGGAACTACTGATCTGGTTCACCTCCTTAAATGAAGAGATCGCATGTGTATCTAGTCCATTGCTGACACTCATTTGTCAATTCTGTTCTCAAAGGCTTTTAATGAAGGACATTTCACAGCTTCCCTAATCTCTCTGTTCCAGTGCTTCACAACCCTATAGCTCAGTTTCTTCCCTAAATACTTAAGGTAAACATTCATGGCAAAAAAGCTGACTTCTTCTTGTCCTACCTTTGCTAGACATGAAGAATAAAGCAACGCTGTCCTCTTTTACAACAATTCTTTATATCCTGCAATACTATTTTCCTTCCCCTAATCTTCTCTTTTTGAGGCCAAGCAAACACAGCTCCTTCAATCTACGGAAGGAGATCACCTTTTCTGACCTCCTTATCGTCTTTGGCTAGATCCTCCCTAATCTGTCACTCTCTGCAGTGTGATGCCCAAACCTGGACTGTCTCTCAGGCATGACATCACCAGCGCTGTTTATACGGCAGTCCTAATTTCATTCATGACCAAAAAAAAAAAAATCACATTAATGCAGTTCCGGGGGAGATGGACAATAACGTTCATAGCAATGTCTCTGTTGGCGCAAGTTTGGAACAGATTCAAACTACGTAAGAACAGCACTTACGACTCAATATAATGAAAGCTTCACCATATCACAGGCTTTTACTCAGCATGTTTTCTAATTAGTACTTCACCCACATCTGTATGCAAATAAGAAGGGAATAACTAAACATATAAAGAGTACCTGAGAATTAGCATAAGTTACCAGATGAAGCCTCAGCTTGCATCAGGTCAATGTGTACGTTAGAGACTTACTCTACGTTTAACAATGAAATTATACCAAGTAACACTTTCTGAAACTAGGCCTAAAGTGGAAATTCCTCAATGGAAATTTCTCTATCACCAGACCACATCTAGAAAAATCTAATAAAATCTAATTCAACAAAAGGAAGTCTGCTCATGGTGACACAATACAGAACGTCTCCGATCGGCTTAGGAACTCAAACGTTGGGAAGGAGCTGAGAGCCTCATGCAGCTTGGAAGTGCTCACAAAGCGTCTGAAGCACATTATACTCTCCCATCTGCCCGTGTCACATTACTGCTGTTTCCAAAGGAATTTGGATATTGAAAAAGGGGGGAGCAAGACAGGTGGGTGACTAAGCCCAAAACATGACCACATATATGTATAGCTCCATATGCATTTGTAAGGAAAAACATGTAAAAGCATGTCTCTGACAGCTATGTATCTCTGACAGCTTACATATATTGACATGTACAAAAAAGAGTGGAGATGTGCATATGACAAATGGGGAATTACAGCATAAATTGCTTTTCTCATGCACCTTTTGGCCTTTTGCCTGCACACTTGGACACTAAGCTATTACTGGCTGATTAACAGTTCCCCCCTCCCAGCAAATACGAGGCATTATCAAGGGTAACCGATGGAATAGTGAGCTATAAATGTTGTCTTGGCATTTGTTTGGGCTGCGCTATTTGGGAACAATAAAAGCATCTCATATTCATAACGATAATACATATATACCACATCATATCACACCATCAAGCATTTTCCTTCTAACCTATGCTGCTGTGTAAAATGCAGAGATAAGCACCAATGTGTATTAATAGTATGTACATGTATGTATGTAACTGTAATTAATCATAATTGGATGTTCCTGACATAATACTACTCTTGATAAAATACAATGAAAATCGTACACGTGTCTATGCAGAGATCGTTGAGTGCTGAACACTTAAAAAAAATCTCACTATTTCATTATCATCCCAGGAGGAAGCTGAGCTGTGTGGTCTTTCAAACGTACAACATAATTAGTGCAAAGAGTGAAAGCCACACCTATAAAGTCTGAAGCTAAAACGATCACCGACTTCAATGAGAACACAAATTCTAGGCACTGCTCGCTCTCTCAAAAGATTATAAAGAAAACGAAACAGGCAACACCTCTGTTCCTTTGATTGCATGCCCATGGGATGGGAAAGTATTCAAATCCCTTTTGCATTGCTCAGGGACTGTTGGCGCCTATTAAACCAAAATAGCACTGACAGAAGCCTACCAACTGATGAAGAATTGTAGCAGGACTATTGTTTCAGGGATGTGAAAGTTCTTTTAAAAAAAAAAGAAAAAAGGAAGGCAGCATTTCAAAGGGACGACAAGAAAAGGAAGGATGTGCGTAGCATGCAGAAGGTGGCTCAGAAACCATTTTTCACTGTCTCTTCCAATAAAAGAATTAAGGGGTACCTAATGAAAATAGCAGGTGGTGGGCTCAGAAAAAGACACAAGATGGGGTTCTTCGTGCGTTGCTAAATTACCTTGTGGAACTCCCTGCTGCAGGATTTTGAGGATACCCTAAGTTTCTGTGGGTTCAAGAAGTGACGCAAGAAATGAATAGGAGAAAAGTCTGTACTCTCTCCCACCTCTCCACTATGTACCACAGCCAGAAAAAGGCCAGGTGGATTTTTGGTTTGACGCTCCATGTCTGTTCATGTTCTATGTTTTCAGTTTTATTTTGCAGACGCACTTATTCCCATGTCAGTATTTCACAACATTAACGGCAAGTCAGCTCATGGGTGACCAAGCACAAAAGAAGCATAAACATAAAAGTACAAACACAGCAAATCCCAAACTTGCCTGACCTGGGACAGCGCTAAGGTGAGAAGATGGTTGCATTTTGGTAGATTTTGTGACTAACGTACTTAAGGTGCACAAAATACTATAACATCATGCCTCAAACAAAAATCAGCAACAGTACTGCTGTACTTTTACATATACTTAGCTACACATATGCAAACAACGTGTTTGCAGCTGGAAACGCATGAGCGAATTCTTACTATGTTGTACACACAAACTAGTAATGTAAGGCAATATATAGCACTTTCGTTACATCTGTCTTCACTGATGCAATGAATTCCACATACTCATACTCACTATTAACTAGTACTGCATTTTTGTCACAGAACGAGAGATAGAAAGAAAGACTTATCTCACCGTGCTCTTTATACCCTATCCCTGGTTTGACAGGGTAAGCTAGATCATCATGTTGGCTTAACGCAACCGATGAGATATAACCCATTATTCTCCTCTAAAAATTACTTGCATTTTGAAAGGTCATGCAGCTGTTTTCAGTTATATAATCTGTAGAATGATGCAGTGGGGCAGAAACAAAGATACAGCAGCAAATAAAATCACTGCCAACAACATATATTCGTCCCATACTCATAGAAGATTTTCCTATTTTTTGTGTCTTGATAAATGGGAATTGATGTAATGCTTTCTTAAAAGCAGATTGGGCCTACGTGTTTTGCCACGTACCCTGAGTGGTTCACTAGGAACGGAGGCAGTTGTACTTGGAAGTTTTATGAATATAAAGATTAATGAATTTGTACAATTTGGGCATGCAAAGCATTTTTATCAGGCATGTTCCATTTAGAATAAGCAGTAAACCATATATAAGGGTTGTGTCAAAGTTTACTGAATAGGGCCCTTGTTAGTTAATGTAACATTTCTCCAACAAATCAAAGGTATTGTTCTATGCTCACATGAATATACAGTAGCCATTACCTTAAATTTAAAACTCACTGTGAGCAGCAAACACACTGTGGGGATATGAAGGCCATATTGTATCAGTGCAGTCTGCAGAGATTTTCTTCATATGGCTTTGCCTGGTTGAAATATATGTTGCAGTTGAAAGCTAAAGGGATTACTTTTGAATAGTCATCACAAAGGTTGATTATATTCGTATATCATTTAGCTGGACCCTGCAGGCTATTATTCCATTAGCTATGCTGGCCCCGCACTGTCAAAAAGTTGATCATATGATGTAAAAAGGCTACATGCTCTGTTAAGGTATGTGAAGTAAGTCAAAACAGTAATCTTTTTAAGAGCACTGCAGCTTTGTACCTGAAGTTAGACTGCATTTAAAATAATTCCTGCAAAATGGGATAAATACAATAAACCTACTTCTGTTTCCTATTTTTCCTAATTTGAATAGACCTTTTGTAATTTAAATAAGGTAATTGCACCACGTAAGACATTTGCTAGAGTGTATTTTTTTCAACCTCGTATCCAAAGGACCATACTTCAAAACAGCTGGCTTTAAGCTACACGTTAACTGAAATTACATTTCTGGTGAAAAAGATTTGCTGATTAGGTTTCTCTTGCAGATACAAACACACACACATACACATCTTCTTTCACTGCTTAATAAAATGGATCTTCAGACAGTTCCATTATGTGGAAGCCTTAATATTATTTTATGCTAAAACATGGACAGAACATTAGATTGAAAGCATCTTACACTCCACAAGGCAGAGTAATCATGGACTATCCCTAGATAGCAAATGCTCCCACTGGGGAAACAATACAAACAACACAGGCTAATGAATCACGGTAGTTATTAATCATAGGCATTTGTAAGAGCCGCATATAATAGAGATGAACTCTCGACATTAGAAAGGTTAGAAGGTGGGACTGAGAAAAGGCCAGGAGATTATCCACTTGCATTTCAGAATACAGTTGCGCCTACGCTTGCTTTAGTCTTTCTGAACAGGCAGAAAAAGAGAAACAATTTAGTCAGCTCGGTTCACTTAGCTTTCAGATTCTTGTAGGACAATATGGCAAAAATAAATAAATAAATCCACCCATAACAGACCCTTAGGGCTTATGGCCTAGTTAGAAATGAGACAGTGCTTCTTTTATTAGACAAAGTTGTTTAATTTAGACTGTAAAAATGCTAGAGTTGGTTCTCTCTTCGGTTTACCATATGTATTATACAGGGCAATGAATGAGTCTTTATGAGTACAAATGGGAGCCTTAAATGAAGTACAGCAGGCATACTGAACAGGTAGGTTTCTCTGAATAGAGACTTTATAAGGTAAGTTTATGAATGAGAAGCAGAATTTATTTTATATGCTTTTAAAGAGTCCACTCAGGCTATGGGACTGTAAGGAAAGGGCAGGTCTTTTCTGCTTTGGATGAGAAAGCCTAACAGGAAAACAAATTTTTCCCTGCCTAATAAGGTCCTTTGTTTACTTATTCATATTCATGGTCCTCAGATGAATTAATCTTCCTCTCTCCCATGGTTTGAGCATGGGTCAGACACCTGACAACAATGGCCATCTCTCTTGATCTTACATTCTTCAGCCTTGTTCACTGTGAAAATTATACGCTGGTCTATGACAATATAGTATGGCAACATTTTTGCACAAACCATTTGCTGAATATCAGCTTTAAACAACAGCTTTGTCAGGTCAGATTGTTGACTCTAGACAGAAAAAAGAAATTTCTCAAGACCAAAATAGGACACTGTGTATTCTGTGTAGCTGGAAGTTAGAGATAAGTCACAAAAAAACTACACAGATTTTGGTGAGACAGAAAAAACAGCTTTGGAAAACACAGCCATCAAGAAGATCATGTCAAACATGGAAGAAACCTAAATAAAACTGCAGCCCCTTTATAGTTTTATGCTTACTGTCATCAAATTTTACAGGAAATCCAAACTATTATTCTAAAGTTTGAACACAGCATTTCATCTCTGGTTATACTGCAACTGAAATTTGGGAGAATTTAAGGAAAGAATGTGTCAGATTCATTTGTTTGAAACTTTCTCAGTCTGAGGCGAAGTTTTCCAGCAACATGAAGCAGGCTGAAAGCCTACCCAACTAGTTAATCAAGGTTCCCGCAGTGTGAAAGAGAATTCCCAGAAGGCCCAGAGAAGGGTTTATTTCACTCTCACTCAAATATAGAATAAAGATCATAACTGGAACCTACTTGCACTCTCCTCAAGACAGAATAAACCTGTGGGAACTTCCTACAAGAATACTTTTGAGCAAACGGGGGGCTGCAGTGGTAGAAGCCAAACTGACCCTTGGCAACCCCAGAGATTTGCTGAGAAGAGAACATACAAGCGACATAAAAACACATTTACTACTTCTGTTTCTGCTGAGGACAGTTAGCCACCAGTACAGACCAAGCCTAAAAGTTACCTAGAAATTCTTATGCAAATAAATCCTGATCTGGCTCACAGAAGTGGTATTTTATATTCCTGGAGAACTTTTGGCAGAATTTTTAAAGACATTCCTATACGCTTTTATAAAAATGTATATATTAATGATGTGCACAGACATTTTTAACATGTATCTCTAGAGGTATGAATAAATCTGATCTTTTTGCAAAGGGCAAAGAAGCAGTAAGTGGACAGATGTTTTAGACAGTATAATTATCATAGCAGAGGAAGCATATTTATGCTTAGTTTGCGTACAGAATTGCCATTGTGGCATTCATGTATCAGATGCTCAGGAAATAAGTGAAATACAATAAATGTGAAATCACGCATTTCAGACACAGCACTGATTCTAACACCAGTTCATGGCCAAGTCAATACGCTCCACATCACTACAGCTCTTGTTCTGTAACATTTCTAAATAGTCTTGCTTGTCAACCTACTTTATGCATTTACCATGAACTTACGTGTATGGCTACACATAAAACCTTTTGTGCCTTACCCTTAACTCATATGAAGATATTGCTTTAAGTCTGGGCCTTTTTAACAACCTCCTAACAATTAAAAAGACAGACAGAAGGACAGTTCATAACTATGTATTATATACACACCATCTTCGACCCATTGAGCAAGATATGTAAGTAAACAGAGAAGCTCAGTATTTAAACCACTGTAGCGTGTGATAGTTGTTACTGAATAAGCAGCTTGACGCATCTTCAAAGGATCTGGCTGTCAAAGAGTGCTTAGCACCCCTTCTCTGAAATTCAGGTCCCTTTAAGGTGTCCCAAAAGAAGGGAAAGCTGGAAAGCTCAGATTACTTAAACACTTTCTCTTGCTTAATTATATGCCATTAGCAAACTGAGGTTCAAATATAGTAACAGACTGCTCTGATTAGAAATATCTGTGATTCCAGTTGTCTTTGCTTTCATCTCTGAGTTTTGATGACTGCTGTATGAAATCTAACTGAGAATTTCTTGTTCCGCAGATCTTATTCTTTATGTTCCAGTATTTGGGCTTTGCTGTTTTCTGGCCTCTAGTGGCCTACGTACTCTTCTGTAATTATACGTAAGAGTACTTTTTTCACGATTAGGACTTCTTTATTTCAGCATCTCCAGTGACTACTCTGCCTGGTGGGTCACAAACTGTTTGTCATCTGAGGATCATCTGAGGCCTCTATAAACCATTTTTTTGCCTAAGAAACTGCCTTCCAAGAGCTTAGCCAAAGGTATATGAAGGCAGTGAAGCAGGGAAAATCCAGCAATGCATCGGCTACAAAAACAAGGATGCCAGTGAGATTTTTTTCTTCCCTTATCAGACTTCAGCTTTATGTCTTCTAACGCATCTTAGGCATGAGTGCATCCGCTCAGGCTAAGGAGATGTGAGGGAAGCATCTGGAAGATAATGTTCTTTTCAAAGCAAAGGCAGAGTCCCTTATGGAAGGAGTATCAATTTTCTTGTGACGGAGGCTTTCTGGGGAAAATACCATCCTCTGTAGCAGCTAAAGTCCTCCTCTAAGACTGACGCACAGTGACTTCTCTCTAAAAGAATGTCTGGTTACCTTCACAGCACCAGAGACCCCCCATGGGTATGGGGAGCTCAGCAAGTGTGCAGTATTCTGGAACAGGCTTATGAAGTTAAGGGTGTAAATAAACATATACTTGAATCATTTTTCCAAGAAAGTTCAATTCTAGCAAAGATGCCCTCAGAAAGGGTGTTGCAGCAGCACTAATTGTGGAAGCTGCCAAAACAGAATGGCTTTGCTGGACAGCCGAAGAGGAGGGAAGGATTGTCTGCTGCCTCTCTAATCCAGTTCAAAGGCTTTACTGCCTACTTGCTAATTTTTTGAAGCAGCACCCTGTAGGCTTCGTCCCACGATGCCTATAAACATCTCTTTTGCTAAAGGCCAAATCAAACTCTTTTTTGATAGTACTCAAGCAATTGTTATTGAGGCACTGCTTATTCTGCTGCTAAGCTTTATGTCCTTGTTTCTTACTGTTGTTTGTTTCATGGGACTATGAGTATCCATAGTACCCAGTCCAAAGGAACTCCAGGCATCAGCCAGGTCCTACGGTGCCACGGTAATACAAATACCAAATAAGTAAGAAATAATGACAGCTGCTAGAAATTAAGGTCCAGGTTTATGTGGGGTCCTTGCATGCATGGGTGGTGACATTGATATAATACTATGTGACAGACCTCTCCCACGGGAACTTTGGAGAACCTTCCTTGTATCAGCTTTCTTGGCTGATTTTCCCAACAGAGTGAGATCAAGCCTAGTTCTCTTCACCAGGTATTCAGAAAAGTAGTGTTGCTGGTCAGAACAATTCTGACTTTTGGGTTTCTCCCTCTTAGTTTTCCAGTTTAGGGTCTTGTTCTTCCAGATGACATATTAAGCACATGGGTGGGACAACTTAAAATGCCACTACTTGTCTTCTTCCCTCTTTATGGGTAAGCAGAGAACTCTGTGCTAGTGCAGAGCCAGGCCAGAGCACTCCGTAATATGAAGAACAGTCCCCTTTACGTGCCTCTTCAGTAATCACATAAACTCAGTCTGCACAAAGAGAGCAAGGTGAGTCACATGCAAGCCTGGTAGGCAGATGGCTCTGAGTTAGCAGTCTTGGAAAGGTTTGGAAGGAAAGGTTTGGAAGGTCTTGGAAAGGTGACTGCAGATCTCTAGTGAAGGGCTTGCTGTGGCTCTATTTAGTTCTTAATCTTTGCTTCTCTGTTTAATTCCTGCCTGCTTTGGAGACCTGTTGTAATGCAGCAGCTAAAAAAAAATATTCACATGTACTGTTTGGCTTCCCCAAAGACCACTAACTTGACACGTAGGCCATGACAGCTGAGCTTGGACTCCTAAGAAACCTAATCCAGGGTTTCCATCATCTCAGTTGCTGCCTTTCTTTCATTACGGTTTGACTTGGCCCCAATGGATTCAGCTTTATAAAGTCAAAAAAAGAGGAAAAGAAAGCAATTTGTTCATGTTTCACTAGAGCTCACAGAAGACATGAAATTTCTCTAAAAATGCAAATTATTTTGTGCCACACAAGTGAGACTGGGCAGCTAAAGCTCTTAGAGGAATGCTCTTTCCCAGGGCTAATGTTTTTATACCCAGTGATTGAATAAATCGATCCCTTTATTATCACATCTTTTTAACTCTCCTTTTTCTCCAGAAGAATGTAACCAAAGGAACTGAAGCACCCTTTTTAATTCTAAGAAAATTGATTATGCGTGTTAATTTTGTTTTTAATCCCAGACATATCAAAATAAACACCACAAACGTGTTGCAGAAATCAATATCTCTTAACCATCAAGTTGGTAAAAACAAGGATTTAGTAAGAATTCAAGACGTAAAAGACTAACGTATAAACTAAGCCCTTATTTATGTAATGTGCCTTTATATAAGCTCAATATAAACCTGAAGGAAACTATTTCAGGAGAGCAGAAATGGTTTACTTGCACTGCATCAAAAATGACCCCATAAGACCTCCTCTACTGAGATAGCCCAGATATTTAATGTGAACATATGTTTTTAAAGGATTTCTTGTCTTATGTCCAGTCATTCTTGTTAATTCATGGGACAACATAGTGCAGATGTGCTCTTTTTATGTTACATAAAGCAAAAATTACATTTAACAAGTGTAAGGTTGGTCATAAAAAATAAATAAAAATAGACTCTTAAAAGCTGGGAAATCACAAAGTGAAGCTATCAGTCATTCTTATTGAGAAGGGTGAAGACAATGTGAAATAAAACTTGCACATCTATGAACAGACATTCCTAAAATGCCAGCACTTGGCTGTTATTTCACATTCTCTATGGGTTGCTTTCACCAGTGCAGTATTTCTTCCTTTAGGGGAAGCTGTAAGGTACTTTACACTACATGCACTTTTTTAGTCACTGACTTCAATTTTAATAGTAATGAAATAAAATATTTTGAACTTACCTGCAAATTTCTGTGCACGTGAAAGAACAGGAAATGAAGTCAATATTAGGTTTTGAGCGTTTTACTTCTGATTCTTGAGATCTTTAACTATATTTGTTTTAAAAGAAGTATTCTTTATGAATGTAATTGTTTAATATGCAATTAAAGTAACTTTTACAATGATTAGTTTTCTAACAATAATCCAAGTCTATTGATCTGTGCACCTTATCGGTATTTATACCAATTATACCAATATTATTGGTATTTAATTCTGAATGGTTTTACCCCTTCCTTATGGCACAGGAAATATGCACTACTTCTTCAAAGAAAGGAGTCAGATTTTGACTGACAGTAAAGATCTCCATCCTGCATACATCATTTCTAGCCAAGCTCTATTCTCTGTCAAACGTCCTCTGCTTAAGCTGGCGTAATCAAAGACTTACTACAAAGAATTTCTAATCAGAAGCTGCAGTTACAGATTTGGTACAATATAAATTCAGGCCAAGACACGGGACCAAAGCGACTTTAGAGGCAGTGAGGTCGGATTTCTTTCTATCAACACACAGAGGGCAGACAGAGAAGATGGTCCTTTGGACCACTCTCAAAAATTGCTGCCTCACCTCAATAGGACGGATAAAGTCTGCAATAAAGTGTAAGTCAATAGTGGGATTAAAACAGCTTGAATCTTTCCTGAAAGTGGGTGCTTGCGGATTAACGCAATCCCAGCACCAGCCCTGTCGTTTGCAAAGCTCCACAAGGATTAATTCTCCTTTTGGTCCTTTGCAAGATCTGTGCACTGCCACGAAGAGAAATGACTGTTATTAGACAGCATCAAATGCCAGCAGTGTGCGATGGACATGCATAGGCCAAGAGACTTCGACTGTCAGTTTGAAGCACAATTGAGTATCTCATTTTGATGAGTTATTTATGGTATTATTGATAATGTTATCTGATTCAGACCAGAATGACTACATCTGCGGAGACATATCTGCACATTAAGCGACATCATTTCTGAATTTTGGACAGTCTGTCTTACTACTCATCACTCTAGACATCTAAGTGAAACTCAAAAAGGGGAAGCATTCTGCAGTCTTCCAGGACATTGGTGGTTTTGAGATCGCTACGTCAAATCACCTGAATTAAAAGGGTATCCAAAAATTAAAGTGTCTTATGAAATATACATCTTTTTGATATAATTAGATTCACATCATTGTTTGTAATGGCAGAGGAGCTTCATAATTACCAGCTATGTGGAAAGGCAAGTTTGCATGCCACAGAGAGCTACATTTACAACCACTCAGTTCCCTGGAAATTTAGGTAATGCTGTAACAAAGTAGGATATTTTCTTATAGCTTATTCTGAAGTTTAATTCCATACACACACACACACACACAAAGATTTACAAATAAACAACAACTACAGCTTCTGCCATTTTAAATGCCCTTTTAGTACAAAGCTTGAATTATGAAATGAGGGAGACTTGTTTTGAGGAGGTCAGCATCTGCGTATGGACAATTAAAATTATTAAAATAATGTTAATTAATTATTTTATATACAGCATCTTTGCTAAGGAAATACCTATTCACCCAAATCATCTTAGCATGAGCTGCATCAATGCTAAATTAGTGGCTAAGGAGAGGACTGAATCCTGACTTTGTAAAACTTCATAAGTTTCTTCATTAACTACTGAGGGATTGGCAGTAAATAGTTATAATTTCAGTAATCTGAGCTGAATTTTTCCATTGGGACAACTGAAACATGATAATTCCAATAAAGCATTTTCTGTACTGCAGGATATTCTCTGGAAAACTTTAGGTTAAGGTTTTTACCTCGCGCTCAAGCCACTAAGGCAACGTAAAATATTAAGAGTATATTTGTATTCCATTTCTCTGCAGCTATGCTAAAACTGCATTTGAACTTTTCTTCTAGAGCTATCATTAAAAAAAGAGGGTAGAAGGAAAAACACTAACAAGATCCTCAATAGTCTTAAAACAGACCAGAAAGAAATAACTTAGTAGAGGGACTTCCCTTGTAGTTCCTTCAAAGCCAGAGCATCATCCTATTTCATAGCAGGAATAACACGAAAAACGTTTCCAAAAGCACTGACCACTCTTCATTGTTATAGGTCAGAAGCCCAGGCCATGTAAAAGACCCGCTGTCTTATAAGATGACCTTACTAGCCTTGGCTGAAGTGTGTGTGTGGGGAGGGAGGGGGAGTGGACCAATGGATACGATCCTACTCCTTGAAAGCTGCAGAAGATTACTCTGCTGAATCCAAATTATTTGACTCTTATAGCTAAGAATTCATTCTGGTAAAATTAAAGAACCTAAACATTCTTATTTTCTCATCCTCCAATCTCTTTTTCTTAAAATAACTGTACATTCATGTTTTTGGTATTACTTACACTGAGCTTGATTTTTAAGCAGAATCCTAGGGATCTCGCGGCAAAAAGTGATGCACTTTTAAAGTAATTCTTTTTTGAGTTATAACCCACAGATAGAGGGTAAAGGAGAAAAAATAAGGAGAGCTACAATTTAGATAAAAAGTAAAGTTATAAAGTATGACTGGTCTGGTGTGTCATTTCATTAGAACAATTGCTGCTTTGCTAGTTGGTGCAGATTAAGACCATCCAAATGCTGTTCTACATTAGCTCCCCGTAAAGACGGCAGAGCTCAGCATGCTGAATGTAAGGTAGCTACTAGGGAGAACAAGAAGCTACTTTGAGAGACTGTTTCCCAAAACTGGAGACAGTCCAGTGATGCCTTGACTGGTATCAAGAAGTGCCCGAGAACCTCATTTTTTTCAGTTAATGGGCGTGAATGAAAATCCTCTGAATTTTTAGGATCTTAGTCTAACTGTAGCGTTTGCATGCAATAATCTTGCTCATTAAGGTATCAAGTTCTATCTTAACACAAATCTCTCACGTTTTATTTTCAGGGTTGCTTCCAAACTGCACTCCTCCTAATTTCTGCCCTAAACCTATTAATGGGCCAGTTCATAAATATCTGTTCTTGTGTCAACATTACCTTTCAATTTAAAAGGATAACTAACTTGCTTCTAATTTGCTGTTTATTCATCTATGTGTGGGTATGCCTGTGTGTAGGCAGGCACACACACGCCCGGAGTTGTTTCTATGAACTACAGTGGGATGCAGAACATGCACTAAGTATCTCTTTCATTGTGCACAGAGCTTACACCAGCAAGTTTAAAAGGATATGTACATCTGGATGTTTAAATTTTGTTTTCAATATTCCATTACGATGCTACTTAACAAGCACTAACTTGAAAGCAAATAGGTCTTACATCAGCAGACAAAGTCTTAATCAATATAAAAAGGTTATATAATATCAATCTAAGGCTACATTTTTACCTCTCTACTTTCATGCATTGTTTTTTTTTTAAATGTAGATCTTGACTATGTAAAGAACATAATGACCAAAAAAAGCTGGTAAACTTAGAACACTGTAAAGTAAAAGACTAAAAGCTAAGCTGCTGAAAAAGAAAGGGGAATTTTAGTAATGCTCTTCAAAAGTTTTTAAATAAATCATGATATATGTTAATTCAAATATACATCATACACTTGTGAGAAAACATAATTTGGTAAAAAATTAAGATGCCAGCTTTAAAGGTAACTTTGAAAAGCTCACATAATATAACACAATGCTTGCACTAGATTTTCTGAAATCTTCAAAACAAATCAGCGGACTTGGAGCCTTTTCGGACTCTATTTTTATAAACACAAGATCAGCCAAAATCAAAATTTTCATTTCTTTCACATCTTTCCCACTTTCTCAGTGACCAGGCGAAATTCTTAGAAGATACAAATCTTCCCATCTTAGAAAGCTGATAGTTTCTATTGCTTTGTTGTATTTGTACACTCCAATTTCTTTCTCCCTCTCTCCCTTTCTCTGTCAAATACCCAGAGAATCCTCGGGTAGCTTCACTCAACAGTTCCCTCCATTTGTTTCCTCAAAGAGGTTCAAATTTTTCCTCTAGTGACTGATCAATAATGAATGTAGTGGTATTTGCCTGAGTCGGCAGACAACCTAAAGCAATGTCTCTTGAGGAGCAGGCCTCTTCCTCTCCTAATTTGATTAGGATGTTATCTCTAAATCCCAATAATGACATTTTGCTATCAAGTTGAATCACGTTGTCTCTGATTACTTAACAGGTGCCGTGAGAAAAGAAGTGAAGTCCCTGTGAAGAAAGAAGAAAACATGGAAGAAAACCCTAAAGATAACAAAAATGTGAAGAGGAGGATGAAAGGAAGAAAGAGCGGAAATGGTAATGCAATTTTTTTTCAGTAAGTAATGAATAAGACAGCATAGTGAAGAAACAGTAAGCCACTAGAAGTTTGTTACCCATAAAGGTAGCATGCTACCACTGATTACTGTGGAAGCTTCCCCCCGGGCGTCCCACTATGCAAAAGAAGGAAAGGACACATAACTCTTAATTAAAAGCAGAATCAGGGTCTCTGTAGTTTGATATCCCTGTCGGAAATTCTCCTGGATAGCACAGCTGAACGTAGCTGCCTCGCAATCATTCTGTATCCTGCTCAGTTGCCGCTGATACAGAAACCTGCTCACTGTTACCATTTGAGAATGTCAACTTGACATTGTCTCTGCACCAATATATGGCAAATGATTACTAGTTTTTAATCCGAGTTCTAATGTTTGCTTTTATAATGCCAAAATTTTGGAGACAATTTCGTAAAATATAAAAGCTGAAAGGTTCAGGGTGTAGGCACAAAAATATGCCTTGGTCCATTGCTTCATTTTATGAGGACTGCACAAAGGTACCAGAGAGCATAATTTAGACACCAGGTCTCAACACAGATTGCATTATTTTCCTATATCTATTTATATCCTTACAAGAAAATAGTAGGAATGGGTGTAATTGCGTATTTCTTTTAAAGTTTTCAGGAAAAAAAAAAGAAAGTTCAAAGAGTGCTCAAGGAACAGAAGACCACAGGAAAGAGGCTAGAGTTCGTGCGACACTGTTCACTAAGGAGGGATTTCAACAACGATCTACATCTGCATCTTTATTTACTAGATACGAATCAGAGGAACAATACCAAATCAAAACACCACTAGAAGAGGTTTAGAACAAAATCGAGAAATGAATCGCTGCAAGGAAGTGGTTATTTGCTCAAGAGGCTTAAAGAATTCAAACGTAGGTATTGCTTAAATTGGCCTTAATACCAGAGAGTAGGAAATGCTAAACATGATGCTAATTAAAAACGTTCCATGGGAGAAGACACCAGTAAAAGTGACTTCCATACTAGATAAATCAGCTGTAACTATAAGAAAGAACTACCTATTATAAAAAATGATAGCGAATAAAAATATTGTAATAGGAAGAAAAAAAATCAGAGGCCTCATGAGATTATTGTTGTTCTTTTGAGGAATCAGTGGGGATCTGAAGGAATATTATCTGGTTCATTAGATTCCCAGAATGCTTCAGATATTTTCTATGGATTAATAATTGCTTAAAGGAGGAAATAAAGCTAAGAATAAATTGCATTGATATTCACTATGAAGAGAAGTACAATAGTGAGGTACAACAAGGATCTATGGCAAAATTTGTACTGCTAAACATTAAAAAAATGTGAGTGAACAGCTAAGTGACAGAATCTGCTGCTGATACAAAATTACACAGGACAGTCAAAATTAAAATGTAAAGAACTTCAAAAGGATTTCATGACTGGGCAATAAAGCATCAGATAAAATTCAACGTTGATAAATGCCAACTAATGTACATGTAGAAACTGTTTTGCACAGAAAGATTGCAAGCTTCAGCTTGCTAGAAAGATGACTGATGGTGGGATATAAAGAAGTATACAGATTTTCACGAGTGGCATGAAGAAAGGGAGCAGAAAATGATTATTCACTATTTCTCATGGAACAAAGGCTGAGGAACACCAACTGAAACTGCAGAACAAGGGGCTTAAGACCGCTTCAAGGAAGCTATTTTTTTTTTTTCAATCACATGATACATTCATTACAATGAGATATCTTAGGTGTCAAAGTTATGCAATGGTTTGAAATACACTGGGCAAGTTCATGGACAAATATAAGAAGGTCTAGTAAACATAATGGAATTTATATTTGACCTCTGCTTCAAAAAATCCTTAACTTACAGGTAGCTGAAGATGTGGTGAGAAAAACAGACAGAAGCATTACTTCCTACTTGCCCTGTTCCTACACCTTTTCCTTATTTATTAGTCACTGCCAGACAGATACCAGACTAGATGGACCTTTGATCTGGCCTTCTACCGTCATTTTTTCAGCATATTATGTTGCTGTTAGAAAAGCACGAGCATTTTTGGAGGTTAGAGATGAGTTAACCTAAAACAAACAAACAAACAAAACCTCCACCCTACCTGAAAATTCTTCCAGTTGTTCACTGTGCGAAATTGGACTTTAGCTCTGCTAAACTCTACACCTCAGGGTTTTGACTGCTCTCTCAATTTTGTATTTTGGTCATCGTACCCACCCTATTAAACTTGACATTTTCTTAGCAATAACACCTATTTGGCTTTCACTCAAGAGCTACTAACAAATGATGGTATGTGAGCACTGATCTTTTCAAAATATTCAGTGACTTAGTTTTACTGGCCAAATTATACTAGTTCTACCTGCTGTGCTAACGTAAAGACATTCAGACTTTTTCCACAGCTATTATCTGCAAAAAAGCGTAACAGCATTGTCACAGAGGGACTGGACATTAAACTATTACCTAGATATTTTACCCAAGAGCTAGAGAGGGGACAGCTATTTTAAAGAAGAGCCCTTGCTCTACTTACTAAAATTGTTATGTGCTGCAATTTCCAGCCAAAGCACTGATATTTAAAAGCAGAAGCCCCATTTCCTAGACTGAGTTTACAGGCTAGTCTTCAGCTTGTGGATCATCTGCAGCAGCCCTGTGGGAGGACAGTTTTTATAAATAAAATATTTGTGAACAGCAGTAGTCACAGCACTATTACAAACTCCCAAAAAAGATATCAAAGGGCACTGTGGCATGTGTTGAGCAGCAAGTCTGCATTTTCTCCCCCCCTAAACAGTTGTGTCCTTCAATACTAGGCCCAGAATTTCAAGATTTTTTTCAGGTAGTTTAAAATACAGCACAGAACATATTTTTAATAAACTGATGAAACTACTTTTGTTTATAGGTGGAATTAATTTCACCTAGCAAACTAATTGCTGTTGTTATTATTTTTGCATATGTTGCATTTTTGGCTGATGATACGTTCCGAAATCTTTGCTTAGGCCCTTAACTGCCCTTTTCCAATGAAAATGTGAAAGGCTGGGGGAAAGGCTGAGTAATCCTCTTAAAATGAGGGAAAAACAGCTGTCCTCAAATTTGGCAAAGCCCTGGGCTGTCTGGGCCTCCCTACATGTGCTGCCCCAACTCAGGCTCCTGCATTTCTAGCAAAGTGACCCAAAGCAATCGTGGCAGGACCAGGGAGACTGGTGATGGGCAAAAAGGAGTCAGCAGGAAAATGAATAAAGCTCTGGACTGAGTAATCTTTTAATAGAATCTCCATCAATGTCTGGAAAGTTGACAATGTGCATCTATCTCCAGGCTTCGCCGCCTTTTTTTTTTTTTTTTTTTGCCCATTATATATCCGGTGTCCTTGTCTGTTAGGAACTTTGATCTACTAGGAAAGCACTGGTCTATAAGGCCACAGAAACGGTCCACAGAAAAGTGTTTTTTAATTAAAACATGGTTGAGGAGACTGCATGGTAGTCTGCAATGCATCTGAGGCTTGACAACGCTACACTATCCCAACGACTTGGAAGCGGCTGCGTTATGCAGATGTCTCCCCGTTCATGCGGGAGAAGACAGATTCCTAAGCGTTCGTTGCATAAGCGGGCAGCACTTGGCTTCAGGTTTCATATGGTCTCTGGTCACGCAAAACTCCCGGAACTTCAGGATTTGCATGCTATAAAATGGCATTAATGGAAAAAAAAACCCTCTTTCTATACTATTCTTTCTTGTATCAAACATACTCAATTTATAGAAACTTGTATTCAGACAGAAGTGCTACATAATTCTTCAATATTCATAAATAATGTTTATAATATTTTACATTTAAAAATAAATAATTTACATGGAAAAAAGTGACAAACTATAAAGAGGCATAAACGTATGGAAAACTTGTTAATCAAAATACATCATCCAGCATGAAGCAGAGGCCAGCAGTGAGTCTGCCAGACACAGAGCTAGTAATACAATACAATATGCAATCTTAGTTCTTTGTAAATAGACCATTACAGTGAGTTGATTAATGTGAAAAGCATGGATGATCCAAGAGCATGCTTTGGGATTAAATATTACTACCAAACCTGCACATCATTCAGTACAACCTGGCAGGATTTTTAGTCCTTTGAAGTACTGTTACTGTACCACAGACCAGACTTTCAGAGATGCTATCACTGGGACAAATACCTATATTGATCTTGCTCTTTCCTCATGCACAATGGCATTAGCTTTGATCAAAGACAGCAAAATACTGTTGAGCTTTGGTTTTGCATGGTCACCAAACATTAGCCCTATGGGTGGCAGTAACGTATGATAAAAAGTTATGATAATCTTTGGGATTTTTAGTGTAACATGCCATAAAAGTAGTGATCCTTGTGAACTAATGGATTTGTACACAAATTTGGGCTGACTTTTCAAAATATTTAACTAAATAAAGACGTCTACATTGTTGTCTAAAAGGAGATTTAGGGCAACTTTTCCTTTTGAGGTTCAAAGCGCCTCTGGATCTCATTAAGTTACCAGGACCAGTGTTTCAAAAAATTCTACGCATTTTAATCTGCTGTGCTCACGTATAAGTGCTCAGAGCAAAGTTCCCAACAGTTACTGTCCACAGCAGAACCCGACCATGTTGTCCCAGAAGGGCTGGACTTTCAGCCCTTAGAATACTGTAATTCATATATGTGTGTGTGTGTGTGTGTGTGTGTGTATACATATATATATATATTTTTTTTTAAGAGAAAGTGCTTACCTCAAGGTCCCAAAAAGAGAATCACCATCTCTGACTGTGACTAACATGTATGCTGACAAAGCTATTTTTCTGACTGCAGTGATACATTTTGTAAAACATAGATAATACTATGTCCATTCTCTAGTAATCAGAGTATCTTTAGAACAAGTCTATTCAAGTAAGCTTCCATGCAGATTTTGTTCACCGCATACATTATCAGTGTTGAAACAGGAACTACACAGAACATTATTGGATAATATTACTTGAGCTGGGGGTCAAAGCTGCCTTGTATTCCTTTGGGTTGGATGTGGGAGTTGGAGAAGACTTTAGCTGAGCATTTTCCCTAAACAGTTTTTTTCTTTTTTTTTAAAAAAAAGATTTGTGTCTGTTGTTCCCCTTTCACTTACTCTATCTTTGGTGTAGTGTAGTATACATAATTTAAATAACCAGGGAATCTCTCTGGGCTCAAAACCACCTGCTGGCTTATATTACCTAATTAATGGTGATTTATCCAAGTTACTAATTTGAGTGGAGCTGATTGCCTTTAGGAATTTTGTGAACGTTGTAAGAATTTTGATTATAATTATGCTTATTTGATGGGCAGTCTACTTAAAATACTTAAAAAAAAGTATTTGCCTGCCAGCAGATTTTTAACTATGCCAAATAAATGACTTTGCGTTGTTTTCTGGTTGAGACCAAGTATTCAGGTAGTTTGTTTACCCTGCTACTCAATTTTATCTTTGACTCCCTCTCATTTTCTCTCTTCATATTAAGGTGTATTTGCCTAGCTTCAAACCAATGACTGCTTGAAAAACTGTACTGATCTTGAACCTGCAGAGCTCAATCACTTTCACAAAAACTAATATAGCAGATTCATTTTAGCCAAACTTCTCTGACATGCTGGCCTGATTCCCAGGGCCTGAAAGTGTGAATTTAATGGTGGAACAATGTCTGAGGTAAGAATATAATAGAAAACTCTCAGCAGTATATCTATTGGATCAGTGTAATTTCTTTTTTCTCTACTGGTCTCAATGTCTCTTAAGGCAATCTACTCTGCAGACAGCCAAGGAGGCTACCCTTCTCTTTTACGGTGATCCCAATGCTACTTATACTAAACAAAGAATCAGCTCCCTAGATAAGGTACACAGTAGACGTCTGTTAAACACATAATCCTAGAGGAGAGTTTACTCTATTAACAAATTTATTCTTTTGCTATGAATTTAAGAAGACACTACTGCAAGGTTTATCCCAAGGACCAGAAAATAATTAAAACTTGGCCACATTACTACTGCTTTTTCACCTCCAAAGGCTTTTCCTAAGCATTTTCAGGAACTAAAAATGAAGATTAATATGCCACATTGTCTAGAAAGTGCTGAGAACCTCGTGACAGATACGTTGGCTTCCAGTGCACATTTTGACACAACTACAGTGTTCACAGAAGTGACGCAACTGTTTCCAATGTAACTTGTGCATAAGAGTTTCTACCAATTTGCGCTGCTGCAGCATATACTAGCAAAGAGAAACGTGTGGTGTTTAAATTTCCTCTACTGAAACTTACAGAATAAAGGAAACTCCTAGGATATGACCACGCATAAATGTGCTCTCACAGATCCTTCCTTATATAAAGCTCTCTGACAAAGCCTAGCCTGTGTTGATGAGATCGAGGAAATTGTGGACAAACTTCCTCAACTTATGTCACAGCTAATTTTATTTAAGAAAGCATATACAAGTTCTGATTTATAGATAATGCATCTTTAAAACTGAAGTACTATACTTGGGTATTTTAACATCACCTCTTAGACCTAAATCCAAGAAGTAGAAAAGAATCAAAAATGCTACTAGAATAATACTTTAGTTCAGAATCAACTGTACCTAGACAAATACCTGTCAAAATGGTTTAACACATTCTTTAAAAACTTTCAAAACCACACAGATTCCATCCTCTCCCTCAGCTTCCTACAAATAAAGTGTATATATCCACAGGGAGTTATCGGTAATCAACATCTCAAACTGCTTTAAACATTTAGGCATGGATTTCATTGCATAATTATAAATAGCCAATATTAAAGAGATCTGACCTGAGGTTTGAGGAAGCTCTTTTCTCTTCTTGAATAATGAAAGATTAAGAGAACAATGAACGAATAACTGTGCTTTTCTCTGATTAGTTAAGAAACAATAAAAAACATAACAGAGAGGAAAAGTGAACTGCCAACGTTTAGAAAGCACATCAGTGGCAGAGAGATAAATACAATTCCTATCTCGTACCACAACGTTCAGAGCCTTATCCTCTGCAGATATACTCTCTACGTGCTTTTCTGACAGTCTGAGTCCTTCCTGTGCTGTCAGATGCTGCTTAGTATGAAAATCAGATTGTACCATTTTTGTCCAGGTTAGACTTCTCTTAATTGTTAGGCTATTCCTCTCTGAATAATCCATAATGAAATAAAACAGTGACATTTTTTTCACTGCTCATTCCTTTAAAAGAAATTCCGTAAGTCTGTAGAATCATGAGTAGCCTGAATGCTGGTGCACGCTTGTGATCTGCAGTTTCACACGCCTGTAGGTCGAACTCTTAGAATGCATTTTTGATGACAAAAAAACATGATGGTGAAGATGATTTTTACTGTAACTGTAATTATTTTTCTGCTAAGTAAGACAAGGGGCAAAGGTGTTACAGCTCACTTCCGTCATTGAACTTGTTCAACTACATCACAGCAAAAGCCGCAGAGCCTTGTCTTCTACTAGATCTTACAGCAAAATAACTGTGACTGACTTAGTTTTTTTACTATAAAAAACACACCTTTTTTGGCAGAGAAGACAAAGCCAGCTCTCTCTCTCCAGCTTCTCTACAATCTTTGATCTCTTAATTCCCCTTTCTCCCTCCCCTTGATGTTCTGGTCTCTCTGATCTCTGTTCATCACTACCATATATGTCCTTTTAATCTCCCACTCACAACAACTTCAGGACAGCCAGAACCTCGTTCTTCATTTCTGGCTGCTATCCATTCCTTTGGAAATACAATGCTTGGAAATCTCAGGGTCTTGTTTTAGATCAGTCTGTCAGGGACGTTCTGCAGGGCTTTTTTTGATTATGACTGCACACATGTCATGCACATGCCAGTGAATCATGCCCATGAACATCGGATTTATGAGATTTTCCAATCACGAAAGCTATATAAAAGAAAATACAAAGGAATCTTTGTTACCTCATCTCATATTTAAAGTATTGTATGAGTTTGAGTTTTGCTTAAGACACTGATAACATAATGCTCAGTTTTGCTTTTCTAATAACTTTTTGATGGGTTTACTTACTATTTGCTCAATACACAAGACCTAATCATTCAGTTTCTAATTGACTGAGAGGACAAATAATAGTAAAATTTTAAAAACCATGAGATACATGAAGTACCTATATTTCATTTGCCCTCACCAAGTACTAAAGGAAGAAATCAAAGTACAAATTACATGATAACCTCAAAGTCTGCTGCACTCTACATTCAGAACATCAATTTATTGAAATATATATATATAGAGAGAGTTGTTTGTGATATATAGAAAATGCATGCTTATTGATAGGTCCTTACTATTTTCATCCTCCTTTCAAATCCCCCCTCCCCCCCAAATGAACATTCTGACTAATGAAATAATTAATTATTATTTAGCTGGAGAGCCATGATTAGCACACTGCTGAACAGGAGGAAATTATCTTCATGTCTCTAACTCCTTCACAACTGGCAAAGTGAATAAAACTGGAATTCAGATCTCTGAAGGAATGAGCCAAACTGCCCATCCACAGAATGTATTTTATTTAGACTATTCACATTTAAAACATCTAAGACTGATCAGTGTTTCGAATAGGGAATATACTTCAGAAATTAACTATGCAGCTTTGGATTTATTAATCTTTTTTTTAAAAAATATTTTCTTGTGAGAAAACACACTTTAATTCCTAGCTACTGTCTTGTGCAATGTACTTATTAAAAACAGCATATCCCTGTAGCCCAGAGGGCTGACAGCTTCCTCCAAAGCTGTACTGCTGCTCTAAGCTAACCTCCAGGGGCTATTCAAGAGTGATGCAGCCTTCATCCCCTCCTACAGAGTCTGAACTATCATAGCCACAACACGCTCAACCTCAGCTATCCAGAGAAATGTTATTTCTAAGGCAGCTACTCAACTTCTAGTAGAGTTGCAGTTTGCTAACCACAGAGGGGGGAGGGGAAAAAAAACAAAAAAAATTACTAAAAAAAAATTCAAACACAACTTTATGAAAGAATAAGAGCATAGATTCAGCGTAACTGAGGGCTTTCTTCCCCCCTCATGTTCAGACATAGGTATGCAATGCTTCCGTTACACCACTCATCCTTGACTTTTTATCTCATAGGATGAAAATACAACAAAGAAATAAAACTGCCAAACTCTGAGCCTTATGACTGAGACAAGGAACGCTTGCAGACAGCACTGAAGAACAAAAAAAACCCACTGAACAAATTCAGTTCAAACAGGCTGATCATATCCTGAGGTACAGCTAGAGCTTTTTTGTTGTTGTCTGTTAAAAGTGGCATAAAATCTTTAGAGATCTTTTTCTCCAAAGATGATAATTCCTAGTTTACTAGATACAATGTTATGTTGTACTTTGCATGAACACCCTCTTTGACATTAAGTTCAGCCTTCAGGCTAGCATCACTTATCTCTGTTTATAAAAATACCCCTTATATTTGACTGTCACATTTATTATGTCAATCTCTGAACCAACTTCCATCATTCTATAGCCCTTTTTCTTCTTCCCCCCAAATATAAGCAAGCATGTACTTAAAATGCTTATAGGAAACTGCTGAAATTATAAATATATTTTTTTAACAGGAAAAATAGAACTATTGTATTTTTAATTCATCTTTCAAATATTAGTCTGAATTTCAAATCTATAAATACTTGCCATTTCTAGAGCTCAAAAGATTTGGAAAAATGCTCAAAAATGCTCACAAAGGGTTAAACAATATTCGAGAACATAAAAAATACCCATTTCACATTTGCTTAGTTCACTTTCAACAGGGTTAATTTCTTTGGTTATAAATTCTTTAGTATTGAGTAGAAGGAGAAAACACCAGACCTGACAGAATTTCTATCAGCCTCATCTCACTTGTTAGATATCTACAGCTAAAGCAGAATCCATGTTATATTAACAAATAAATATATTTTTTTATATTGAAAAATAAACCTTAACGAAAATTATAAGCTCTCAGAAGCTAAAGAGAACATCTTGTGAATGTATATAAAATGATGAACCAGAAGAGACATCTCAGCTGATATCTGCCAGTGGAAACAAGCACTTCAGTTAGAGCATGGGGTCAGCTTTGGAGGCTAATTACCAGTGCTTCTAGAACTCAGAACTATGCACACCAGAACATTTTATCATGAAGCAGCTTTAAAGGAGCAATTATGCAGTGCACTGAAATATATAGGAAAATATATGAAGGTGAGATTGACTTTCAGCAGGAGCAGGGAAGTTTCATAAAGTGAGCTAAGAACAAGAAAGTAGGAAACAACCCCCATCCCCAAATTCTTACCTGTAAACTACTGTTAACGCTAACAGTCCTGCCTATTAAACAGAATTGGTGTGCCACTTTTCCATTAGTCACTCTCCAGAATGATTTGCACTGGAGCCCCTCCGTGACATACCTCCCAACTACACAGGAATACCACACTCGGGATTTCAAATAAGTAATTCTTACATAAGGCTTGGGAGTGCCAGTATTCCTCACAATACTAGGACACAGCACAAAGGTATCCTAGAAAGGGTTCAGTAATTGTATCCATCTTTCTCATAGGGTGAGAGTTTTGCAGCATTTGCAGTAAAAAATATGTTCACCAATCCATGCCCACATACATGCAATACCTGCAGCTCCCATTTTGATCAAAATCAAACCATTCATGTGAAAATCCCTGAGCAATACACTGACTCACTGCTAGACACGCTAGCTGCCCACCCTTTCCGGCCAAAGCTGTCCGTGTAGTCTTCAGCTTCTCCGCAGAAAGGATGTTGAAGTCACTGTGTACTGCTGCTCCCTTACGACAGGCTTTTCATTTTGGGGCATGCAGCCCAGGGAAAAGCAACAGGGAAATTCATCAATTTAGAATACATATGTTCTCTTCACTTGAATATTTGTCTTTGAAAGCGTCTGTACCTGAGGGAAAAAAAAAACAAACAAACCACCTTGCGCTGTGTAGTCACTGTGTTCACAAGGGTGCCATTAATAGCAACATAACATGAAGTCATGTACAAGGCTAAAGCCCCAAAAAGATGATGCCCTGGAAAGAAACACTAAGATAGTAGCTGAAAACACAAAGGACTACTTGTAGTCCTGGTAGCACAGAGCCCGGTAAAGGGAAGACAAGAAACGGGTCTGGGCCTGGAAAACGGACGAAGAAAATACAGTGATGCTGACGCAGTTCAAGCAGGATGAAAAAGCTGGTTTGCTACTCTAGGCAGAGAGCGGGGAATCTATGAGGTGACAAAGCTCAGGATTTTGGCAGCCCCAGAACGGTTTCTGCAGAGAAGAGGGATGAGAAAAAAATAAACTGAAGAGCTTCCAAGAAAGCAAGGATGAGGGGATGAGCTGGGGGAAGGGAAGAATAGCTCTCTCTTAGTAATACTTATTCTCTGCAGTTGAGATGTATTTTGGAAAGGTATTTTATTAAAAAAAAAAAAAAAAACATCTGAAAGCTGATTTCCCAGATGGGAAAACTGAGGCACACAGAAATGAAATGACTTGCCCAAGGTCTCTTAGTTGATTAGTGTTTATTTCCAAATAAAATATAAGTTTTCTCATCTCCAAAACCAGTTTTTCTCTCTTGTTCTCTCTCTCTGCTGGGCCACAAACTCTTCTCACTGGCACTTCACAGCCTTATCTCCAAAATTACAGCATGTTGAGAATGCTACTCCCTGTATTCTCCGACAAGAGTGAACCAACAAACAAATCATTGTCATCTTCATGGTAACTCACAAACCATTGAAACGTGGTTACAGGAGACCTGAAAACGTCACACAATCTATTTCCTAAACTGTTATAAGGTTTTTCCTAGTTGCTAATCCGAACCATCCTTCCAGTAATTCCATTTTTCTGGCCTGCTACTTCTAGTTCAACCTACCGTGGACGAAGAAAAAACACTATTATTTCTTTTTTCCCCCTCTGCAAATTCTACGTATCTGAAATCCGCTGCTTTGTCACCCCTTGGTCTCTTCTGTAGGCACAGCAACTCAGAATCTCTCAAATCTTTTCTCCTGGTCATGATTTTTTGTTTCTGTTCAACTTGTTGAACTCTTTCTCCAGTTGATCTGCACCCTTCATGAAGCCTGATATCCAGAACTGGTGCGATACTAAGTCAAGACCTTACCAGGGTTGAGTAAAGCAGAGGGATTAGTTCATGGGTCATCAGTTTTGATACCCTGCTATGATGTTTGCAATTTTTACAACAGCTTACCTGTGTCGAATCAGGGTCAGCTTCTGATTTGCTGGAAGTCTACATTTTTTATCCCCTACAGAACTGGTACGTGCTCCCTTTTTGTAACTATGCACTTGATTATTCTTGCATACACATACATTCTTACACACACACAAACGCTTAGAGCATTACAACATATGTTCCTCAGTTCGTCAATACCCTTTTGAACCGCAATATCATAAACCAGCACACTTATATTCCTTTCCTGTTGCGTTACCTGGGAATGTAATAAGCATAATCTCTGTTCCAGTCTCCAGATAAAGAAGAAAAATATTGGATATCATAGAATCAGATCCTTGTAGAAGCACATGCTAAATGGCCTTCCATTTTAACAATGGCCAGGTTTTGTTTGTTTGTTTTTTTTAAATAATCATTGTTCACCAACTTCATTTTAGGTTTACTTAGTCCAGTTCATTTAGTCCACGCTCCCTTCCTTGTTTAAGAACATGGTGTACGAAATTTTGGCAAAAGCCTCAGCAAAGCTATGTTACGTATATTTTATTTTTTATTTCTTTACCCAGAAGTCCTGTTGCCCTGTTAGTTATCTTGGCTCTACACAATTTGCTCTTGACAAACCCATTTTGGCTGTTATGCATTTTCTTGTTTTCTCCTAGATGTCTATGAATCATTTAACTATATGTTCCAGTATTTTTCCAAGGTGGGGGGGGAATCTTAAGCTGACCTGTCTATAATCCCTCCTTTTTTGCTTTCTGAAAACAGGCATCAGGTTTGTCTTTTTCGCTGTTCTGGAACCTGACTTGGCCTCCAAGAGATTTCAAAAAATGGCCGCATGATTTTTCCAGCCAGTTTAAGTGTTGTAGGATAGATCTTCAAATTAGCTGGGCCTGAGAGTCTCTAACTCCTCTAAGTACTCTCTAGCCTACTTTCTCCTGTCGTAGCCTTGAATCTTACTCTTCTGTGGCTGATGTAAACTCCGTCTGCCACATGATCCCAGCTGACCTTTACAGCGAAGATTAAGGCAAAGAAAGCATTAAAACACGCTGGCCTCCTCTAGGTCATCTGTTAAGAGTTTCTCCCCTCTGTTGTATAGCACACTAGTACTCTCCTTGATCTTCTTCTGGCTAATAATGTACTAATAGTTTGTTACCCTTGATGTCCCTTGCTAACTGCATCTCTAACACAGTTACTCTTATTCTATACCGTTTATCAGAACATGAAGCTGGTTCTTCTTTTCTTTGTGTTCTACTTTCTCCATCACACTTCACTTTATGCAAATGAAAAATAAATACATAAAAAAGGGTACTCTGGTAAATAAAATGAGATGCTTCTTTTTTGTCCACACCAACATACGTACTTCTGCCTGAAAAATGTCCTGCTCTTATGAATTCTTCAGTACTAGTAGGAATAGATACTGTACAAACAGTGCTTTAACCATTTACCGATTGGTACAATAAACTCATCTAACCCTGCTAAAGTCACAACCAGCTGACTAGAAAACTCTTTCGAATGTCATTGCTTTATTCAAGCTAGAGGTTGCACCATTGCCAATACTGGAGACTTGAGATTACAGGATGAAAGATTGGTGCTGATAAACAAACTCACTGGAAGGAAAATAATATCAAAATTAAACATATCTTCGCAATGGACTTTTGGCATGTTTCTCAGTAGAGCAATTGAGAGGTGGGAATAACAGAAACAGTTCCCTCAGGGCCTGGCAACAGCGAGGGCACCATCTGGGTTTTCTGGTCTCAGAAAGTGCAAGGAGGAAGGGGAGGGAAAACTCACAAAGGGGGACGAGAGGGAAATGTTATGAAAGGAGATGACTGCCATGGCAAGTGAAAATAAGAGAGGGGAAGAGGACAAATATTTTGCTAGCCTCAGGGCCTGAAAGAGCTCCTGGTATCTCTGTCCTTCAAACACGTGAAGTTTATTACTTAAATCCCAGGAATTATTTTTCTCTTCTGCAAAATATGTATGAAAGAAAACAATAAGCAGGGATGAAGCAGGAAGAAAAGCATAGCCTCTTAAAGCTTATTTAAATGTTTCAGTGGAACTACTTCCAGAAGAAGGGTCCACTCCTGACCCTGACTGCAGTGATCCTGTTCATATGCACAAGGATTACTTACATGAGTAAGAATCTCAAATGCATTTAACACACTTATGCCAAAACAAATAGGATCCATTTTTCTGCATGCTTCGGCTGGATGTAACATGAAGTGATGAAGAAAAGGCTTCAGAAGTCATGTCATTTCTGTTTATCTCAAGTTGGAAAAAAACAGATTAAGAATATGCAAGAAGACCAGAATGCAACCTTGAAAAGCCTCCAATCATCAATTGTTGCAAGAGAGAAAAAATAAAACGCAGAAGAAAATCAAGGATTACATTTTAAAACGGAGAAAAGAAGAGCTTCTATGCAGAATAAATGTTTGCTTTATACACTGCACAGATGCTGCACAAGCAGAATTCTCCGTATATTAATATAAACTGTCTGAAAAAATTCAACATGATTTCATAAGACCAGCAAAAACAAAACAAAGGGAAGGATGACGTTTATGGGCTTTTTCCTCTAGCACGACCATGCAAGCTGAGCTGCGAAACTGTGATGGAAATATTAGAGCTGTTGTGCCTGAAAAAATGCAGTGATCATTTCATTCTTCCTGTCTCTTAATGCTCCAGGGTTTTGGAGACGAATAGGAGCAATAAGTTCACTTTGCAGAATTAATGCTGTAATTCTTTATCATAAGAGCGGAGCATTACCTCAATCTGATTTTTCTACAAAATGGTTCAAAGTCTATTTTTAATGATGGCCCTAATTTGTTAACACCTTTTAAATTATTAATCCCCTTTATATTCAAGTAGTTATTGCATGTCATAACAATGTATCTATGCAGGGAAATTTAATAGTATTTTCTGCATGTCAAGAAAAGGCTTGTTCTGCAAAATGCTATTAAAACTGATAATGAGCTAAATATTTGCCATAGCAAACACTGAAATTACTATATCAATCAACATTGGGTTCTCTTATTCAATAAACAAAATTTAACCTATTAACTTTGCCTAATTTTAGGCAGCAAAATGCTTGTTTTCAGGCATATCTTGCCCTTGACTTCGTATCTTTATCATCTGATAACTACATTTTGCTAGCCAATTAAGCCATTGTTTTGAATCAGATGTAGTAATGTAAGCATTCTATTCTGTTTTGAATGCAACTACATCACTAAGTCCTGAATGCGATTTTCACTGAGCAAATTTAGACTACATTTCAAAGCACACATATATCACAGAAAAATGATAAGCTATTTTCTTGAAGACTCCTTTCACATTAAAGGAAAAAAAAAGGGGGGGGAAATCTACAAGGAAGTCAAAGGGTAAAATAAAGCCTTGTATGGTAAATATCTAACTCTTCAAATATCAGTATCTCCTTAAGTGTGTCTACATGGGAGAATGTCCACGTTAATGCTTTGAGAAAATAACTCCAAAAATATAAAAACTGCATGCTAGCATCACCAGCGACAGAGACACACACAGGAGAGAGTCCTCTTTCATAAGCGGCTAAGGCACAAATCTGATGCTAATGGAACACCTAACATCCTATTCGATAAAACAAGAGACAGCTTCCATCTCTGAATAGCATGCATCAGCTGAGATGGTTTATTGCATAAGATGAGAGGCTTGCTTCAGTCTGCGGTATATGACGCTGCTGGCCATGCGTAAGTGGCTGTATCCACCCGTTCATTTGCTTTTGTCACAGAAAATTGTTGGGTGATCAAGAGGGATCAAAGTGCACCCTCTAGAGGCTAAAGTGCAACTCTGGGCACAACTGTAAGTCACTAACTCACCTCAGCCCCCATTGGGCCCTAGATCACCTCTTGCACCAAAATGACCCAGATGTTCATGGGAGGGGTATTAAATAATATCAGTTTTGCACTCGGGTCTTGATGAGAAATGTTACAATGGAAAGTTCTTTTGCAAGTGCATCCTGCGTAGCATCACTGTCCAGAATAACGTGGAAGCAAAAACATAAAGGAAGAACAAGATTTTACTGTGTCCTGCCTGTAGTAAAGGCCACGTCTTGCTCATGTTGGAGTCAACTGTAAAGTTCATAATAACTTCATGTGTTCAGATTACATTTTACACTGTATTGTAGGCAAAGCAAACTGGAGTCAAAATGCATGCTTCCACGGTTTGGAGGACAAGCGGTGTATATATTAACTCAGTAATCTGTAGTTGTTTCTCAAAGACTATTGCTTCATATAAAATATTTCTGATGTAATGATGCAGAGTCACTTCTAAATGGGAACTGATAGTCTGTAAGTATCATTCAGGTAAGACAAGGCTACTTGCCAAGGCTCATACTCCCATCTACGTTTAAACTTTCTTGTGAACCTTGTTCCTCAGCTTACAATGAACTTTCTTCTTTTCCCTTACTTCACATTCTGCAACAACTCACAATTGCCAAATAGAGCACCTGTGCCAAAGAATTTTGTTTTAACTAGGAGTGAGAGCAGTATTAAGCAATTTTTCCCTGTATATATTACATGAAGAGTCAACTTAAGTACCAAAATTCCCCTCAAAACAATACTGTCACATGTTAATTCTCTCTAAGAAAAAAAAATAACTCTGTTAATTAGGAAGTACTTTTTATTGAAGATGCTATTTAAAAAAAAAGGTAACACTAAAAAGTGTACCAAGGGTGGGCCCTAAATACAGGTAATGACTTAAAATGTTACATAATTTGCTCTGGTTATTAATACAGACCAATTTTCAGCTACTAGTTTGCAATCATTATTTATGTATAAAACTAGACTTGCTGTAATCAAGGGTGAGTTCACGTCAGGAATTTGTGTGTTAAAACATTAACGTGATTACAATTATCTCCCCAGTGAGCAAAAGAAAGCCAGGAAATTCTGATTTAATTTGAGGTTGAATTTTAAAGGAACTAAAATTAATACAAAGGTAACTGTTGAAGGAACAGTTAGAAACACTCCTACTTTCCTCACAGGGATATACAATACATACACAATTCCTGTTTGTGGCTGCAGTTCCAGTTTAAACCGATTTTAAAAAACACAGTTTGTAGTTGCAAGTATTTCTGCTTACAGTACCACTAATATGACAGGAAAAAGAGGAAGACAAAGTGACTTTGCAACAGCGGAGTGCAGCTCAACAGAGGGTCACTTCTATCTCACGCTTTGGCCAAGCAGAGAACTACACTGTCAGCAGTACACCATACAGAGAAGCACACCATCAGCCAGCCAAACCCAACTCTTTGGGGGAACTACTAAGAGTAAACCAGTGGCACCCACTGTGGCTTAATATGAGATCGCTCTAAAGGGATAATTTTTTAATATGCCTTTACTTGTGTTTGTATTCCTTTTATCCCATTCAACAAAGCAAGATTCTTTGCACCACATGTTAACAAGTTTCAAGGTGTTTCAGCAACACCAACAGAATTATGTGATTACATTTGGCAATAATGATTTGATAATTTTACTTGTAGCACATAAAAAGCTGATTAAAATCTCAAACTAGAGAAATAAAACTGTATATAGCAGAGCAAACATGAAAGAACCCAATTGGTCTCAGGTAGATAAGGTAAGGAGAAAAAAAAAAAAAAGGAAAATTCCCACATATGCCAAACTTTCATATTTTTTGTGTCACATTTCTCTTTATCTTCCATTTCACAAAGAGAAACCAGACACGATTAACAGTGTATATAAGACAATAGTTTCTTCTGAGATGCAATCTGGAGAACTGCACCAAGATCAGCCAGTACAGAGGTCTTTGGATTAGCCCTAACTCTTGACAATCTTCCCCTTGTTCCAAAACCCCAAATGTATTTATTGAAGGAAAAAAAAAAAGTAATCAATCTTTAGTGACAACTGTTGTCTAAAATATGAAATTATAAATAAAGTTTCACCTAGCTCTTGCAGCAGCTAAGCACGTATCAAACTGTCAATATCACAGAATCACAGTTAAAATGTCACCGATGGAGGGGAACTTTTTTCACCTTTTCCCAGGATGCTGCACCACACAATCTTTCGGTCTTCCAAGAAATGATTGTTTCAGAAGCTCTTAAACTCTTGTTCTTACCTTGTTTATCATGGGGACTGAGATTCTCGGCCATATAGAAAACCTCAGTCTAGTTTAAGGAAAATGCAACAGCCTCCTTAATATCTAGATTGAAGTTCTCTGTACAGTACATAGAAATTACAAGGTCAGGAAAAAAAATAATATTCTTGTAACTAAATGAGGCTGTTTACGCTGGATATTATCAGGTACCATCCTTGCATCCCCAGAGGACAAATGTTCATAGGTAGGGAGGCACTGAAGACAAACTAACAAACCTGAACTCAAACTTCAAGTTAATGGAAATTAATAATGGACAACACATCTCATTTTAAGTGTGACCATAAGCAATATTCATAGATATTTTCTCTCTTCTTTCTTTTTATTGAGAACATCCCTTTCCCGACACACACATCACAGGAAAAAAAGTAGTATGTGCCTTTAGAGTGGCTGATGTACAGGTAAGGAGGGGAAGAAACATCCTTTTTCTCAAGAGAAGATCCATCTAATAGTCTAGAGCATTCACAGTAGAGTGAGGTGACTGAAACTGGTAGAAGAAAAAAAAAAAAAATCAAACAGACATCTCTCTCATGTGGAGTGAAAGAATGCACGGAAGACCAACTGTCTGGCTGTAACTGCTTCTACAGCATACTCTCCAATCTACTATGATGAAGCCATTTTCCTTAAAGGGTGAGCAGTGTCTTCTTTGGAAGAATGCTTGCTGGATGCAATTTGAGTGGGTTTCATTGATCATCTATTTGAAGATTGATTTTTTTTTTTTAAATGTTATAACTAAGGAAAGAAAATACCTATGCAGAGGACAAATACAGCCTCAGACTCTTTTCATGAATGAGTTCTATTTGAACAACAGCTTGCAAGCTTCTAACTTGGTAGAAGCTTCTCTGTTAGACGCAGTAGTTTACAAAAAGAGGCAGCTTAGGTTACATTTTAGTTAGGATAGAAAAGTGACATTTAGAAATGAATTTGACTTGAAAACTTCGAGCTAGGGAACCTTTGCAGATGACCATCTATTAGTGATGTTTCCAAGACTGGAAAAACGCCTTAGTCAATTTGCCATGGCGGGGAGGGAGGGGAGACCGATAAAATAAAAGCATTAGATAAAGGTCCAAAAGATGGTCTGTTTGGCTTGTAGATAAATTTTGATTCCTATTTACAAAAGACTGGAAAAAAAAAAGTCAAAGGCACGCAGCAGTACTGTAATTTTATTTAATCAAGGACATGGATTTTATTACTGAACTCCGAACCCGGACGAAATCAAAGTTTGGCTCTTGAAGTATCAAAACATACAATCTAGAATGAATAAAAAGACTGTTCAGAGCTCAGTACCAGAAGAAACATCCTCAATCATAAATGAGGATCTAAAACACTTCCCTTAAGTTCAGTTGCACCTCTGGTATGATGATGAAATATGAGTGGACTACCTCAACAAGATGAATTCAGAAATCTAGCTGTTTTCCTGCTTTAGAAGCTTATGTAAAGGGAAGAGTTCTGAATTATGCAAGAGACTTTTCCCAGCACTTAGAAAAACCATTTAAGAATAAGCAGTGACCTTTCCTTCTGTATGGGTTGATTTTTCTTGCTGCTGAAGCCCTTCTCCCTCCTCTTTTGGGGTGAACATCTGTCTACTGATTACTGTGTTCATTTGATATAAACTGGCCAGCAATATAACTGGAAAATACATAAAAAGGAAACAGGAATCTTGTATCTTCTTTCTACCTCCTTCCACCAATCATGCTCATAAGAAGGAATTACAGTCCATCATATTTAACCCAACATCTAGACTAGGTAACCCTCATAATTGTTCTGTGTTGTCAGAAAGCATCACAAAATTTTCTTCTAAACTTTGTTCCACCACATGCCAGATAATTCTTTTCTTCAAGGTTACTGCAAAGATGGAGAGAATGGATTTCCACTGGCTACGAACTGAGTCTGAATTAAAGAAGAAAAATTAGTTTAGATATTAAACAACAAAACAAAACAAAAATCCCCAAATTTTCTACAGCTGCCTCATTTTACCTTTTAGAATAGACTCTCTATAGATGCTCTGAAGGTCCATCACTGGGTATCTTTAAGGACAGGCGAGACAAACTTCTGTTAGGAATGAAAAACACAGTTGCTCCTACCTTGAGGCTGGAGTAGATAACTTCTTAAAGCCCTTCTATTTCTCTATGAGCCTGTTTTTATTCTTCTAGCTCATTAAATTCTGCAGTTCTGGAAAAGGTTAGAGATGATGCTGCCAGGTGATTTGGGTATCTTCAAATTAACTCCAGAGGCTTTGGCACTGAGAAATGGGAAGACTGCCAAGTGCTCTTCACGTTTTCCCTAGCCTGCCTCTGATCCTTCTAACTGGCACGAAGTCAGACTGAACTTACAAACCTCTGTGTTTAAATGAAGCAAAGTCTCATAGTCCCCAGAAACAAATGTTTTAGAGCCAGATGATTAAAAAAACAAAAATCAAACAAACTATACCTATGTGGAAACTGAGCGTATCTTTGATTGTCCTATCCAAGTATCTCGAGGTAACTAAAACCTCTGCCCCACCGCCTCATCACATTGAATTTCTGTTTTTGGCATTTGGGGTTTTTGCATCTTCAGGAGTGGTGAAGAGTCCAGCTTTCTCTTTCAGAAGATGATTCTTTCCTATTTACAGTCTATATTGAGGACTAATCTTTTCCAGGACTGTCATTAACATGTAATCAAAAGAAACCCCAGAACATACAAAGAAGTGGCTGAAGAGTGCTTTACAAATATATAACCAAAACAACAAATGAAATGTATTAAAATTAATGATAATTATACTGAAAAGTTTAAAAGGAAATATATTACAACTGGAAAGAGACAATAAAGCAGCACAGTCTCCTCACTTGACATTCAGCCTCAAAGGATGCAAAACGTTTGCTACTCTTGGCCATATCTGCTGCTCTATGCTCAGCTGTTAACTGATGGCAAGAGCCTCAAGTAATAGGCATTACATTTGTGCAACAGTTTGCACAAATGTGATGCCTATTCTCAGGGGGTGCCTAACTGAGGCCTAAACTCAGGGGTTTAAGGCATCAGCTAGGCAACAGGATGTTGTACAGTTATGCGTGGAAGAATCAAAGTACAAGTAGAAGCATGGAAGAAGTACTTTGGCAAAGAGAACCTGAAGAAACCGCTTACTGCAAATGCCACAATATTCGTAGGTCAGTGAATCACACACAAGATCACAGTCTCTTTCCGCAGAGACACATAATCAGATATCACAGCAGACAAATTTATCTGCCTCAAAAAGATGTTTTCAAACTGGCACTGTAAGGAATCTAGGTTGTCTCATAATGACATTTATTTCACTTAGGAATTGAAAGGGACAGAGAGACACCTCGCGTTGCATTAGAATCTCCTTCCAGCACTTCCAGAAGACCTATACCGATGTCTTCTTCAGCCTAATCAAGTTGGGAGAGCAGAGCGTCCTGCTGCTTTGATTCTCTGGTCACAAAACCGGCATGGAGGAGGAATTATACTGCACTCTGTGCATCATATTACCTTATACTGCAGTCTGTGCATAGTATTACCAAACCCAGATGGCTCAGTGAACAAGGGATTTCGTTTGAAAATAAAGGCTGCAAGAATCTAACTGCAGGACTGAAACGTTAAGATCCTGGATCTGCCACACAGTATATTATTGTGGACCAGTTGAGTCAGTACAAACTGCACATTTTAAAAATATAATCTCTAAAAATCACAGTAGGACTTAAAATGAAACAAAAAACCAGCCTGAATACACACAGCCTACAGAACTACAAAAATATGATGTTAATGGACCTAAGCTAAAACATTCAGGCTACCTCAAAACCTTGCACAAAACAATGAATCCTGTGTACCTAGAGATGTATTGCTGCAAGTACACACATGATGTGCATGTTGTATTCAGTAGGTATAATTGAGGATCAGAGTTGAAAAGGCCCCCCAAAATTCTTAATGCTTGGGTACAAAAAGCCCAGATCTTTTACTTTCTGAGACCTTTTACTTAAGTGGGAAAAAATAATCTGAAAATAACACTTATTCTCTCCAATCAAAGTACATTCATTGTTCACTTCTTCCGTTTGCCAGTTGTTGACAGCTGTCAATATAGGCATTTGACTTCTTTATCCAAGCATCACAAACACTACATTAATATCTTCAGAGAAAGATCTTGACTGTGAGAGCTGCAGTTTCACTGCCCCAACTCAATTACTGCATTCTTGAACTGCAATGTATTCATTTGTGGGCACTGGGGCAGCCAGTGGGAGGGTATTGATTGGAATATAATGTCATGTGTAGCAGTGAGAGTGAGATGAAAAGTGTTTTCTGCTTAATGGGTTGGTATTAAGTAGGTGGGAATGGCTTCTAATTAGCCAACAATTGCCGAGTTTCTCAGTTTCCCTCCTCCTGTCGGTCACCAGCTGCCAATCTCTCTCTCTTTTTCCCTTTTTGTGTGGAGTTCATTGCTCACTGCAGTGAAAGCCTTTGTTTAAAAAAAGAGGGCTCCCAGGGTCTCATCTGCCAGGGTACAGCTTGCTGCCTGCGATGAGTAGCAACTGTCAGTTTATTTTATCTCAACCTTTTCATCATTTTGCTGAAACTGGTCGAGTGAAACCACCTGAGAGACCTGAGGATTCAGTACCTACAAGTCATTAGCCAGGACTGCTCAGTCTCTCCCCACACAGCAAGTCAACTGAACGCTGCTTAAAACATGGTCCACTTTAACCCCATATTTTCCTATGGACTTACTAGAAACCTATGTGCATCCTCCTGATTTTAGCGTTTCCTGATCATTACTTAAACATACTAGTACTATGATCATCAAGTAATATATTTTCTAGTGCTTCTCAACACAAATGCTCAAGGAAAACTCTTTATAAATGCAAGATGTAATATAATAAAATCTATTTATTACAATCTCTTTAATCTGAACCTCCTTCTTATCTGAATCTAGGTTATGTCCGCCCGCATGAAACTCATACCTAGTAACTCCCCCAATTATTCAAATCCCTGCTTACCTAAAAGTTTTTGATGATGTACCTCAGGTGAAAGGGACAAATTCTGCTCTTAGTTACACCTGTGCAACTACCCCCCCCCCCAAATCAACATGATTATATAGGCATAACAAAAAGCAGTATCTGGCCCACAATTTTCTTCATTTCCTTCTCTTTGCCATGCAGTCTCTATATACATATATAGATGTACATGTATTTTCGTGTATCTGTATGCATCTATACACACATATAGACCACACATATATGTATATATCTACACACATATATACACACACATAAAACATACTTATATACACACAGCAAACATAATTGCAGTATGGTCATTATAAACACATCAAAGTATGTGAGAGAATGAAATATTTTTGCTTTTTGAGCCAAAACCAAATTAAATTTATACAAATCAAATTTCAAAGCTATTAGCCAGAACAATCTTTTTCTGGTGGTAACTATGACTGCAACAGGTTAGCTGTAAACAGTTTTAATGTGGCAACAGGAGTATTGCTTTTCCTCATGTAAAAGGTGAACTATTTCAAGTTATATTAGAGATGACAAGAACATAAAAAGTTATCCTCTAGTATTTCAGCTGATTTCCTAATGCTCAAATTAATCAATCTCCATTTTCTTATGACTGCAGCATATAAGTGTACACATATGAATTTATCAACCAAATAAAATATCATTTTCTTTAGTTTCAGTCTCAAAATTGAGCCATGAAGGGATTGCTAAGGGAACCAGCGAGGACAGGCTCACTCTTGGAGAATGACATACTCCAGATGCTGTTCAGCATAGATGCTGAAATGCTCTAAAGTCAAAGGACAGGGCTACACAGCACCCTGAAGTGGCATTTTCCACTGAAATAACAAAGGTGGAAGGAAAACAGAGGTCTGCAAATACGCACCCAGCATAAGAAGTTGATGGACAGCCCCGAACTACCAGTGCTGTGCAGCATGCATCCCTCTCTCCTATGGGTTCCTACCAACTATAACATGTTGATTTCCCTTGCAAATAATGGGGCAAGATCTGGAGTTCCTATTCCTCAAACTCCTTGGTTGCCCAGTGTGAGCTGAGTAACACTGCACACCAGCCCTCCATTTTTCAGGTTCAATTTTATATCTGCAATGAGTTGAGTGCACAGTACTACCACTTAGATGCCCAGATATGACTACAGATGCCATCAGGCAGCTCGATGTCCAAGCAGAAGCCACTGTGTTCACACTGTTTGTGAATAACAGGCAATATGAAATGCACCTTCACAAAGAAAGACCCAATTTGAGTATCAGCTTTCACAGTTACCATGTTTAGCACAAGAAAAAGCACAAGGTTTAGCTGCCAGACGTGCTGGCAACTTGCAGTTCTCACTTCAAAAAGACCTGCAGGAGATTAGTTCCCTGCAGGAGTCAACACTGACTACATTGTGTTTGACTAACATACATAGCAACTGTATTTCAAAATTTCAAAAATATGCTGGGATTTTTATGCAAATGAACTTCAAAACACTGTAGCTATCAAAGAAAAATAAGAAAAACTTTCATTCAGAACCATTTTCAATCAGGCTGACCATTTACTCTATCTGATACTTAATACTGGCATTATTAGAGAAGAATAGCTCCATGTTCAAAATGATGTACTTATACAGTGTTTTCTGTAGTATGTCTTATAATTACCTGGCTCTGTGGCAAGGCTCGTATGTATATAAGCCCTTAAATGGGAATATTCTGTATTACAGATAATACTGAATACTTAACTAAGTAAGTAGAAACAAGTGGATGAGTCTGGGAGCATGGTCATCTATTTAAGCATGCATTTGGATTGTCAAGCTAATCAATCACCTAGTTGCATACTTAAACTTAGTCAATCCATTGCACAGGTGATTAAGATCTCTTTAAAGGCTATTTTGATATTTTCCAATTTTCTATTAACTAACTTACCTGAGGAGGAAGGGAGAGTAATTTACTTTTCTCTTGTTCTCTCTCTCCCCCGTTCTTCACCTTTAAATTGCAGGGTACAGAACAGACAGGGAAAGAGAAGAGACAAAAAGAAAAGAACTGTTTCAGGAAATGAGAAAGATAACAAAATATTCTGAATGGTCTACGAAAAGACTAAAAAGAGAGGCAGTTTTATGGGCAAAAGATGTATGGTTTCATAAATACTTTAATTATGATATTTCACTTTATTAAATAGATTGGCTCATTCTGAAGATAAATCATTTGAATCTTGACCACCTTCAGATCACAGGGTTTTAACAGAAACACTAATTTGTAACTCAAATTTAAGAGGAACAGAAAAAGACATGGATAGGCAGGGAAGATATCTCAGAAAAAAACTCCAAAGATGCAGAAAAAAAAAAGTTGACTTGGGAGACTAGGGAGGAGGGTGTTTGATGCACTGACTGTGACTCCTGGGATGACCTGGCTCTGTTACAGAAAACATACACTGAATACTGTTTCTTTGTCTTGGCTTTAGTTTTCTGTGTCCAAAGACTGTTAAGGACATTTTGGTAAGGAAGGATTTGCAGCAGAGAACTGTATTCTTGTTGGCCTGAGGTCAGTTTCTCTCAGTTAACATGTCTGCAGACAGCACCAATAAAAGGTTGTTCTATGAAGTCTAAATGACAACTACCTTCTCAATATTAAACAAAACTAAAAGCTCCGTGGTGCTTTCTGAGAATCAATTTTCTCTTTTGAGAACAAGAGCATAAAACCACTGGAGACATCTCTGCTCACGTGTGTGGCAAAGGAAAGGGGCCTACGATGGGCACGTGTGGAGAAGCCCTAAGGCCACTTCAAAGTATGCCAACTGCTTATGCTTCCTTTAGACCTATAACCAGCAGGGAACTGCCAGAGCACAGCAGCCACCAGCTTTTCTGTTTTATGACTCCTCTCTTCTTCAACGCATTTCTTATGCTATGGACTGCAGGCTCGTGAAACATACCTAAAACTTCAAGGTGCCTTCAAATCTAAGGATTTCTCCAGAAGGGATCTAATGGGGTTGGGAGAGAGCTTCCATTTCTTCTGCACCGTTGAAGTGGCCTACAGGATCAGAGCTGGACAGAGGTTCTGCCCTGAGAATTTTCATTTCTTTATTTTTGTAAGGAACTGTTTTTTTTCATTGAAATGCTGACAATGCAGTGCATGAAGCTGTCCTAAAGGCTCTGACAGTACACTGCAGTTTGAAGACCACCTTTAACATTTTTCCCCCCAGAAGAAAGAACAATTTGACTTACTTAGGCAACATTTTTTGCTGATCTTGAAAGCTTGTCTGAGAAAAGACAGCTGGATGCCAGTGATATTTAGCACAGGATGTCGCTAAAGCAAATGCATAGTAAGATTTAGAAGTCTCTACAGAAAAATATCAGATGTCAGAAAAATTCAGATGAGAGATCTAAATCCTTCTCTGGTAATACGTTTTCCTATAACCGTAGATGATAAGAGGACTGACAATCGCATTAGACAGGATTATAGTGTACTTTTGGAAGAGTTATAATACTACTTAGACATAAATGACTGCTAACTGTTAGCAAAGAGTAAGAAGAAACGGCTAACATATTAGTCCATGGTTAAATGTTAAAAAAGGCTACGAACTCTTTTCTGAAATGTGCTACTGCCATGCTAGAACCACAGACCCGACCTAGATCTGATCCTGTGTGGCAATTCCTGATTATTTAATGCAGTATGTAAAGACGTCACAGAAAAATAAAAACCCTGTACAATGCATATGTATAAAGCATGAGAATATCCGTATTCTCCTACTATGTTTTCCTCAGACAAACTTCAGCCATCAGCATAAAATGAAATAAGCTACTGTGCTCATGGCAAAACTGGTGTGAACAATGTTTAAACTATGTTCTCAGAGTCTTCCCTGAGAATCTGGTCCTTCTAATCCCTGACCACAATACGCCAAATAACTTTCTCATCATCCCTTTACCCTCACATACTAATTGCGGTCACCATACAAGCTTATATATTTAGCTTCTATACATGCTAACTGCAGAATAGGGCTTATTAATAAGCCAGTCAAACAACAGAACAGACACACACATACACACACACAGCGTGGCTTTGAGGGAGAGCATGCACGTGCACAGCGCTCACAGTCCCGCCTCAGTATTATGATACAGCAAAGTCTATGACAATGGCTTAGATATGAAATAAGCAGTGAAAGGAACCTGCTAACACAAGCCTCTACCTTTCCACTGACATCATATAAGAAATGTATTTTAAGAATGCACACCTGTGTAAGGTAAAGACTAGAATATTATTTTTGATCAGTGCATCTTTCCTTTCTCTTACATGTTCTCAGATTAAAAAAAAACATGCTACCTTGATGAACATTTACTGGGCAGATGCAAAGTACAATTGATAATATACTTGAAAATTGTTTTTGATTTTTAGGGTTTTTTTTTGTTTTGTTTTGTTTTGATTAGGACAGTCAGGCATTTTGGATGCAGTACCACAGCATAACAGTTTTATTAGGATGTATAACTAATGATTTATTAATGGAGGAAAAGCTAAGATCTGTAATGTTAAAAGTATTCCTGGAAATAGTGTACTTTAGAGAAAACAACACGGTAAAAAAAGCAATTTATCACATTATGAAGCATACTAGTCGTACTATTACCAAAATGGTACATAAATTACACAGTTGTGGTAACTTACAGTACAGAAGGGTTTTCAGAATTTTTCTAGTGTAATCTTTATCTCACATCTCACTTCTGACGAACATTCTTTAGGGATAATCCTTTTACTTAGGAGCAACAAAGTCACGTTATGAGTTTGACTTCAACTGCATCTGGTGAGATCTCTGTTCTACGCCACGCTGACAATTTTGTTTTAGTCACATCTTTTACAGAAAAGTGACTATGAAGCATCTTAGAGATCTCTGAAAAGTGTGACTTGGTAATATGACAATTTGACTTTTTACATAACAAAAAAGGACACATTCACGTTATGGAATGCACCACTCCATGCATCTACAAAAGGGAGCCAAAGAAAGAACGTTGAGGGAATACATATTTGGAGTAAGAACAAAAGCTCGTTGGCCTGTATTTTCCAAGCTATAGTTTTAGCTTGTTCACGTGTTTTAAAAATCGCATTGAAGGGTGCTCAGGTGTGTAATGCTAGAAATAGTCCTGATCATTCTGAAAAACGAAAGAATTGATGGTACAAGATAATTCCATTGATCGTAAGACTTTGAAATTGATGCTATAGATGAGACAATCATTTATGTTGCACTTGTAGCTATTATTTAAAAATCACATAGAAGCCCCTACCCCCCAAAGAAACAGAGGAAAACAATACATTTTAATTTTAACTCCAGTCTTAAAATTGTCTAGATGATTTCAGGCTTCCAAGGTCTCTTGCTGAGACATAACCTTGCCAGATGCAATGATCTAGACCAAAATTTTCCAGACTTGTAGAGAACCCAGGTCCTGGGTAGCATTTCATTTAACTAGTGAGGCTTGATCCAAAATTTTCCTTATTTCAGCACCTTTAATTATTCTTCTCCTTTCAAGGAGGAGACTATTCTTTAAAAGACCTGTGATATATTTTATTATCAGGCAACGTTAGCCATGATGTGGGTTCCTTTTTAGGCTTTAACGTGGAGTTACAACCTTTTTTGTGCGTCATCTCCCTCTCTTCCCCCTCCTCCCAGTTTGGTTGATAATTATTTTTATATAGTTTGGATAAAACATAAAAAAAAAAAACAGTAAAAACATTTGTACTTGCAGTGACATCTCACAATGGCATAAATAACTCTTGGAAGTGAAGTCAGGTGACTGAATCAAATACAGCAGCGAGAAACACATTCTCCTTTGCATACATAAATACTGTTTTCTGACAATCCTATCCCTTTTGTTCACGACACCTTGGTCAATACACCTATTTTATTAATAAATGTTGAGGCAAATTGAGTAATTAATGGTTCTTCCCGCCTGGTTATTGAAATGATTGATTTAGAAAATAAGCCTTGGTTGAAAGACAGAAGGTACCTGATAGTGCTTGAATTTAAATGCTATGGTTCCTCAACTGGCCAAGTATCTCCTTTGCCTAAGAAGGTAGAAACTATATATATGTATATACACACACACACACACATATATACGTTCTCATTTTTAAGTCACAGAAAAATTACCCAGTCAGAACAATTAGAAATAAGAACTTAGTACTTTCCCTTTTCAGTAGGTTTCCCTGCAGATTAAGAACTGTCATTGTATCTTGTCTTTAGCTGTTTTATCCTCAAAAAGACTGAGAAAAATTAAGCAGAATATCAATGTTGAGCTGTTTGAAAGAGCTAGAAATACTGTTCTATTATCATAGCAGGAATTTCCAAAGTGATGAGTTCATCATAGGATGCACAGACATTCTGCTAGAAGATAGGATAGAGGCTATACCTGAGAATGAAAGCCAGGGAATCCTAATAATGAATTGGTGCGAGGCCATGTTTTGCTAAAGATATTAAAAGTGTAATGCCCGTACTAACTGCAGATTTGGCACACAAAACACAAAGAACGTTACAGATTGTGCTGACAGTGTGACCCTGTGTTTTCCTGGATGTAATCTGGGTATCATGAGAGTAAGCCTGGAGCACTAATGAGAAAAAGGATAGTAAACTGAAAGAGCTGCTAAATATGCAGTAGCCACAGGGTTCCTGGAGTTAACTGGAGCTAAAGTGAAAACTAATACGGAAAGTAACAAACAGTAAATGAGGCAGAAATGTTCAAGGAAGAGAATTCAAGCAGATAAAACTTATTTCTGGTACTACACTTGCCAGGGAATAAAGGGCTTTTCTAATCATACTCTTTTTATCCCTGGAGCGCCACAAGAGGGGAGCATGAAACTTAAGCTTAAAGCAACACACATCATTTCAGTATATCTGAGTATTACAGCTGTCTGGAGAAGGAAATGCATGAAAGTTGAATGGAAAAACTCTTTAGGTGCAAGAAGTAAAACACTCTCCTGTATGCTGAGGATGCAAACGTAATTCTGTCTTTTCAGGGCTCCCATTTTCTTGTGTTGCCACTGTAGATTTTTGTTGACCTCCTATTTACTGCAGCTACAGTTAAGGACCCTTATATGAAGTGTATATAGAATTGTTTGAAATTGGATTCTTCTTTGGCCGCCTCTGTTGCGGTCCTTGGCATCCCAGCCATTCTGCAATACAAGTCTAGCAACTTACTATCAGCTACCTGGGACTGAGCTGGAAGAGTGATCCTGCAGTTTTTACTATCAGCTACCTGGGACTGAGCTGGAAGAGTGATCCTGCAGTTTTGTCAAAGAATAACAGAGAGATGAAAATAGCAATGGAACCATCTGCTTAACACTGCCCCTCAGAATCACGACTGCTTTGTTTATCTGTGCTGAAGAAGACTGCCTAACTTTTGGAAGTGATTCATCTAGGGAAAAAAATCAAATCAGAGTATGATCTTCAAGCATGGAAGCACTTTCTAGAAAGCTCAGTTAAACTAAGTGGGCAGATATACTCAAAGGATGGGAAGTAAAGGGGAGACTATCACAGTATTTTTGAGCTTCTCTTAATAAGAAAACAAACTCTACATTTAACTCTAGAAATTCACTGTAAAAGAAATGTATTAGCATTGAGAAAGAACTGCCCTGTTACCACCAATGAAACTCTAAACACAGCACCACCTCATTTGTCATCCCTCCAGATTGGTGTTTCGACTAAAAGAGCTGGCAACGAACGTATTGCAACACAATTCTCAGTTGCTTCCACTGTTGCCTCTGGTATCCAGCTGGCTCCTATTAAACTGCTGAAAATCTTCAATTATCAGACCATTAACTATTTGTTCAATATAAAAGTAACAACTGAAGCTATATTTAACTGTTCAAATACTATGAAGAGAACAGATACACAACAAAATAGCAGACAAACAGTTCTTTGGGAGCAAGATAACTGAGAGAATTTGGACATAGCATTTAAAAACAGTAACTTTGCAGCTTCCAACTTCTACTGCAAGTGAGTATCATAACTTTGCCCTAGTTGTAATTTCTTCTTACTTCACTTTAGAGTCACGTTCTCCCAACCATGGGAACGCAGAAAGGAAAACTTTTAAGAGGAGCAGACTTAGGCTTCTTCCTTCCCCAGTACAATACAGATTCATAGTATCATTACATGAAGACAATGTATAATTCTGATTACATTTTTTTCCCCATTGTAATATATGTTAAAACAAGACAAAGGTTCACTCCACAAGAAGTTCTCCTCCCTCCTGCAATTAATACAGGAAACCACAGTGAGGAAGCTACAGAACTTTTTTTTATGAAATTCATTTGATCATACTATGTCTATGTCAGGTATAAGGATGCCAAAAACCAAAACAGAATGTTCTTCTGAATTCAGAACTATGTCCACTGTTTTAAATAGAATTTAAAGCTATTTGTTATAGGGAACTTATTTTTGGATACACTTGAAGAACCAACTGCAAATGCAGGTTTTTTTTTTTTTGACTAAACCTCTGTTTAGTCATCTCTGTTTTAGTCATCTCTGTTTGCCTGTAACTGTGATGCTTTGAAAAACAACATTGAAAAAGAAAGTCATCAGCCACAGATGTAGTCTACTACAATCTTTTTCTCCTTGCTATATTGTATTTAAACCTATTTACTTCAGTCTTTAAAATAAGCACACAAAGAAGTAAATCTAACCTCCATTCAATACAAGGCTAATCCAATGTGATTAAACCCAGCAAATAATTTAATAAAACTCTACAAGAAAAATGACTTAACCATTAAGGACAACACAGCACTAATGTGTTTCATAACCAATGCCTTACCGACTGTAAGAGGGTCAGTGCACACGTCACTTCTGTTCTCCTTCCATGTCAGCAGGTACTTCATGCTGATGAGATCTGCTGCTTCTATATGGTTGTTAACCGCCATCATCATTTTATGAGCCCTTGCAATGCCATAATAAGTCTTTGTTTCATCCACTAAGGGCAAACTACTTAAAGTGTTTGCTGCCTCAAAAGCTCGGCTGAAATATTCAAAAGCTTCACTATAGATCCCCTAATAAAGAAGAGAAAGAAAAAGAAGAGAATTGTAAAAATTGTTTGTACTCACCTGTATTTTACCTTGATGCTAAAGCCTGCTCCGCTCACACCTCACAGAAGCTGCAGCTGGGAGGCCATAGAATGACTCATCGCATGCTATTAAGCAAACCACTCTCCCTCTCTGACTCTGCTTCCTAATCTCTAAAATGCAGATAACAGTGCTCATAACTTTCTCAGGAACAGAACTGTTGTTTAGTTGTCTGTGTAGTATTTTGAATGTGCAAATCACCATATCGATACTAGACATTAATACTGATTTCAGCCAGGCTATTTAGCAATTGTCAGTATCGTTTCATTAAGTTTTGCATCCCTGTGAGGGGAAAGGTCCCAAATTACTATGGTGAGACTAAATTTTAGAAAGGAAAGTTTAACAAAGGAAAAAAAGAATAAGCCCTAACTGAAATAATGGACACAATGCACTAAAAAGGACACAAATAAAAATCTACAGATTTATGGGGAAAAAGTGAATATCAACAGGCAGGCAGACTCCTAAGCAAGAAAAGAGAAAGAGTAAGAGAAGCATAAACCAGTGCCAGTAAACAGAAAAAACAAGGATTTTATATCTTTATTCTTCTGAATACAGAAATCCAACATCCATGAATCCCATACAGAGGAATATAAACTGCAGCAGATGACACACTAAAAGAAATTTAAAAAGTACAACAAGAAGTATTTTTTCTGTAAGATGTAAGAAGAAAACTCTTGACCAAAGAGGAAAAGAGGAGTGAAGACAAAACTAAAGAAAATGATGATAGGTTGAAGGATATTACTGAAAAGTTAAAATATTTCTTGATATTTTTCGTCATGTTTTGTGTCTTTCTTTTTTGCCATGAAACTACTGTGAAGTATTATCAGAGATGGAGAAGTCAAAATAAGAGATGCAGGAGCAAGTTTCTAATTGAAGAAGTAGCATACCACCAGACCTAAAAAGCACTTATGCAAGAGATTTGGAGAAACCTAAATGCAAAGTGATTGAGTTGCTAGGAAATAAGTTGCATCTTTCAGTAAAATCAGGTAGTATAAAAGAGGCTTGAAAGGTAGTGTATTTTGTACTGGTATTATAAATGTCAGTGTGCAACAGAGAGAAAAATACAGAGAAATAGAAAATAGGAGAGAAAATCATGTAATATTTATTATAGCAGGACAGCAAAATTATGCATATGAGGACATAGCAATGAATAAAACAACAATAAACACTACGATAATAGACAGAAAGGGGAAACATCTACCTATCATATTAATGAGAACTACAATAAGCTAAGTGATGCAACTGGTGAGAGGACCGTAGCAAGTAAGGCTAAGAAACTCAGGGAAAATGAAATGAGAAGTAACAGAGTTTGTCATAGTAACTCCATCAGAGTTTGCATATTAAAGTAAGGGACCTGGTTAACAAACTGGGAGAAATCAGAACTATTTGTGCATAGCATGAAAACAGGCATTTTATGAACCAAGAAACGTATGGGTAAGCAGTCATGACTAGAAAGCAGGAACTTAGTACACACTATTAAAGAAAGATGGTGAAGGTGATGGAACAGTGAGATGACAGAATGGAAAAGAAATAACAATGGCATGGACAGAGTAGGATGAATTTGGTCAAAGTCACTTTGGAAAGGATAGTAAAAGTTATGCCCCTGGTTTACTAAAGGTCCCTAAGGATAGATTAGGATATGAATAGAGATATCCATAATTCGACAAGAAGGACAGAACTACTGTAAATTGTATCACCGTGGGAAGCATAGAGCAGAATAAAAATATCCTAATAACAGCTTAACTTGGATAACGCTGGGTATGACAGCTGACACCAAACAGGCAGTGATCCACAAGAGGAAATGTGAATTTAGACTCAGTTTTGGTAAACACTGCTAACCTTGCAGAAGAAATGGTATAGAAAAAAGTGTAAAACTTCAAAAGAAAACATTTCATATATTTAAATCAGCTATTTTACACAAGTTTCTAAGATTAAGTCACTACGTTTCTTCCTTTCTATACCATCACCCCAGTTGAAGACAGCAAATTCCGAATGAAGAAACAGAATTCACAGAACAACCGAAAAAAGGCTAATTCTTAAAATATCACTTCTGATGTAACTGATTATTAACACTGGTGGCAAGAAGCAGTGAAATAAAAAAAATAGTTTAAAAGAATTTAATTAAGTATTTTCAAATTTGGAGTAGAACAGTTAAGCACTGTGTCACACCATCCAACTCTATTCTAAGTTCAAGATCCATTTTAGAGTCAACTTCAGCAAATTCTTGGACTTCAAACTTAAGTTTTCAGTGGAAAATCCTGCATTTATGCTAAGGAACACACATAAATCCAAGGATCCCAGGCTAATTTGGAGATTACAGCATAAGAGATTTTCCTACTGCTTATGCAACAAAAACAGGCCAGTAACTTTGGCGCTGGGAGTTCCGTGTAAGATGAATTCTGAAGATGAAGAGGCGCTTGCACGTTACATAAGCAAAAGGGGACGAGTTGACTGTTTAACGTAGTACACACAGAAATGAAATTCTACTAAAAAACATGATTAAGGTAACAAAGTCTAGCACTTAGAAAAAGTGAAATTTACTGTTGCTGCCTGTGTGCATACACACACACTGATAACTCCGGCATTTTTCCAGTAACATGATAGATCCAATTGCGAAATACCCATCATGATTTGGAAAGTGTATTTCTAATTTTTTATGTTTTACTTTTTCTTCACAAGGAAAGTACTTCCTAGTTCCCACATTTTCCAGGCTGCAGATCAACTTCTTTTCATTATTTATTATTTCTAAATAATTTCATGCAGCATTTTAACTCTAGAACAGCGGTTAAAGGGCTCCACAAACCTTCTGCTTTTGCAGTAATGTTTTTAACCGTCCTGATTTGATTCAAAAGCCAATTGCAAATGCAGTGCAACTGCTGCATCCCTGGACATGGAGCTACCCCGAATATGAGACCCACCACCCAGAAAGGCAGTCAACAGAACTGTTGCCTTTGCAGGGTCCACCCCAGAAGACCAATTTAGACCACTGGCACATGGGTCAGAAGGAAGTACCTCAAGAAGATCTTAGGGACTACGAAAAGGGGAATTTCTTGGGTACCCCTAGCTTAACACTCTCTATCACTGTCTGATTTAACATGCCAAATCAAAGCCAACAAGTTGGATGGAGAAGCGAAGAACGGAAAGCCCTTGCACTACTGACAGACCTTTGCCAAACTATTTGCTACTAGCATCCACTTATAAATTTGACTGAGAGAATGCAGAGAGGAAATCAAACTAAAATTAGAACTATAATTTAGTATGCGGTATAGTATGCATCCGTCTTTAAAAAGTATCAATTTCAACATACGCTATAATAAAATTTCGTTTGTGTTAAACTCTTTATGTGCATAGATGGCCCAAACTGGGATTTGCACCTACATTTTTCACAACACTGAAAGCTTGTCACGATCTAGATTTGGAGTTTTCATTTGACTCACTCTAGAATAATACCCTAAGTGTGAAATATGCTGTGAAATATTCACCTTATCCAAAAGCTTAAGGCATATTTCACATACTTCATTTAGAAATGTCAGTCACACAGCGTTTTCTCCTTTGGTAACTCTTGTAAGATCCAGTACCTAGATCAAATGTGGCTGGGTCACCTCATGTGCAAACGCAGATTTTTACTATGAATTAAACCAAACTACTTGGCATCATTATTATAACTAGTACTCACTCTTTCATTGCAAAGATTCCCAAGTAATACGCATGCATCCAGCAGGCTTCGGCTTAGATGAGCATTCTCAGCAACCTTCACAAACTCTTCCAAGTACGTGACAGTTTCAGACACTTTTCCCTGACTGAAGCAAACGACAAAGGATAAAATGAAATATTCGCTCAGATGGTTTCTCCAGATGCTGAAGATCTATCACCCTGTTCCGTATAGCTTTACTTTGTGATGACTAATCTGTTTTGTGGTGAAATTTGGATTAATTATAATATAGCTGTCTAGGAAGTCCCTATACAGTTCAATGCCTGAAGCCACTGAGACGTACAGTTCAACGCCTGAGCCGTTATGCCTGAGGCAGAATTGGATCCTTTGAGCAAAACAGAACAAAACCCTTCTTCAAAATATTGTGCTATATTTTAGGGCTAAGAATGAAATTGCAGATGATGAACTTCCAGATTTTTTTTGAGTTTCTGTTATTTTAGTATTTTTCCTAACGAGCAGCTGATAACTTTCTCAATATGACTAGACCTCACTTCCTGAGAAAATCGAAGGAAAGAAGAATACTAGTTTGTCAGTAAGACTTTCTCTGCTCCTATCATTTACAGCTGCCAATTTCTGCTATAGAATCCTGGTGGTGGAGCAGCAGCTACATAATGGTGCTGTCTAAGTCTAAGGATTACAGTCTGTTCCTGAATGTAATGCTACACTTTGGCTGGATACATTAAAGGTTGCTGGAGTCACACCAGCAAACCTATAAACTCTGGATTGCAGGTGTCACCTCCAAATCCCACTGAGATCGGCGCAACCTCAGGTCACATCTGAATCTAAGTTGAAAACTGGCTAATGTACTTTGACAACAACATTTGCACATACCCTTTTTTTAATAAAGCCAGTCATATTAAGAATATAAGATCTCTGCAGTATGGTTACAAGATACAAGATAGACATTTGGAGTCGCTTGTGAGTGAGGCCCTACACTTTTTTCCCTTTAAGGCTGTAACTGCACCTGACCTCAATATTAGCCATGAACTTGAGTCTCTAACGTAGGAGAGCAGAATGCTAAATGTCAAACCACCAAGCAAGACAGAAAAGCCAGTCTTAATTAAGAAACTCACAGAAATAGAAGTTCACAACTGATGAAGAATTGCGATTTATTTTCTTGTTATTTTAAAACACCTTCAAGTTACATTCCTGCAGCAAATGATTGACATATTTATTTAAATTACAGCTCTTACTGTAAACTGTATTAGGGGTATATTTTTTCAAAATTTGGCATCAAGTCTGTTGTGATTCCTTAATTGTCTTATGAAATCAGAGTAATCATAATAGGGAAGAGCCTGCCACTGCACAGTAAACAACAGAAACACAGTAAAGCAACCCTGCAAATCTATAATTTTGCGGTGATTATCTCTATGGGACTGAAGTGAGCTAGATTACTACAACAGGATGCCAAAACACTGGAAAATTAACATGCCTGAAATGTTCAAGGATACATTCCTTTAAAGTTTAGTTGTTAATGAGCAGAGCTGGATTTAGTAACATTTCCTAATTTAAGTATTTTAGTATCATGAGAATATGAAATGTACTGTATTGTAAACATTGGTCAACTGTCAAAAGATTTCTAAATTTCAGAATTAGAAACATTTTTTTTTAAACCTAGTTTTCTTCCTAAGGAGAGAAAATCAAATGTTTCCCCACAGAAATACAGCATATAATTTATAGAAGTTAAAGGACAAGGTTAAAGTGTTAGACAAATATTAATTCCAGTTTTTCTAGTTTTCTATATGCAGTGCACAGGTGCAACTTGAAGAGCATATTATATCGTATAATCATTAAATCCATTCAACCAGACCTTAGAGAGTTAAAAACATATATTCTGAGGAAAAGGACTCCTCGGTCCAAGGAATGAGAATGAAACAGTGCAGAATATTTGTGTATCAAGGTGATTTCAGTTTCCAATTGGGAAAACAGGACTGTTAACACCCACATCCCCTGACAACTGTCCAATTATGTATATCACACTTGGCCTACTGTTTGCAGTAGAAGTAATCAATAAAGGATGTGGTTGAGTGAACATAGATTTTGGTTGAACCAATGCATGAAAACTTAATCATTTACTCAGAGTGGAGAAATCAAATAGAGGAGAGATGAAACAGCCACTAAGGGGTTTGTTGATTGTGCCACCAAGTTTGTGGGCTAGAGGCTGAAAGTAATAAAGCAAATGGAATCAGTGACAGGAGAAAACGTAAAAAGGTTTTCTTAATTTCATGAATTAATAGAAATGTTTTGATGTATTTTGGCCTTTTTTTATATTTTACATAAAAATCTATGTTCCATTTATAGAAAATATGAAATTGCTAGGGCATATAATGTCTTCTAAGCCAAAAGAAATCAATTTGATATGTATCAGAAAGATAATTCTCAGCATTAAAACTTCACTTATGCCAACTAGCAATCAGCTGCTAAAGTACAATTTTTCAAAGGAAGTACTAGAAAGCGCTACAGCTTGAGACACTTAAAGTATACAAGAAAGATTATGGACATCCTTTGTCCTACACAAGACCTGATACATGATAAACAGGCCTTTCCTAGTCAAAGAGCTAATATTTTATAGTTCCTTCAAAAATCGTTGTTATTTTATACAGCCATACACTTTCTATCTCCTTAGACATCACCTTCCCAAATGTGTAAAATGCAGCTTCCTAAAGATATAGTTCTTCATGATCCCACAGAACAGTTACGATGGCTTCAGCAGAAGAGATTACACTATCTACAGCAGCTCATTTTCCAGATTCATGCTAAAATGAGATTTTTACCCGTATTAGACTTTTATGAAAATATGCTCCTTTCATAGGATTGCTCATGTGATTGAATTGGATGTATAAATCATGTGTCCAGAAGAAGTCATTACCATGGTGGACACTGGCAGAACACATGAAGAACATGATGCTATCATGTCAGATTTTTCCTTGGAAAATGACAGGCCTAAATGCATATGATAAGGATTTTCAGGACCCTTTCCCGTGGTGTGTGCAAGCAAAGACTTCACAAAAAATTGCAAATCTACAGACAAGTTCTGAACCACCATGTGAAGGTTCCATCACTTCCTCCAACGTGTTACAAGGCAATCAGTGCAGATTCTCAAGGCACTAAGGTTATAATGCATTATTTTAGTGCCAGGGGAGCAGAGTTGCCTCTTTGTAAAGACACCATCCATCAAATTTAAAAGGAGTTGCACTAGTTTAGTCTGTATCATGTTAAAAGACAAATGAACAAAAAGTGATCAACTGAGTCTCGAGACTGCGTCACAAACGGTGTTGATTCATGCATTCAATCCATTATTTTCTAAATGGGCTTGTCAGAACCTGACCTGTTTGTTATACATCAACAAAGTAAACACCTAAAAGTTTGGTGTGAGAGTAAATAGAAACTTCCAGTTTTTTTTTTTTTAACGACTCCCTTTTACATTGACATTTCACACCATTTTTCTATATCCTTTCCTCCCTCAAGTGCTTAGGAAGAACCAAAGAAACTGGACCGGCACAATTTTATTTAAGAAAAATAATGGTACTGAATTTTGAAAAGTAAGTTTGTCTGAAATATCTGTCTTTGTGGGTTACAGAAAGCTTTCTGTTAGGGAGCATTACATGGCAGAACGGAATTTATCTGCTTAAGACAAAGATCACAGAATTACAGAACAGTTAAGGTTGATAGGGACCCCTGGAGATCATCTAGCCACTCTTGCTCAAAGCAGGGCCAAGTAGAGCAGGACCATGTCCACTGCGGTTTTGAATGGCTTCTGAAAGATGGAGATTCCACAACCTCTCTAGACAACCTGTTCCAGTGTTCAGTCATCTCCACAGTAAATTATTTTTTCTAACGGTTAAATGGAATTTCTTGTGTTTCAGTCTGTACCCATTGCTGCTTGTCCTCTCACTGGGCATCGCTGGAAAGAGTCTGGCTCCTTCTCTACTCTCCCCTAAATGTCTATTTATGCACACTGATAAGCCTGAGCCTTCTCTTCTTCAGGCTGAACAGTCTCAGCTCTCTCAGCCTCTACTCATAAGGCAGATGCTCCAGTCCCTTCACCATCTTCACGGCTCTTTGCTGGACTTGCTCCAGTATATGAATCTCTGTCTTGTGCTGGAGAGCCCAGACCTGGACCTAGCGCTCCAGGTGTGTCTCACCAAGGCTGCATTGAGGGGGAAGGATCACCCCTCTCAACCCGCTGGAAACGCTCTGCCTAATGCAGCCCAGGAGGCTGTTGGCCTTCTTTACCACAAGGGCACATTTCTGGGTCATGGTCAATTTGCTGTCCACCAGGACCCCCTTGTCCTTCTCTGCAAAGCTGCTTTCCAGATGGTCATCTTCCAGCCTCTCGTAGTGCATGGGGTTATTTCTCCCCACGTGCAGGACTTTGCACTTCCCTTTCTTCAACCTCAGGAGATTACTGTTGGCCCATTTCTCCAGCCTGTCAAGGTCCCTCTGAATGGTAGCACAGTCATGCGGTTTATCAACCACTCCCCCCAATTTTGTATTGCCTGCAAACTTGCTGAGGGTATGCTCTGTTCCATCATTCAAGTAATGAATGAAGATAAAACAGTATTGGCCCCAGTATCAATCTGCGGGGGTACACCACTAGTGACTGGTATCCAGCTAGACTTCATGCCTACGTTCACAAACCTTTGACCCTGACAGCTCAGCCAGCTTTCAGTCCACTTCACTGTCTACTTATCCAGCCTGCACTTCATCAGCTTGTCTATAACGATGTTATGGAAGACAGTGTCAGAAGCCTTGCTAAAGTCAACATAAACAACATCTACTGTTCTGCCCTCATCTACCAAGCTAGTCCTTGCACCGTAGAAGGCTATTAGGTTGGTGAATCAGGATTTCCCCTTTACAAACCCATTCTGACCGCTCTCAGTCACCTTCTTGTTCTTAATGTTTGGAAATTGCTTCCAGTTTGTTTGTTCTATCACCTTCCCACGGATTGAGGTGAGGCTGACTGGAGTGTAGTTCCCTAGATCCTCCTTGCTGAAGACAGGAGTGACATTTGCTGCTTTCCAGTCCTCAGGAACCTCCCTTGAGCGCCATGACCTTTCAAAGATAACTGAGAGTGGCCTTGCGATGACATCGGCCAGCTTGATCAGGACCCATGAACGCCTCCCATCAAGTCCCACGGACATGTGTATGTCAAGATGTTGACCATATTCACGAGCATTTCAAATGAGGCTCATGAATCATGAGCTATTTTCTGATGTCACATATACTTTAAAGTCTACTCAGCTATTTTTGCTGCTTTTGATATAGCGAAAGTAATTATGAAATTTACCTTAAAATAATTAATAGATGGGTTTTTCAGACTGGCATCTCCCCATCTGTGAGGCCTCCTTACAGAAGAGTTCCGTGAAGACAATGGATGAAAATTTCACAAGTGTCTATGACCCTCAGTCATACTAAATTTCAAGAAGACATAAGGCCCGCATACACAAATAGAGATAGATATATATTACATAAGACAGTCATTAAGATTTTGGAATATAAATCTAGAATTATGAATCTTGGTCTTTTTGCTTAACTGAATGTAAGAATAAATAATATATGTTCATAGGTGCATAGGCTTTTCTACATAAAAGTTTCTCAAATGGTTGAAGCATGCCCAAAATCATCCTGATGTTTTACAAGGCTGAGCAGTTTACGCCTATCTCAAAGTCTTTCAAGGCAGAAACATATGTAAGGTGTTTAATTTGGTTAATGTTCTCAGGGCATAATTACCAGACTTGTTTCACCAAAAATGCCACAGCATGCATTTTCCAGAGGAAAGGTTTATGGCTGTCTCTTTGTCTGTGCAATAGATTAGCAGGTTAAACCCTCGTTCAGAACATGAGAGAGAGTCTCTCCTTCACTTGAGTCAATCAGAACGTCCCTCTCTTAGGAGAATGCCTTTAAGTGGAGAGTCCTGTCTCTCTTACTTTTCCTCTTTTTCAAACTGCAACAACCTAAAAGCAATGAGTGAGACTGTCCAATGCCAAGTAGCTAGATAATGCTCCTAGATGGTGTGGAATACAGATTTGATGCAGGAAAAAATCATCAGCCATTCCTTCTTTAGCTGTGCTTTTACGAAAAGAATTTGCACTTGCATGTTCTTTCAGATAAAGCGATTGGAAACCTGACTTCAGAAGGATCTGAGTAGAGAAAAGTATATTCTCTCACTCCAGAATGCCTAAATCTCATTGGGAGGCAATTAACATACACTGTTTTCTAGGCATTTCCTTCTGGTTATCTTAAGCCATCCTCTACCTAGTGCTGCCTTTTGTTAACTACAAGGAATCTATGAATGCTACTGAGAGCTCAGACACCATACTTCTAGGGTTTGATTGTACCATGGGAGCCAAGTATGAAATAGTCACTCATTTGAAAAGCTGATGTTCCAGCAACTAAATTTTCTCAGGTAGGAAGACCTTAGACTTAAGCCACTTTTGAAAAAGGGACCTGGTCTTCTAAGTCGGTTTTGTAGCTTTGGAACATTTTATGCTGTGTGCTTGTTTAAGGAGGACAGAATATGAATATACATGAATCAGAGTGCTAAAGAGAACTGTGGTTGTGACTGGTCCCTACATGATCTGAAAGGCCACAAGACATGGCACCTAACTCAGACCTGAGAGTTTGCTTCCCACACAGAAACAGATCTGGTGGCAAGTCTTCCTCCATAAACAGTTTGCCAATCTGCATCATACATCATATGCACTCAAGTCCCCAAGCACAGGATGACTGAAGAAGCTGCAGCCTTCATTTTGAGTATCTTTTTTTTACCTAGTTCATGTGGTAATTATACTATATTATTTGTGTCAAAATTCTTTGTGTAAGAAATTGAAGTAGTTTCAAACTAATTCACCCGGAATAAGATTTTAATGCCAACTGCTGAAATGAAAATGAAAACAAACATGTTATTTGCGCAACTATTTACCTGTACAGGTACAAAACACAAATGCCTCCGCAGAAGAAGTGAGGCAGAACAATGGAAACCTCTCTTACAGAAGAGTTCTAGAAAGGTTACACTAAGGCACCTACTGAAACATGCTATATTCTTCAAGGTTTTCTGTTTTTTTTAACCTGGAAAATACGACTGTATTTGTATTTTTCAGGAAGGTCCCTTCCAAACTTTTGGAAAAAATGAAAAAAAGCCCCAAAATATCAACAAAAGGAACATATTATAGTTTATAGGTAAAGAAAAGCTTGGATTATACAGTTAAAAAAAATGGTACCGGTTTAAAATAACTTTCGATGAAAGGGTCACTTAGTGCAAGAAGGGCACTGCTTAAAATTTAAGCAAGAAGTAATGGGAAGCGACAGTCCTCTAACAATTTAAGTCTTTCACAGTTGAATGAATGTGCACTGACAACAAGACAAGGATGTGCTAACCTACCTTACCAGAATCTTGGCTATAGCTTCATATGCTCTGCCTAGGCCAGATGAATCACATAGTGCTGTAAAAATTTTTACAGAGGTATTCAAAATCTGTGAAACAGGAAAAAAAGCCCAATAAATACGTTAAGCATTTCCATTTTTGATTTGCAATCACTGTGTCCATATGAAATACAAAATTCAGGTTTTCCCATCTGTACATTTCTTCTTTAATTAGCTGTAATAGGACTAGGTTTTTGATCATTACTTGTAGTTTTTGAAACTACTCAATAATTACAATAATTACATATTAAAAAGAAAGATATAACATGCATTTAAATTCCTATATTTTGGCAGCTCACAAAAACCAAAAAGACTCAAAATATAAATTTCCTTAGCCGTCATTTAAAAGATGGATGTGTTTTTATGAAAATCTATTCAACTCTTAAGATTGTATCCCTTGCATTTATAGTATTATAGCACGATACACTGAAATACACTGTAAAATTGTTTTTCTTTCTTAAAGCTGTCACTGTGAAAACTTTTAGTACAATTTGGATGCATAAATAAGTGAACAAATTATAGGTTATATATTTAAACTAGAGTTGGCTTAAAAATATTGCAAATAATTTTGTCATATGCACTACTAATTATTCATGCACACAAACAATTTGTTAATACTTGTTTGGAATGTACTCTATTATCGTGACCTCTTCCACAACTGAAGGATTACAGCTGCTGCATAAAAACATATGATCTTAATTTAATTTGATACTGACATCACCTGTATTGCATAATTTCTCTTTTCATCCATTTTTCTCCAATGGCGATGAAGGGAGAATGCATGTAAAATTAAATCCTATTCTGTCCTCCCTCCCTCTTTGTTGCTTGACCCAACCTATTACACACATGACAACACAGGAAATCTCCAAAGACTATCTATGGAAATCCTTTTTGCACGTTTCCAAGAAAGGAATAGTGAACGTCATTTACCAGCTTTGAAGGGGGATGGGGAAATGCATAGGGACACATGACAGTATCCTGCAAGCCCCAAGATGCCTATCTATACTGAGGTAAAGGATAGGGCATTCTTGATTAAGACTGCATCCCCCGTCATTGGCAAAGTGCATGGCTCAAAAGGAGACAACTTGCGTGCGCTAACGCTACTGATATCACCATTTCTACTACCGTTGCCATGACTCAGATTTCTTAGTTTCTGAAAAAGTCTTACTATACACATGGGTATCTCTGGACAATGCTCTTATTTTTGAGTTATTTAAATGGTGTGTGTGCCAAAAGCAAGTTATTAATGTACACACTGCACTCTTTATCTTTTCTCCAGTATTTCCTTGGCAGAATTCTATTTTCGTGTACATCAGGATTACATCTTATACTTGAAGGTCACTGGCAATTGAGTTATCGATGCATGTGATATGGCAAAAAGAGAATGCAGACACTACTGTTAAGGACGTGTCATATTAGTTCAGAACTCTCCCTAAACTGAATGCCTACACAAAATTGCCAAGGCTTGCAGTATGTCCTTCTAACAATCCAGGCTGGTAACAGTCATACACAGCAGTCACTTCTTGGTTTTCCATTCAGTTCTTGCTTTTCCATTTAGCTCAGAAGACCTACAGTACTTTTTGTAGTATTTGTGCCCTTATTAGAAAGCCTGCCATGACAGTATCAAAAGGTTCTGAAAATTGTATGCACTGGATTGAAAATCACTCCTACTTTAAATCGGCCTCTACAATACTAAATTAGGAAACAAGGCCTCTAGTGGCTACCATCTAGCACAGAAAGGTTACTTAGGTGCCTAAGGCTTAGGCTGCTGTACTTTTCTTCACAAAACCTAAAAAGTACAGACAAAAAACAAAGAAAAGCCATAGCCAGAGATTCTGAAGTAAGAGGTTGGTCCCTACATCTCTGCTATAGCCACTCATCCATTTTCATCAACAGCAGTCATTTTGGTCCCAAGTTACTACTGCTCTACACAAACTGGATGCTTCATTCTAGGCAATGGTGAAACCAAAAAAAAAAAAAATCATATATATGAAAAGGTGGAAATCCTGAAAAATTAAAATAGGAAATATACTCTTCATGTCTGCATTTCCAGTAACTCCTCTAATTTCAGGTACCATGTACAGGGCACTGAAAATGGCATATTCTTGATGAAAAGGAGCTGTGTACTGACCCTGTACGCTACAATTGCCCAATATCCCTTTATGAGGGAGATGTGGAAAGGGGTCTTCTCACCTGCTCCTCACCTTCAACATTCAGGATGGAAAAACAGGCAGAGGTAGCAAAGGGCAAAAAGCTGGATTAACATGTTAGCATGACAGGATTCCACCCAAAGCAATTATGCAATTACAGCATAATTTTTCATTTAAAATGAAAAATGATATAGCTTTCATGTCTGCAGATCGGGTGGAATCAATGCAGTGATCTCTGCCAGAATCTGTAAGCAGCCTGAAAGCAACAAATAGAGGAGAAAACACATTTTCAGTGAGATAGTAGCAACCAACCTATCTGTCTGGGTTCCTCTGAAAACCATATAAGAAAAGACACACATGTGTCAAGAGAGTACTACCTGAGTGGGCATGGCTGGGCCAGTCATTCATTTGCTCTCTGACAAGTGGATAAGTATTGAGAGCACCTATTCTGGTCAGATCCAATGAATTTACATGCTCTCAGGAAAGTTGCTCTACCTTTAGATAGAAGTATAGCTCAGAAACAGGTCTTTTTATATATATTTTGGGCAATCTATGCAGAGTACAGGGTTACACAGACAAGAGGTGGAACATGTCAGTAAGTAATGGTGAAGATCCCTACACAGTGAATGTGCAGTTTTTGCTGCATTTGTGGTCTTAGAGAATACAGCTGTCATAACAAACAAAAGAGTGGAAAAAAATGATTCAGAATACAGAACAAAAATCTATTTACTAAGGAAACATGTTTCTGTTCCAGTATTCCACAGTAAATACTAAGCATTAAAATGCGATCTTGGTAATTTTCTTCACGTGAAAGAAACATAAATAACACCATATAACATTGTGTAAGGAGATATCAAATGAGAATACATAAGATAATCTACACTGGTAATGTACATTAAAGAGTAGGTTTCATATTTTTATGAATCTGATTGATTTTCCTTTTCAAAAAAAACAGACAGTTTTAAGAGGTTCAGAGTTAGTGAAAGTTGTTATTTTTTCTAAATTTACTATGTTCCAAAGTTTGAGGAGCAAGCTGTTAAAACAGATTTAACCCGTTCATGCTAGGCTCCATTATAAAATTTCCATACTGTCTCAGAAAGAGTTGGATACTCCTAGAAACTAATGGAAAAAGATCATAGTACATGCAGTTGAACAGATTAAAATAATGTATGGTTCTCTCTACCTCTAAAAATAAAGCATGTTGGTAAGATTAAAAAAAATATATAAATGCTGCATTGATTTTGGTCACTAATTACTTTTGGCTCTACACGATCAAGTACACTGACTGTCTGAAACTTCCTCCTTTTGCAGGTCCACATTGGAAACACTGGTTACAAAACAAATACAGTGAAAATAAAAGTCAGATGCAAAAATAAACAGTCTGTTTTGATCACTTGTTCTCATTCATGTAGGATATGGGAGGATGGCAGGGTGAAGACTTCAACTTTGTCTTCCACATTACAGATTAACTGTCGTAAACACCACCCAATTTTGTTTTCGTGTATGGGCTAAAAAGTGGAAGCTTTTTATTGATATGGAATGGAAATATAAAACTTTAAAGAAGCATTGTACAAATTCTCTTGTTTTCTTAGCCCTAAAAGCTGGATGTGGGTGCACCTGGAAGGAGGATGGCTATGGTGGGAACACCATACTTGTTTACAAAAACCATCTCTCTCTGCCTTTGTAAGCCTAATTGTGGCTACAGTTAGTTAAAGCGTAAAAAATAGAGCAAAGTAACTAGCAACGCCTAAATCCTCAAACTAGAGCATATTTGGTGCACAGCTTTTGGAATAATTCTCTAGATAATGGTGAATGCCACGTTTACCTCCTTTGCCAAGAAAAATATTAGTCAGATCTCAGGTCTAGATTTGCATCTCAGTTATCTCAGTATTATGCCACTGCAACCCTCCTGGGGTTATCCCCATTTATATAAAACACATACACTGACCCCCTCCACCACCCCAAATCTCATCCTTTACTTCTTAGTGTTGTCACACCTGTATTCCTTTTATATATACATAAATAAATGCACTCCCACCTCATTGGCATATATCGCGCACACGCACACACAAAAGGAAGCAGGCTATGTCATAAAAACATTGATACGAACATATGGGGGTAATGGACAAAAGAGTGAAAATCGATGGTATGAATTTATGATAAATAAAGAATACCTATCCAAGTCAGCAGAAGATTTATGCTACTACCAGTATTTTATCATTTGGTAAAATATATTACTCTGGCAAAAATGTGACAGGGTGATGCTGATTTATAGTACTGTAACTTTAAAAAACACAAAAACATAGTTTTGCTCTCAGCTTTGCACTTGATACTGTCATCAAACTTTATCGGAAATACATTTATTTTGATTTCTGAAAATCTAACTGTGTTTACCCATTTCACAGCTGGTGAGCAGTAAAGATGCTTCTGTCTCATTTACAGAGCTTGAACATGAATCAGACAATCAACTGCAACATTAGTCAAAGAGATCACTAGCTAATGATTTCTGACAGGCACTGCAGTAACAGGCTAAGCCCAGGCTGGGTAGCAGCATCTGAGAATATTTTTCTGCAGCCGACAATAGGCGCTGGTAGACAGAATATGCAATCAAGTGAGATTGCTGGTCTCATATCACTTAGTACCTCTTACGTGCTTTCAGAGAAACCACACAGCTCTGACAATCACTGAATAATCTTTTATATGCAGTCCAGTGAAAAATAAAAGACATCAGAGCTGTTACGCATAGGCATTTTAGTTTGCAGTTTAGTGAACTCTCTTCCGTATCTCCCCAAGAAATGCGTATTTAAATACACAATGAAAACTTTTAAATCACTCAGGCTGCAACTGTCTAGCTACATTAGCTTAGATCATTGTCAAGAAAAATTAATCACAGATTCTGTCACAGAACTGCCTTTCATATCTTCCATTTTATGCTGAGTTTGAATTCACCCCAGAAGGAGGGGCCAGTCTGCAAAGCTTTTGGAGCCTGAACTATCAGCGTGACAGAGAAAGGAACCTACACATTCATTCCGCCCCAGCTGCTTTTACTGACCCCACGGAGAAGGGGGTGCCACAACACACAAGAATACTCTACAGGAAAGCTATGGCAGCTTTAATTTCTTCTTGTTGTTCTTTTTGGGGCTAGGAGTGCATATCTTCTCCTGAACCTGCCAGTCTTCTTGCCGTGCAAGAGACATCCTTTCCATGTGGAGCTACAGGGCATTTTAGTTATGAACGAATAATCCTAATGTAATTTTGGAGATTTTTTTCCCCACATTTACTGCAGCCAAGTTTTCTGATTCTTCATCGGTGTTTACCCAGTCCTCAACATACTTAGGCACATTTTGATTTGGCACAACGCAGTCTTTACTCAGTCATCATAATCTGAGTGGTTATACGCCTTTGGCCATACCTCAGTAACGTCAAAGAAGTTGTTTCATGATACGAAACAAAACATTTTCTTATATTGGCCAAAACACAGTGTGAGAGAAGTTGAACAGTACAGAATGACAATTGCATTGTTCTTATAATGTATTGATTACGGCAGAGCTCACTGATCCCAGGAAAAGAAGACACCAATACTGGGTACTATCAACCGAACGGCAGGCTGCATCATGTTAAATGCTAAATGTATTTAGGCACAGTGAGCATCCAGAACAGAAGTACAGCATTCTGCTTGTAAGCTCACAACTAAGGGATACTAAAACTGGGTGCCATTCTGAGGATAGAAGTGGTCCCTAATTTGTCAGAATTGTTAATTCTCCCCCTTTTCCCACAACTGAAATTCACCAGCTCAGATTAATGTGAATGCTAACTCCTTGTCCTTGTGCGTACACCCATCCAATTACCCTGGACTCCACTGTTCTGATAAAGAAACAGAAAAAAACGAACCAGAAATGTACAAACTTTGCTACTGTTGCTACACAGAAAAAAAGAATTTGTCTGGCCTGTTCGAGAGCTGCTCTTCCAAGGAGTTTAACCCAGGTATTTGGATAATCTGCAGCATAAGCATGCCTCTGGCAGTAAGAGAATCAGGGATGGGGGAAAGGGAGGCAGAATCCACCCAGAACTCTGATCAAGTCAGATGGCAAAGTGGAACATACTTGTTCATGACCTTTAATAGGCTCTTAGTAAGACATGGCTACCACTAATGTGTTGCCTGGAGGATGCTCTCCAGAAGAGACAACCACTCCATCCAGTCCACACGCTCTTCCCTCCCCTGTTCCACTTGGCTATCAAGTGCAATATTTAGCTTGATGGTCTACAATTACATGCACAGTAATACACGCTTCAGGTTACTTGGCTCCATATCTGCTTGAAGGATTAGAGCCCCAGGAAGACAAATGCTTCACTCTTTTCTCAATAGTCTATCCAGATAAGATCTAGGGCTCTTTGGTTACTGGCTTCAAGTGCTATTTGTATACTTTACATAATATTCATTCTATGTATATTTTACTTTGAATCTGAATGGATATGTAAAAACAAGCAACTCGGTAACAAATTTTCCCCCCTAGAGGCATTTCAAACTTTTACTAGCTTCTACGAGGTCAGGATTTCACTCTCTATGCTTCATTTTGCTGCACAGGAAACTTAGACATAAAATGAATAGATGATTGAATAAGCATTAATTTTTGTTCTCATACTTCTTATTTCTTCTGTATTACTATCCTTAATACTACCTTTCTGTGCCACTAACAACAGTATTAATTCTGATTCTCTGTAACTACAACTTTGCAGGAATGTGGCCATCATTTTATTAGTTATTGTACTCTACCTCATACAGCAGTTTATTAAAACAAACAAAACAAAGAGGCAGTTCCTTGAGTGCAGAAACACATGCAAACCTCAAAACCAGATATTTTAGTAAGTTATTATTGTGCAATCTAAAATCTTTACTGCAAGAGACATTCCTCTAGCAAAGGTTCTTGCAATCTTTATTTAGAACCAGAATGTAATGTTTTAAAAAACAGGCATTGCGGACATATTTCTTCAAAATAAAGCACGGTATAACAGTCTAGAGTGAAGAAGCTTCATCTTTTACCCTTTAACAGCAATACAAGAGGAAAAAACAGTTTATGTATCCTTTTCATCCTGACAGATGTGACAATAGCTGGAAACACTATGCCTGCCAAGAGCTTTTATCAAGTATGTTGTAACAACTAGTAATAAGTGTAAATAATAAATGGCTACGATCTTATGGGAAACAGTGGCAATACTAAACAATTTTTGGTGCTTGCTGATGGGAGTCTGCCAGTCTTGGAATTCCCTGGCTTCCCAGTAGAGTTTTGGCCTGACAATAAACAACAGTTTAATACTTTATCTAATCCCAGCCAGGAGGTAAGTTCAACAGCAAGCTTTTGCAGATGTTCACATCCAATAATCTATCCATAATTGATGAAACAGGGAGGTCAGATGTAATGGTTGCTACTATTCCAGCAACAAATAAATGGTTATTGACAAAACAAGCCAGTGTGGCGCTGAGTGCTGAGCAGTGACAAGCATGAAACAGTGCCGAGACAGAAGTAGTGATGTGAACACCGCCCTTCATCTTGAGAATTCCTCAATATGATGTGTGGCATAAGGGCCACTCTGACACATAAGCAGATGGAGGTGACTTGTAAAGGAAAAATGAGATTCCTGAAGTACATAAAAGACAAAGACAGGCAGAGGCGGAGAAAGAGACGATGAGAAAGGGGTGGACAAGACTGGAAATTTGGGTAAGTACAACTATCGGAATTGCTCAGAAATGCTTTTGTATAGCAGCACTGTGATCTAGATGCCTGGACTGCTTTTATCACACTGCTGTGTCCATATGAAAGTACCTGGCTGTCAGATTGCTAGAGCCTCCTAAGACTCTAATATCATAGTGTATATGCATGTGCATGCTTAAATGCCCATTCCTTCCTAGACAAAGCACCTATCAATATTCTGCTTCAAGCTTATTGATATCTTCAGTTTATCCATGAAAAATTTTCTTAGCTAAAAGCATAGAACAAACCTTCAAATTCACCTAACACAATGGTAGAAAATGCAGAGATAAACTAAGAAGGTATTTAAACATTTAAATCAGTTAAAAAATATATTTTTCTGCATGCATGTATGAAAGTTAAGGAAAAGTTCTTATTTGGCTGAAAATCTGATATTCTGTAAGTTTTAGCCCATGTAAGAAATGCAGTTAAAGGATTAATAGACTGTTTTTACTGACTGAATAAAACTTGAGTCATTTACATGCAAATAGACATCTGAAATCTTGTGCATCCATTTCAATGCTAAAAGATAATATTTTCACAATGTTTACTGTGTAATATTCTAATAAGAAAAAACGGCAAAATGAAATGGTGGCCATTATTGCTATACATAGTCATAAAAAGATTTCAGACAGAAATATTTTAAATATTAATATTACTAAAATCACTTAAAGCACCAAAGAATGTTAAATCGATTTATTTAGAAGTACAATTTATTTCACACTTTGCTACCAATTCTTTTGATCAGCTCTGAAATAATACATAAGCTGAAAGTAAAACAGCAAAACAAATTGCTTCTAGCAACAAAGCGGGCAAGCTCTAGGTTTTATACTTTAGAACTGGCACACTTCAGTGTTTTAACTTCTCAGATTATTATCTATCAAAGGATAAGTTTTAATTCCTTACGATCTGATGCCTGAATCAAGACCTCCCCCTCTCCCATCTAGCTATCGAGGGTTCTGATCCAGCAAAGAAGTTAAGCATTTGCTGAATATATGAGTTGTCTCCACGTAGGCAATAGGAATAACTGTAGTGAAATTTAAGCATATATTAAATAAGTGAATTGCTATAGCTTGAACTATACCAATATGAGAAACCAATCTAATTTTAAAAACCTTACTTCATAGATTTGTTTTTTTCTAAAAGCCTGTTCATTTGAACCAAAGTATACAAAGGAAAACAAAACCCCCCAGATTATGAATATATTTGCATTTAAGTACTGAAATTCCCAAGTCTGTACTATGTAGGTACCGACACTCCACTTCTTAAAATACGTAAAAAGCCTGACTTCTGTAAGAATATTATCTAAATGGATTAAACAATTCTTATAAAGTCTTGCAGTCCTTTCCTGTAGTTCTAGGTGTAATATCTATAATTTCTTTAATGGATTTAGCACTGACAGTTCTGAGGACCTTTCACACTATTGTCTTTCAGGTAACATAAGCATTGGACTTAGGTGCTCTGTGTCTTTCCCCTTCCCTTGAACAGCTTTTAGGCTACAAGGTTTGGCACACCTAAGTTAGAAAACCAATACAGTCTAAAGCAGGTGAAGTAAATAACCTCTGTAACATACAGTTGTACAGCTTTGTCTCTTTTGTTCCTGGTTCATGGGAATGAAACAAATTGAAATCTGCATATCAGCAGTTATTTAAAATATATTTTTTTATTAGTTGCTCTAGAAAAGAGTTTCAACACAAAAAGCAGAAAATGTCTGCCTAAATCATGTCTTTTAACTCACAGAGGGCAGCATTTAGTTTTAGAAACCTCTGCCAGGGCAAACGGACTGATCATAACCTTACATTGCATAAAACGGACAATGTAGAGCTGTGGTCACAGCCTGGCATAAAATGGACAATGTAGAGCTGTGGTCACAGCCTGGCTCCTACCTTTCCTGGGAATACAGAGAGAGGGAAGACCGTCTATGATCGCCATACATCTAGCGCAGAATACTGCTCCATCCAATCTGCTACACCAAAAGGGCAGGGCTACAGCAAAGGCTCCACTCATTCCCCGACTGCTCTGCCCTCTTACCTTGGCAAAAAATGGATGCAAGGAAATTCTTACTTCCTTGCAGAGCAGTCTGAGGAGTTGTTATGGCTTTGTTCTCAATTGCTAAACACACTAAGCATGTTAGTGCTAAGCAAACCTCCAGTGAGTTATATTTGGCTTCTTTTGAGTTCAAATATAACAGCTAGCTAAAATTTTGTGGAAATGATTTGGAGCTTTACGAATATTTTTCTTGATCTTAGGATATCTATGATTATTATTAATGAAGTGTGTAATAATTATTATTAATGATACAGTGCAGCCCCCTCCACACATGGAAACCCACACACTTTATGTGTGTTCGTATGTGTATGCGCATGTGTATGTATAAGGTAACAGTATGGCTTGTGGTTTCATAACGGATTCCCTGGGTCAAAGTCTTATGAAAAGTAAACAGACATAGGTTTGGGAAACTCCATTTGATAGGTTAAATGTGATTTCATTCTGACTTCCAAATTCAGGATGTTTAATCTATGTATTTTTAATACAGCTACATAAACCTTATAAATACACATAAGCCCAGCAACTGTCATACTGCTTTGGAATTAAAAGCAAACACACAAACAAGAAAAATATTTCCTCCTCCATACCCCCAAATTTAAGTTATAAACTTTTTGTCACCAACTCCTATTCAGATGCCTGAGGATAGCACTAGGCAGACAGCAGTAAAATGCTGAAAAAGTGTTTTAAAATCATCTAATGGAATGTGCAGTTAAAACTGCAGTTCTCTGACTTCTTGCTCCTTTCGGTATATGTATGATTAGATCTGAAGTCGTAACAGCTGAGAAGAAGGTCCGTGCGTTTATGGTATTTTGGCAGCTGGTCTTATGGCGCATGAGACTCCTGAAGAGTAAGGATTGATATCAACAAGTTCCATTACATTTATCTTTATTGTTGCTATAGCAAAACATTGAAATAATCTGACAATCTTCTGATTTGCTTGTTATTAAGTAACAGTTTTTTTTAACCTATTCCATTTATTTCTTATTTCTCATGCTTTATGATTTTTGCATAGCTTGATTATTGTAATTCTGCAGCAGCACTGCATTTAAGAGTGTTTTCTCACAAAAAGTATTCTTATGGTACATTTCTTCTGACAAAAATCCAGTTTACTGAGGGGAGCTATTCTATTCTGATGCCGTCAACAAAGCAAAATGCATGTTCAGCCACAGACCTGAAAGACAATACTTTGCTCCAAGCCAAATGAAGTGGACACCATATCACCAAGATGCAAAGTTGCATGGTACATGGAAAAGTACTGAAGGAAAACAATGCCATTACATCTCAGAGCTACTTGGTACTTTTTCCCTGTTTTTATTCAGGTTTTCACAAAACTGCCAAGATAGGAAAATGACTAATGAAACCAAAAGAAGAAATCCTTCCTTCACTGAGGGACTGGTACCTTTTATAGCCAAATAAAAAATTATATCTTACTCTCACTTTAAGTCTTAAGTGCTAAATTACCAACAGCACAATTAACTGAATGATCAGACATTTGCCTCTTTCCGGAAGTTTCAGGTCTTCTTTAAGGTTCTCAACTCAAATAATTCATAATTTCTTAATTTTGTCAGTCTTAAGAGTCAGTACATTTTGTCAGGACAAAGTTCACTACCAGTACGGATTGTTCTCTCATAATTTTGTTCCTCCTGTCTTCCACAGTGCCTAAAGCAGAGGGTCCGCTCAGAAACATGAAATTTAATCAATTTGAAATTTGGCTCACTAATTACAGACCTTCATGAAGACTACCCTTCTCTGTATATAATCCATTGTCAGTGTCAAGATAATCAAAAGCGCCTACCTTCAATGGAATGACTCAGTTTTGTCCAATTTTTTTATTCCTCAGATAGGAAAAAACACAAACTTCCTACACCATTACAGTTTCAAGAACAATTTAAAAATTGTTTCAATAAAAATGAAGCCTCTAGGAATGATGAGATGTTTTCTAAGCCTGTATGCTAAGATGTCTTTTCAAGCATATGACCTCATTTGCTAAGTTGAGAATGTTACACTTCATTAATAATGGCTAAATATTAGTTCAAGGTGAATAAAGAACAATCTGTTAAAAAAAATTTAAAAAATAAAAGCAAGTTTGAAATAATTTTCATCAAATAGTATCTCGCGATGCCCCTCCTGAGCCTCTGTTTAAGTGGTTCTTTCTGTAGTGACAGTAATGAAAGCTTAAATCTAAACTCAGTGGGTCTATTCAGACACCATTTGCAGAAATGTCTTGAAGTTCAGTCTTCTAGCACTGCACTAGAACAGTAAGGAAACCTTAAAGGAACAATGCTCTTTCTGCTCAACTACCTTTCAAAATATATAGGAGATTAGAGCATAACATTCAGTCTACCTTTTTGAGTTTTTTATTAGATAAGATTCTACTTGACCTGCTAAACTGCTGCATACATATGGGCATAATCTGTATGATTACATATAATAGATATAATTGGATAAAACATACTGTGTATACTAATGTTAGAGTGTCTGCATCCCAGATATATCTACTTTTATCCTCTTTAATTGCAGGTGTTGAAGTAAAATGTTCAGTTGTTTTGATTTAAACTTTTTTGGAAATTAAACTTATAGTCATAAATCACCACTAATTATTTTAATAGGGTCATTTAGGATATGAAGATGTCTTTAGAAGTCCATACATTTTCTTGACAATTTTATGACCGTAGCTTGTATACTGTGATTCTGCCAATTCATGCATGTGGCATTATGTCATAAATTACCACATTTATTTTGGCATGACTCGGCGCATTAATGAACAGTGTCTCTATTACTTAGATATGTAACCTATCTGAAATACAGAATTCAACATCCAAAATAAAGGAACACTCAGAAATAAACAAATGCTTAGATAAGGTAGGTATGAGGACTGGGATTTTACAAATGAGTTGGGATGCAACTCTAATTGAAAGACATAAAACCCTAAATGTCGAACTCTGAAGTAGTCTTCAAAGTTCAGCTTAAAAGAAAATTCTGACATCAAGCACTGTACCTTATGCAGGACTTCTAATAACACAAATGTGATTCACCTAATACGCAGCTTTTTATACAAGTTTGAGGAAAAACAATTAAGTAGTAACTCTTGCTGTAATATTAACCTAGAGAGATAACTTTCCCTGGCAAAATCTATAAGATTTAAGATAAAGTATATGTTACAATGTGAGCTATTAATAGTGTGTCATATTTGGGGGAAAAGCAGCTAGGCTTGATTATAAACCAGATGATATGAAAAATATTACGAACATACCACTCTGATATTGAACTTGATTAGTTCTCAGGCCTTTAGACTTGCACATATTTATGTTTTTACATTTGAGTAGGTCCACGGAAATCAATCATATGTATCAAATAAAATTAAATCAATTTATACAGATTACACACCAAATCAAATTATGTCAGATTACACATCAAGTGCCTAGCAAATAAAAAACCTTCTCCAACAAAAATAGCCCATTCAATACAAAATGACTGCATATTTTAGATATAACAGGCTGCAGCTTAATCATTTCAACCTTTAATTACTGCATCAGATAATGAATATTTTGAACATATGCTTCTCCACTCTGCTAGAAGATATGAATGAAAGAGAAACAAGTTTATCTGCATGCTAGTGTGTGTGCACGTTGGGGGAGGGAGTAAAACGAGAAACAGTAAAAGGAACCAAGTGGCAACAATTGGAAGAAATGGTATCTGCAGCAGCTGCTCCTTTCAGATTCCCCTAGAAGGAGACTGCCTGAGGTGGACCACAGCACAAAAGGATAAAGATGATGAAAACTCTGATGCAAAGCAGGAAAATAACTGCTGAGACCCCTGAGTCTACACCCGAATAGTCCCAAGCTGTGTGGCAAGACCTCTTTAGCATGCTACAGAAGCTGGTGATGAACTACATATTACCATGAGGCAAACTGGCTCCTAGCAGTATTGTCTGCATGTTATGTGTAATGATAACCAGTAGTCCTCTGGGAACAGCATGCAATGATTTCATCTCTGTAAGCATCTGAGCTCCCCTTGGATGCAGAGACCATTAAACGGAGAACAGAAGGGTAAATTTTAGGCAATGATTTCTAATTGGAGAGTGAAGACAACTTGTGCTCAACAGCACTGTCAACCACTGATATTTTATTGCTGTCTTATATTGATCACTGCTAAGGACAAAAGGAAAGTCAAAACTAAAATGTTATCCTTTTCTTACTGTCATAATGCACAATGTATTTTCTGCATGAAAGCACTTCATAGGTTTCCTACATAATGTTATTTGAAATGTCACTATTTTAGGAATCTTTATTTATACTGCAAAGCATTAACATTTTTATTATAGTTAGAACAACATTTTACACTCTAACATAATGTAGATCATTTACGTTTTGTACTATAGAGAATTTATTTCCTTCTTCACAAAAATGCACTTCACTTTCCATACCTGCCAGGTGTCTTTGTCAGATTACAAAAAATAGGCACAAACTATTATGTACATATATTAAATTAATAGTTATTACCTTACAAAACTTAAGATTCCAGATTCTACCCTAAAAAAAATATTCTTCACGTGATAAAAAGAAGATAAACTTCCAAATGATCATTGCAACTTTTGTAGGGAAGGGGAATGTGCAAGGGGAAAGGGGAGAGGGAAAGCAGGAGAAATAAAATCTAAGCAAAATGGACCCTTAAGAAACAGTATCAGGACACCTAATATTTTTGACAGTTGCAAGGCTGGTTTGATCTTTTGTTTAGCATGGAGACTACATCGTCTTGTTGGTTTACAAATTTCTCCTGTGATGCAGAGATCAAATGTGCTAGCAGACTCTTTATTTAGCTCATTTATTTACCTTGCTGCTCTTCATCACCTACACAGCTTATTGTGGCTCTCAAAAACTTAAGAGGAAAAGCTGATACAGTAAAAACACCTTCAAGCTTGTCAGTCAAAAAACAATGCAGATGTAGACGAATTTCAGCACGAGAAATTCTAGCCTAATCAGCCAAACTGTATTGCTGGAAGAGATTAAATATTCTCTCTTTCACTGCTGTTGCAACCATCAGATACAGTTTTATAAAATTACATGTGGCTTTCTCATTTGGAAATACCCTCATATTAAGCTGCAGACTCTAACTGAAACTGATGCGAGAGCAGGCTCTCTGGCTTTTCTGACACTAGAAATTTATCTTCCAACATACACCTCCTACTTTCCAGAATTCAGTTTATTTACACAGAAGAAAGGCCTATCAGTATTGAAGAACTATGCACAAAGACAGTCAAGAACTTCTGGAAAAATCATATCACAGATCATTACCAGCATGCAACAGCATCTCTGAGGAGAGACATCCAGCATCCATCCTACATCATAGAACGCAAGTAAGCCATACTTAAACCCATGCTCAATTCACTCTATGACTATTCTCCTAGTCTATCTCTAAACAAGATAAACCACCACAAAAAAACCATGAAGAACTCTCTCCATAAAAAGTGTTCACTAAAAGAATCCAAAGTCACTCCACAGTTAGTTCAAGGAACAAACAGGAATAGAAACAGTAACTGGCCAGCTGATTAATGGCCTTTGCAATAACCATAGACAAAACGTATTAGAACAACTAGATTCTCCCAAAACATTTTTAAAGTGGGTGATGGAAGACTGTTACTTCTCTGGTGACCAACACAGACAAATGAAGTTGATACTAAGCACTCCTCTCCCACTGACCTATGATGGACTAGAGGAATCCTCTTTCTAGGATTCTCACATGTAGAATTCTAACCTTCCTTAACCATCATCTATGGGAAGCTCAAGGGAAACACGACAAGAGGAGCATGAACTCAAACATCAACACATCAACAACAGTGACTACATCAGTACTACAGCTTGTTGACACCAAAAGCAAATCATATTTCTTCCACATTCCTGATGTTTTGAGAAGCACAACACGTGGACTGATAAATTTGTAACTGTTGCTCACAAAGGTGCTGTATCAGACTAGTTTCCTTACTTCCAAAAATGAGGCAATTGCTTACATTATGTATGAATATGTACATACATATTGTTTGTGTGTGCATATAAATACATGTGTGTGTGTGTGTGTGTGTGTGTATGTATGAATACAAGAAAAGAAAGTTAGTCATGTATAAATTAACTTTCCAATTTATATTATTTCTACAGATCCAAGGCTAGAAAGTCTGTAAGTTCCGTAACTTTTTGAAATCATAATTTCTTAAGCCCACGGATCCCTGTCTATGGAACTAGATACAAGGTCTGTGAGCCAAATCTCTTTATATGTTTTCCACTGTCCAAAACTTCTATGAAGATACCAAGTAGCTAGAGGAAAACATAGGAAAAGCTAAAGTAACTTTAAAATAAACTTACTGGTATTGCTCTCTGTTCTTCTCCAGCAAAATGATATGCTAAACCTAAGCAATAGGCCGCTTCTCCTTCCATCTTCATATCACCTCCTGAAGAAAGGATTAAAGTTACCAGTGTAGTCTGAACACAATTACATTTCTATGGACAGTTCTGGCAGGTATTTAAATAACTTGCAGATATTTAAATATTATAGTAAGTCTTTCCTTTTCCTTATCCTTGCCATTTGTTTCTTTCCAAAAATACCTGTTTTCTAAATATAGCTGGAGATGATTGAAAATAAAGGCTATAAGTTCAACAAATAGAGAATACGTTTGCCTGTGATGTAGCACAATCGATTTAACATGCTGTAGGGCTCTCTATCATGAATTGTTTAATAATACTGTCTTCACATTTAAAAAGCCAGAATTCACATTAGAAAATTAGAGCAGTATCTCTCTCTCTAAATATAAGATAAAGTAGCTAAAAAGTACAATGCATTATAATTTTATTAACACAAAATATGTTGACCTAGACACTTTCCTAGCCTGGACAGAATTTTAGTGAGACACTACGAGATAACTACCAGTGGATCAGGTTCGTATTTCTTATCCTTACGGCTATTTTGCAAGCTACTGTTCGTAGCTAAGAGCCAGGATAACTTATACTTGTAAGTAGTAGTCCCAGAAAATTCCACAGAGGCAGTTGCTAACTGATCTGCTCTGCATTTTTCCATGCCAAATTTTATTTCACTAACTACTGTTTTAACAAACACAGCAAACATTACTTGCTGGTTTTTTTTTACACTGCTCCCTCAATAGAAAAACACCCTTTCAACAGTGAAATGTATACAAATTATTAATTTTAGAAATGCTAAATGTATCCCAATATATCAAAAATATCCTTCTAGAACATGGGCATCAATAAAAAATTAATTTGTAAGCAAAATTATATTAAAGAATTGCTAAAAATCTCATCTTTCCATTACTCAATATCCGTACATCACTAAGAGTAGAAAAGGAACTTGAAACATAACTGAATATCAAGATATTTTGCAAAGCACACACATATAATTGCAATTGAAAGGGAGATTATTTACCTACAGTTGACAGTCTAATATATCCTTCATGTTCAAACTCAGAGATGCCTACACACAGTTCTGGAGCTATCTGAGTGCTATAATCACTGATGCCACAGAAATACTCTAGCCATAGTACTCAATGTGTTACATAAACACATGAAAAGCTGGTGACTCAAAACTCTGCTGGCCTTTTCCAATATTTAAAATCCCTCAAAAGGCTTAAGAAGGCAAAAGAATAGAGAAATATGGTTTCACAGGGGAAGAATATGCACAAAGTTGCTAGGGATATTAAAAAAATTCCTTTTTCCCCAAAGAACATTCACTATAGAGACTGAAGTAGGTAATATCTAATCCTCACTGAGAAAATACATAAACGTAGATGCTGGTCGAGAAGGACGTGATGGATATTAAAGACACGCAGGCACGGCCAGCACGGGCTTAAACAAATTGTTAAATATAGGCTTCTGAGACAGAGGCTACAGTTCTTGAACCAGGACCTGAAGACTTGTGAAAGCAGATCTAAAAGCTCAAATGGCAACTGTACTATGCATTGTTATATTACTGAAAGTTGCAGGAACCTACAGAAACTAATTGATTTGAGGGCACTGGGACATCTGCCCAGTCAAAGTCAGTTCTGGAAAGGCATCAGATCCATTTTAACAATCTCTTAAGTCCATGAAATTCTCCCTTGCTAGCAATCGGCAGAACTTGATGGGAAAGTTCATGAGCAGTATATTCTCACAATGCTTCTAGGTGCAGTAAATACTATAGCAGTAATTCTACTGTAGTCATGACCTAAGCATGTAAGATAGACAACAGTTGTAGGAAGAGCAAAAAACTTGTACTTGATCAACAGATACAGCCAGAAAAAATGGAGAAGCTTTGGGGTACACATGCCCTTCTTCAGATAATTGATTATATCCACATTCTCAGTATTTAGTTCCTAAGAGAAAAGATCTAAAAAGGCAATTCTCAGAACAGATCTACTCATATAAATTGTGGATAATAGCAAAATAGGGTATTTAGTGGTTAAATTAAAAGCATTAGCCACTCAACCAAATAAACTCAAAAAATGACACATTCAGAATGGAAAGAATGGAAAACTTGCCCCCAAAGTACTGTTTGCTTTATTCCTTAAAATTACCATATAAAAAAGTATTTAGATTTTCAATTGGCATTTAAAAAATAATTCTTCACAAGGTAAGGCAACATTCATTTCATTCTTTAGAATTAGTATCATCAAGAACATAATATAATCAAGAACCTGCAACAGGCATAATTCACTGGCACTTTTTCAAGTAACAAATGGCAAAGTTAACATAGGCTTGGTTGTCTGAAAGCTCATTTTTCCAATAGTATCTGCTGGTCTAATAAAGATATTTCTTTTTCAGGAACTTGCCTGGGCTTACACATTTTATACTGTTCCTTATATGTTGCTCTGCTATACTCTCTAATTGTGTAATCATTTATTTATTTGTGTTAAATTTCATTCGAAAATTGGAAATACTTTCAATTTTTTGCCATTTTTGATAGTTTAAATCTATCTATCCCAATTACTACTTGAAGATTGGCTAATAGATTAATGTTGGGTATACATTATTAAATTTCAAAAAACGAATGTATCCAGTGATAAATATTGAATTAATATTATATGTTAATTGTATGTGCAATTCATATGCAAAATATTCCCCTTTAGGAATACTACGAAAGGTTCTTGAATTGCTGTGCCTGGAAAAGATGATTATTCAAAGATCTTCTATCCTACTTCTCCAAAGCACTCCAATAATCATTTTTCTAGGAAAAGTAAGTCTGTAGGAGCAGACACCCAACAGCATCTTCTGACAAACAAGTAGTACTACGTTACCTCAAAAATCTGGAAAATTATGTGTGTTCTGTTAAAGTGAACTTGGAAGACTTGCATTCTCACTTCTGTTCCCTTTCATGCGTAATACTGCGCTCTGGAGTGCACGGTACCCCAGAGCAACACAAAGCAATACAATACAGAGCAATAACTGCTCTAGAGCAGTTTTTCTACCTGATCGACATCCCACATTATATATAACGTGCCATGTGGCATAAATGCCATTCTAATTTGTCCAGGAGTTTTTGAACCTATCCACACATGGGCAAAGCTTCACTCGGCCATCATCTAAAAACATGTTCTTAATTTAGGTTTAAAACTATTTACATACAGTTTAAGATACAAAGAAGAAATTTTATTTCCTTACAAGAGAAAACTGTTTTGTTTTCACAATTACTAACTATGTAGAATGAAAAGGTAGTGATACAGCTGGTACCATCATTCAAAAATTGCCAAATCAACAGTGACTAGCCAACTAAAACCTCAGCTTCCCCCAGTGACCCCACTTTCTGATTATACGTTCACTGTTCTACGCTATCACTCCTACGAGACTGGTTTTACTTTGGAGATAAAGCTTTCAGGAATCTGAAAGACTCCTTGTTGTCAGCAAGAAGGCATTTCTGTTTTACGGAGACTTGGAAGTGTATTGATAGCATTTGTCTTTGAATTTCATAGGCAATAATCACCCAGTCAAACATACTTGACAATTTTTGCTTGACTCTTGGGAAAATCATGGCACGCACATAAAATAAAGCAATGTGAAAGCATTATTTTCAACCTACCTTCTTTTGCCATTTTTAAAGCTTTTATTAGTGTTTTGATGGCCTTTTGGTGTTCTTCATTTTCTAGCATTTTGTCTGCTAGAATTGTATAAATTTTCCAGAGATATTCACATGCCAGTGAATTGTACGTACGGCCTGTCTCATCCTTCCACGTTGAGCCCACTGTTAGCTCATAAAATGCTTCATAGTGTTCAGCAGCTTTCATGATATGACCTGAAAAATGTCATTCATAATTACAATCAGTGTAATCCACGAAACTTTTGAAAAGCTATTAGCGTATAAACATTTTCTCATTAAAAAGTAAGTTGTATCCCAATCATTTCACAAATTTTTCAAGAATCTTCAGTAACTTAGAGATCGTTGGAAAATAATGCCAAATCTTACAGCTACCACTAATATTGTAATTCAAACTCATCACACAAACTACAAGTCAATTGACATGAAGCATAGGGAGGTTTTGCAATTAGCTTTCCTTTGTAGTTCACAGTACTAGGCATGTATGATCCCAAGGGTGCAAAGTCAGAATTTTCCAGAAAATAAATCTGTTACAGGATTATGAATACAGCCTTTGTGAATCTCGTATTTCAAAACCACATCTGCTCATAAATGATCACAGTTCAAACTCCCCCTGAAATTTCTTTCTCCATAATGAAAACCTGTGCTGTAAGATTTGAAATGTGGAGGGCAGAGATACCAAAACTGCAGAAAAAATTCTTTATTCAAATAAATTAATTAAAGAAAAATATGTTTATATGCAAAAAGAAATTTATTCAACAATTATTACTAGGCAAACTCTGGTGAATTTATATAGTAAGTTTACTGGAAGAGCATGAACTACTAATGCAGTAAGTAGCCTTACAGCCTAATTGAGCCTGAAGTAATATACTTTCAGGTCTTCAATTACTAAAACCTCTCTGGGGTAAAAGAAAGTTTGAAAATAAAGTTTAATTCACTTGAACATGCAAGCAGATCCTTCCTTCTCCCTCTCCTCCACAGCTAAATTTATCTCCCTGTATACCTGCAGTGTAGGAGATTTCCAGGCTGTCCATTTGGACAGTGGAAATTCAAAGCCCACTTGAAAGAACAGAAAAGATTTTCCTTATACATAATGGGTACAGGATAACTGCTAAGAAAGCAGGTAACCTAAAACTATTAACATTTAAAAAAAAAAAAAACCTGGACACCATGTTATACACAGCGAGGGAGAACCATGAAGGTTACACTTCTTCTCTCAGTCTGTGTCCAAGTGCCAGTATGTCAGATGGATCATCAATATATCAGTTTCTATTTCTATTAAAAGCTGAAACAAACCATACACCAAGTTTGTTAAGATATGTTGGCAGTTATTACCTCTTCCGAAACATGATTTATAAGAGATGATTACTGTTTTGCTGACTGACTGTACTCATACTAGAAAAAAAAAAAACAGGAAAGAAGTGAAAACAAAGGATGGAGAAAGGAGAAAAGTTGTTGTTTTCCATTTGTAAGAAAGGAAGGGGGAGAAGCTCAGAGAAAGGCCTGCTTTAGGCATCCTGAAAGAACATGAAGCTAGTTCCCTAGGCCTCCAATCAACCTAAGACAGTGGAATAGCTGTGACAGATCCCTGTTATTAAGCTTAATTTAGATTTGGCTTTTGTACATATTTTCCTTTTATAACATTTTCAACTTTGTAATATAAAGCATAACCCTTAGCTTTATTAGAATTAAACTTGTTTTCATATTATGCTTCTCTAATGAAGAAGATGAGCTCAGCTAAAATTGACAAGCCCAAGAAACTTTGCTTTCAAAGAAGCAATGATTTTAGATTAAGTCAGTGCTACAGGCAAATTATTTTAGGTCTGGGGCAACCTATGATTCACGTGAAGATCTCAGAAGATACAACAAAGTGTCAAAGACTGAAGTGTCAGGTAAAAGGGTGGACATCCCGTCAGCAGGCACTATTCAGTTCCACTCTAGCTAAGGGAAGGCATTGTAGAGATGGCCCAAAGTGTTGGAAAAAATCTGATTGTCACAGTAGCCAGTAGGCTCTGCAGATAGACAGGAAAATATGTACATGTTATTTCCAAAATATCATGTACTTGACATAAGAGGACTGAATAAAAGATGCTAGGTTGAAAGAAACGTGAAGTGAAATTATCATAACCAGTATAAGCAGTTTGAGGATGCACTAAGAGTTTATGTAACAGGAAATAAGACAGACAGACAGACAGACTTGCTAAACCCAAATCAAACTTTTCCAGTCTAAAATGGCTTCCAAACAGCATTTGGGGTTCCGCCTATCGATTAACCGTTTACTGACTCACAAGTCAACAGAATTCCAGTTAACGCAAGCTGCTAAACAGGAAGCGAGTGCTGGCTTTGTTACAAAGGATGTAAGGCTGAGTAAAGTTTAACGTTAATAGCTAGCATGAGTACCCACTCGGATACTCATAAGCACAGACAGCTTCCTTCTGGGAACTCTCCCCAAAGTGTATGAAGCAACTGATTGTCCTTTTGAAAGGATATTGCCATGTGTTTATGTGATCTAGTTTTGCTAGATGTGTAATGGGACTCTTTGGAATAAGAGAGGTGGATGTATACTTTGATTCATGGGTAACTCAAACATTCTTGTAAAAACAGAAAGCAGCAAACGAATGGTATCACCTAGATATGTAATCTGAAACCTAATACAGTATCTATTTTTTTCCTATGGCTTAGAAATATAATCTCTCAAAGGCACCTAACATTCATGTAAAGAATATGCACATACCTCAGAACTACTGTTTAGATCATTAGAACTATCAGATATGATAATTCTTACTCATGCTCCCTCACTTGCAGTATCCCCTTGAGAAAGTTTCTGTCAGGATGGAAATTGAACTCATATATTCAATGTACCCCATAGTTCTTAAGAGTTGACCTAACCGTAAGAGCCTTGACCTGACATCCTTTTTGCCAGATCTCTGTGAAACCTCTTTCATCATCAGCAGCATCTACATCAAGCTTCAAAATACAAAAGCAGTGTATTCTGTTTGGTAGTATTCAAATGGAACTACATTAAAACAGATTTGACTCCATTCAACTACCAAGAAATAAAGACTGTGAATTAAAAAGTAATACAATCTGGTCAGAGAAACGCAAAAGAGAAGATGCTGCGCAAAAAAAATAAAGTAATTTAAAATAGCTATTCGTTTCCTAAGCAAGAGATGGAATTCCTGACCTGCAAGCCCTTACGAGACTGAGAATTTGCTTCCTGAAGAATCTTTCCAGTAATAATAACAATCTGCAATTAGCAGACCTCTCAAACTCATGGAAGGTAAAATATTTTAGATTTTGGAAATTCGTTCCTCCACCAAAATAATCTGAAATCCCTCCTCCTCATTGCCAACTGATATATCAACCTATTTCCTTAACCCATAATGTATGTGTGAACCTCAAATGCTTATGGAAAAATAATGTCTTCAGGGGGATGGAGAGTTTATTCATTGCGATGAATTGGTTCAGCTGGAATTACTTTGACAAGTGTATTCTTATTTTAAAATACTGAGCTACTGCAACTGTAGTACACATAGAGACAGGTGGTGCTATCTAAAAATTTTGAAAAGCATGGAGAGAAAGTGTAAGCCAGTTACAGAACACGTCAGAGCAAGAATATTTTTTTATCACTTGAACAGTGATAAAGTAGAGTTTTAAATGATTTTTATTATCAATTGAAAGAAGATAAGCAAAAAAAAAAAAAACAACAAAAATGAAAAGAACGCTGAGTAAGACTTAGAATGGTTTGTGGAAGGGTATCTCTTATATTGCTTCAAGAATTCCAGGAGGAAAGCCAGGAGGTATTTCTAGGTAATCTGTATTTGAAAAATCTAGTTGCAAAATGCTATACAAGGAATATAGGTGTATTCAGTTTAGCAATATTAACAGCAGCAGTTGTATATTTCTTTTCCCTAATATTATTCAGAAATTATCCCAATATAGCCTAAACTAAGAGTCTGAGAATCTCTGATAACTCTACCTCTGTTACACAGGGAATCAAAAAACAGAAATGTAATACTTACAACACATAGTACCACTACTAAAATGTTAGTTTAATAGAATTCAGGGCACAACAAAAGAAACCCTATCCACATTTATTTAACCTTAAATATGGGAAGGAAATGGGTGTTACAATATAGTTCTTGAGTATAAGATCAGTTTTAAACAATTATGTGACTACAGAGATACTACTTGGCCACTAACAACATCAAATTTTAGAAATTACTCTTATTTTCATAGCCACTACATATGTATGCACAGATGTGCCACAGTTTTAACTGAACTGAATTAGTGTTGCTTAAAAGTCACAAAAAACAGATCTATTCATTCAAAAGAACTCAATGTAATTTTGTAAGTACTGGAGAGAAACATTTTCACATTATCTAGAACTTCCTTCATAATTCTCCTTTCTAAAACATCTTCCAAAAGTATACATTTGTTGTATCACAATAGATATCTTGGACAAATTTCAACCAAAGAGGGTATATATGGTGACTACTATTTGCCTTTTTTTTTTTTTTAAAGTAGAAAGATTGACTAGATATTAACACAAATGGGTTTAAATGTGAAGCTGCCATAAAAGCAGGCACATAAATGTAATTCTCCCAGCCGCTATTTTGATGCACATTTTTGATTCCATGAATATTTTATGAAATGGCCCAAACTAAAGCCATATAACATTCTTGCATTACTGATGCTTGCGCCCGTAAGCTACAAACATTAGAGGCATGATTGAGTGCATTAAAATGAACTCATTCAGCAGTGCATTGATTACTTGAGGGGGGGGGAGGGAGGAAGAGTTACTCCCACTTAAGAAAACAGCACACAAATCTGAAGTTTTCAATACAGAAATTAAAGACAGCAAATTTGAATAATGCGCTGCTTAATAAATAAATGCAATACAAATCTGTCAAGCGTTCTCTATATACAGCCCTGACATTAATTAGGTGGGATGTTAATTAGGTCCATAGATTGCTTCCAGTAGTGTACAGGTAATTTAAAATGTCACAATCTGCAAAATGCAGTGCCCAACCTGTTCTAGCTCCATGCCTCAACAACACTGAGAGGACCCAATGATTTTCTTTTCTATCAGCTCGTACATTTACCAATGAAAATAATGCCACAGAAACAACTGCGCAAAAAAAAAAAAAAAACAGGTGATAGGTCTGTTAGGCACATTTCTTCAGCAGCACTAGTATAAGTAGAAAGCACATTTAGTTCTAAATTGTAAACATTTGTTGAGGACTTTGGAAAATATTCCACTTTAGCTTAAAACAACAACCTAAAGGAATAATAAAGCTTTATGTATATTATAGTATATTTTAATCCCAAATGATGACATCTTTTGTAATAACTTACTCATCGTACAATGTGGACATAAAATCTCCTTGAAGTAATAGTTAATGGTAGCAAAAAAAGAAAAATGCTATTCCATTTTTAAAAGATACAGGCTTACATTTCAGTTTAACTGCTTGAACTATGTGTATGATTTTCAGTTTCCTGCATTCAATGACGATAATTACGGTAGCACTATTTATGCTGAAATAGTTAAGAATCTGTCAGTTTCCAATGTCAGCCCCTATTTACAGACACTTTTGTAAGTCCTTCACAGAGATGTCCTGGGAGGTGGAATAAAAAGCTCACAAAAATTATAAAATAAGACTCTCATTCAGCAAATAGTTGTGCCACCCTGGACTCCTGAGGTAAAGTCGATTGTATAGAAGTCATGGGATTGATCTTGGATGCAAGTATTCAAGTCAATGCAGCCATCTGCCAGACCAAGACAAAAAAAGTGAAAAAGTTTTAAAAGTTTTAAAATGAAATTTTGCTTTTCCATAACTCTATAAGGTTCCTCTAAAACATAACTGATCATCACATAATAATTAAGGTGAGCATATTTAAGATTAAGAGTAAAAAGTTATTTTTATTTACTAGACAGAGGCTGATAACATTATTCTTTAGAAAGATTCCACAAGGAAATGACACAGGCAGTTCATAATATTGTAAGGAACATGCTGGCTCATCAGGGGATATTCTGATGGCTTCCCCAACCTGACCATACACCAGCAGCTCTCTCTCTCGAGTTCGAGAAGCTCAAAGTCAACTGAAAGCTTGCCTGAAAAGTAGAAAGCTGGAGGCTTGGAAGGAGGGAGATAACAGGAAAGTTGAGCATCACACAACCTGAGATAGGGCATTGGTGGATGGAAACTGGTATGCAAAGAAAAGAAGCAGGCATAGTAGGAGGAAGCAGATCACTGGCTTGCAAGGATGATATTTTATGCTCTCATGGCTGGTTCAGGAACTACTGGGCTAATCTTTGGGTTTGCAGTTTAAAGAATGATATTTAATTTCTGCTGATATTAGTTAAGCAAGCATCTGTTGTCCAAAAAAAAAATATATATATATGAATCCAATGAGAACTAGATCATGTATAAGAGAGTTCTCTGAGGACCTAAATTACTTGCCTTAAAGCTCACATACTCAAAATACTCACCTAGAGGGCAGTGCATATTACAGGATTCATAGTAGGATTGGTCACAATACCTTATGATATATTGCATCAACGTATGATGTTATAAAACATGCTCTAAAAGATGTTGCTTAGAGGGTTGTTTAAGAGACACCTCACAAGCAGGGATAATTTGTGGAAATAAGGCTGCAATTTTATTTTCTAAGTAAGTAACTACACCATCAATAAATAAAGGAGGTTGCATACAATCTTTGATGGAAAGGTGGGTGGCTGCGAACTTCTTGGGTTGACCACAAATCTGTTTTGTTCTAAAAGGCAAAATGGGTCAGAACGGCTAATACTTGGCCAATGTGAATATGGGCACATAGCCTGGACCAGAAAGGACAAAATCCATTCCCACAAAGGGTATCACAGCTGAAAGGAAAGGTCCAAGCAGTCCCTAATGAGCCACAGTGTGACACTGTGACTTCCAGGATTCTAGGAAGACTTACCTTTCTCTACTGTCTGAATTCAAGCACACACGTACTCTTCCCTTTTGAACAGATTACACATATGCCCTAAAGTTGCATCTTTACATATAGGTATACAGACTGGAATCTAGTTCCAAAAGAAACCTAGTGGCAAAACAACCAATAATGTATCTTGGGAACTAGAAGAGCTACTACATGTTATGAGAGAAATATATGATTATTTGCCCTGAGCCATCTCCACCACTACATGCATGATCAAGAGATAATCTCTTGCTTCAGCATGACAGCCACATGGGCAAGTGCTTATCTCTTATGTCACCCTAAGGAGTTACTGCACTTTCCCCTTCCTGGCCAGCCAAATAGCTTTTTAGAATGATCCGGGGTCGCTTAAAAGACAACAGTTGAACAGGAAGGAGAACCTGTTAAATGCTATATATTTCATGTGCCACTACCTCACCCAGGAAGGCCTCCTGTGTCATTGGTAAAGCCATTCAGTTGGGCTCTGATTACCCACAAAGCTTCTGAGGCTTGCAGTAAAAACTATAGCAACCGGAAGCTATAGTAACACCTACTAATTTCTGTGGTTTCCTATCTGTCCATAATTTCTTTCCCCTCTGCTACAAGTACCATAGAATTGCAAAGAAAAAAGGGTCTCCTACAGGCAGCTGAAATGATAATGGCTTTTGGGATAGTTTACTAACAATAATTAACTGAAGGGCACATTACTAGCAGAGGAACTGCTATGAAAAAAATTACTTGTTCTTACAAGAAAGAGTAAAGAACAAGGTGCACAAGGCACAATTGTGGGGGTGGCGGGAACAAATACCCTCCTCTTGCTTTCCTTGCAGTTACTATAACAGTCACTGAGCCCTAACAATTCTGGGTTAGATCTGGGCCTTTTCAAGTTGCTTCTGACTCTCCAGCAAACCCTTCCCAGATTTTGAAGCAATCAGCTACCGCCTTGACCTATTACTCAGAGAAACTCTGCAATGAAAAAACAGTGTCAATGACGTGATCCCCCCCAATACTATATCCACACAGAGCTTGTCTATACTTGGCACATACTAAGTCAAAACTGACAAGATACAGACATACATGAAAGACAATAATAAATCAAAGAATGATTTCATACTAAATGTGACCCTTGAACAATTCTTAAATTAGAAACATGACTAAAGTCAGAAAAGTTAGATAGTAATTAAGGAATTGCTTGAGCTCTCCATATAAAATATATGTTTCCACTTACAGGTACTACAGTCACATATATAAGGGCCAGTGAAATTACAGTATATTACTGAATTTTCCCTTTGGCATTAGACTTAATTGTGGAAATAATGTTCATATTTCAGCCATTTTTGTAAAAGGCCACGTGAAATCTAGAATCTTGGAAAACTTTAAAACATGAACGTTGCACAAACTGGTTTTGCAACACTTCACCTACGTGCAAACTGGAATTTAAAATGTATCCTTAAGATCTGTACCCAACTCCAGAAGAAAAACAACAACCACCAAAAAAAAACCTGAACAGGTCAGGAATGGAAATTCCACTAACTCTCCTGTTCCACCTCCATATTGAAAGGAATTCAGATAGAAAATTTTGGTTTACAATTAGAATTCCTTTATCTCTTGGAAGTTAACATATTTTATGAAAGCAACATTTGTCAGATGCCTTATATCTGACTTGTTTGAATACATATGAACAAACACTATTTTGATACACATCAAATTCAATTTAGAGGAGACCATTACAAACACAGCATCGAATGGTAGCTGAATGACAACATACTCATTTTAAAGAGAATGGAACGCTTGCTTTCTGATAACGTTTAAGCCTTTTTCTTTCCTATCTGTAAAGCATCAACAAGGTGTTCCCTATGCACAGAAGCTACCTAAAATGCAAAATATATCCAGTAAGCTCACAATCTAAGGCTCTAGCCTCTGCATAACAACAGGTCTGTACTCAGTGGGATGCTCACTCTTAAGGTTTTACAAATATTTCAGCGTTTATAGGCAGATATACAAATGAAGAGAACAGGAGGTGAAAATGCAGTGATGAACTGTGAAGCAAGGCACATGCTTTGCAGTTCTGTTTTTAAGGGTTTTGTAAACTTGATATAACTCCATGAAAACAAACTGATTACTATTTAATTTCAAAGGATATATCATCACTATCTTTCAAATAAGGAAAGTGTCACTGAAGCAGATTAGTTTCACCGTAAACTTAATTTTTTGCTAATTCATATCAAATTCTTGCCTCACGTTACATCGTTTTTTTTGTGGTGATTACGTTTTATTCAGATTCTACCTCCACTCCCAGTACTGTACTTTCCACAGCTTTCAAGAATAAACTTAATATCAGATGTGATGCCCCAGCACTGGAGCAGTTCTATTGTGCAGATAATCTACTTCAAAACGATGCTTTGAGCAGGAGATTGGACTAATGACTCTCTGAGGTCCCTTCTAACCTGAATTATCCTATAATTCTCTGAAAAATAAGATACTTCTTTACTAATAGTTTCACGGTGTTTGCTTTACATACGATTTCTAACCACCACTGATAACAGCTCAGATAAATATAATCCCACTGACAATAGCTTTACTCCCATCAACTCTCAGACCCACTAAGGCGGCACCTCTGGAAACAGTACCTCCTCTGCCAATTACTGAGAGGAAAGACACTGCCTCCAGGAAAGTTTATCTAATATGATGACAACTGCAAGTTCAGCTGCAGTAGTCCGAGACCTTGCAAAGCTTTGAAGAAAAAAAAATCTGATAGTGAGTGGGCAGCTTTGAATGAAGCTTCATCTCAGTCCTACTCATTAAGCAGTAAATAATTAAAATACTCTGAAAAAGACAGGTAAAATACAAGCAGCAATGTCAGTAATAGACATGAAAGAGAAGAGAGGGAAAAAGATTTTAAAAAAGCAAAGAAATAATTCATTTGAAGTTTTAATAAAGTTTCATTTGCAGTCTTGTTTAAAGATATATCAGACTTTAGGGATGTAACCTAATTACATTTTTATTCTAAGTTCTATTCAAAGGCCTTGGACTTTGAATCTTTAACACAGATCAAACATGGTATAATTTACTCATGGCTATCGGTACTTTAAAAAGATCTCTTCATTAAATATTATAGTCTTTAACAACATGCATATAAAGCAAATAGAGCAACATTTAATACAAAAAATGACAAAATACGATTCTTACAGAAGTTTATATATAAACAACTCACTTGAATGCTAAACAAAATGTTTTTTTCTGAAATATTTCTGATGTACTACCTTTCGTAGTTCAATGTAAACAAAAGCAATACTTTTTCAGTAATTTTAGGAACTATTTGACAATGAACTTTACAATCACCAAAGGTGTAAGAACAGAAGCTACCTGAAGATAGTCACGTATAGGTCAGAAAACTTTCATGGAAAATGCAAGTTACAAAGATTAGAATTAATACTATTGTACTGCTCTGAATATTTTGAAGCGCTTTTCATTACAAAGTAAGAATACACACTTGTCCCTAGATGTTACATTACAACTTAGAGATTCTCCATTTGAACAATTAGCTTAAGGAACTGGTAGTGATGGTAGAAAGATTGAGGAGGCTTTTACTTACTTTTTCCTAGCATAAAGAATATCATTACTTTCTGGGGTTTAATAATAAAATATGATTTAAAGCAACTGAAAGAGAAGAAGTTTTCCATCCTCACAGTATTTTCAGAAGTGAAAATTAAAACTCTGCAGAATTCTCATTGAGTTTTCTTGTTCAAAATATCTACAGTGTCTACCAACACTTTTTTTTAAAAAACAAGAACAAAAACTAATTTTATGAACAATACTTTTTGATCAATTCAACAGGCCTTTTTTGCTTTCCTGGTATACATGCAGAAGCTTCTCTCAGATTTTGTTAAGAGTATATTAATTTGAACTGAAAACGCACCTAATTTCTGTAACATCAATTCAACACAGTAACTGCTAGCTCAATACCAGTAACACTGCTGCAATAATGAGATGTCATTTATCTGTGAACTATAATCTGCAGGTGGATGAGCTCAATTCTTTAATAAACCTTTCAAATCTGTCCTCCTCAAGAATCTCTCTCTCTGGATTTATGGTTGCTTCTGTCTAGCCACTGACTGACAGAGAAAAGCATCACATCTGAAGACTCTAAAAGACTCCTATAAAATTGAGTTCTAAACCTTTTAAATTGTGTGCTCTCATCAACCTTTTCCTAGCTAGTGCAGGTATTCAATTCTTAATCAACTAAAAAAACAATATAACTGCTTTATAAAAAGTGCAAATGTAGAATAACAAAAAAAAAAAAAAAGAGTTAGCTTCAGTTTATATGATGAAAATCAATGACTGGAAGTGTCAAACCAGATATACAATACTCCACTTCCCATTAAGGAAAGGCTTCTTTCTATCTGTGAAGTTCACTGCTGTGGAGACTTTTTAAGCACATGCCTCTAAATGTACTTAAAGATAAAATTTAGCAATAGGGCTGTAGAGCCAAAGCTTTAGTACTTGGAGACACATGGATTAGCTTTGAAGTCTAAACTATTCTCACGCTTTTTCTGAAAAAAAAAAAAAAAAAAGTTGTTTTGAATACATAACCACAACCAGGAATAAACCTTAAAAGTTAGTAATCTGGGATATGCAGCCTGGGAAGGATAGAGGGGAATATCATACTAAACAATGGTATTCTGTTACTACTGGATCCTGGCTATTTTACAATGAAAAAGACTCAGATGAAACATACTACATGTTTTTTTCCAATTCATGAACACTATAAAGACATTGTTAGGTTAGTCTCCAGAGAAAAACAAGCCTGTCCCCAAGTAGATTGGTGTGAACTTCAACCAAATTTGGGTAAGTCGCAGAAGCCCACAGTATGGAAATTCCCATTATAAAAATGAAGAAAGAATGAGGAAGGAAAAATGAGATTAATTTTTTTCACCAATCACAAACTTATCTGGATATTATTCTGAAACAAAAGAAGTTGTTTACAAAAAGAAGCTCTGACACAGAAGCACGGACAGATGAAACCAGAAAGGCCTTGAGAGGCCAGGTAATAGCTACCTATTACCTGGTAATACCGGTTGCTGTTTTGGCTCTTGTTTCTGAACATAGAGCTCTGAGGAAAGCAATCCATTTTAGATTTCCTCCCTCCACTGTCAAACCTGTACTAGTGAATACAACAGTATGGAGACCGCTAGATACTTGCTATACACCTTATGGTGGAAGCATAACAACATTAAATATGCAGGTTGGATGGCTGATTATAAAATAAAACAATATTGTTATCAATAGCAGTTCTGTACTCCAGATGTAGTAAGGAAGAAATTCATCATTGTTCACAAGTGTTGTCCCTCTGGTTTATTGTATTTACCAGCTGTTTCTAATTTTGCAATCAGATTTTAAAGCCGCGCTTTTTATTCTACATTATACAACACAATGAGGATTTGCTGTTTAAGGAGGCTTGGCAGACTTGCAACACAGATAAAGCTTTGTAAATGTAGAAGCTCTGTGTGGGCCATCCATCCTATGAGTGAATTTTATTCTGGATACCCTTAGGAATCTCCTAGCAATTGTAAACCTTTTTAATACTTCACTTTACAATATTAACATTCTTTTTATAATTTTTAAAATCTGAATATCTATTATTTCTGCCTGAAGGCAAACCAATTGGGGAAATCCTGTTTAAACATGTGCATATTTCCTCTGCATAGATACTCAGGAACGTATGCTGAGTTTCTCTCAATTATTTACACAATATAAACGCGACTACAATTTTTCATTGAAAAATGCTAGCCATAAACATTTCAAAATATAAAAACAACAATTTCTCAGTAATGGATTAAATGGGACCCACTAGGAACAAGAAAACAATCAGTTTAGATTTTTATGTTCCAAAGCAAAAACATGATGCTAGGAACTGACTTTAAGGTGTTGTTTCTCAAACAGATCCAAAGTAATTAACGCTTCAACTTCAAAAGCCTGAATTAAATGCCCACTAAGGTCAATAGGAATCTTTCCCTTACCTCTATAGGGCTTTGATTAAAACCTTCATATTCATTCAAACAGTATGGTAAAATGATAGGTAGAATCCTACTCCTTGGTCTTAATCAAGACTGCCAAAGTCTATATGGACCCTGTGAGTTTTTTTTCCACAATAAATTAAGTTAAGTTATCGAGGCCCCTGTGTTCAGTAGGTCTTCCAACCAAAAGAGCCTACATCAACTTCTAATACAAACTGTATTTTATTTGTGATGACAGATAAAACAACTATATCTTTCTCATAAATTAACTCCAATTTATTAGTTTTTCTTCGGAGGGGAGTGCAGAGGAAGTTCAGAAATATTCAGCTCTGTCGCTAAATTGCTCCCACTGAAAAGCCGACAGAGTTCAAATTCCTTATAATGAAAGCAGAATTGGATCAAAATTGAACACCTGAAAAACTCACACTTATTTTACAGACTATGGCAGTATTTTTGAAACATCTAAACTAATTTTAGAAGAGATTAAGGAGACTCTGATGAGGAATTCTTCAAGCTTTGCAATCTAAAAACAGATTAGGAAAGACAAATTTGGGTGTATGGATTTGCTGGATGTTATAGTAATCAGCACTGAGACATCTAACATTGTTATTTGCATGACATGCTGCATTCTTCTCTTTCTAGTTCTTTCCGCCTTTAGTCTTTTTAGTCTGTAAACATTTCACAAAAAGTATTGCCTCTACCTTTGTTGATCTTTACGTGCTAGCAGAATATAAATCTGAAGACTTATTCCAAGTCACCATCACATTGAGATTAATGTCATAATTTTCACACATCTCAGAGCTCTCGTATCAGGGGATATGCAGTTTCTGGTACAGTACGGATTTACATTTGGCATATGTTGGGGAGGTTTTATTCACTGGACTTCACTGTGATCCAAGCCTCCTCTAAACTAGTTATTTAAATGCATCCAAAAAGGTTTCCAAGCACTGCAACCAACCAGTATGGAAAGTAAGTCTACCTAGTAAATGCTCTTACCCTTCAAAACAGTGTGGCTCCATGCAAACTGGCTATTAGAAACAGTCCCTGTAACACTAACCACCAAACTGTGCCACAAACAACAGCAGGGGAGAGAAGGGAAACAGAAGCTGGTATGAGCTAAAAGTGTGTAAGGGACTATTCTAACACCCCTGTAACACTGACCTGTGCTCCAGCACCCACCGACACCTCCAGGCACTGTTTCATTTATTAACACAGGAAAGGGACCACAGCCTGTGAATCCTTATCTTTGCTGCTAACCTCTGCAAGGAAGGTGCGGAGATCCTTGCACCACCTGGGTGAGGGGTGGATATTTATATAAGAATGTAGTGATGAGGTCTTCATGGCTTCCTCTAGAGTTTGGATGTCACTCTTCCTCCTCCCGCAGACTGGTCCCACAGTGGACTGGGGACTGTGGACTGGGTCTGGTCCCACAGACCATGCATCACTAAGCTATCTTTTTGCAAGGCTGTGCCTTAAAGGAAGTCATGCATCTAAACCAAAAAAAAGTTAACTGGCTATCTTTAAGCTTCTCTCATAAAGGCAGAGTTGTTTGACACTCAGATTGAAATTCTGATATTTGAAATACTGGTTTCTGTGATTCCTATTGGTTTCGGAACAGCTGCCACACGCATATACATACACAGGGGTGTGTGCGCGCACGTGCACGTATCCCCTCCTCTGCCCCTTATTACTTGCAGCAGCCTTGGTGGTTGCTTTTAGAATAAGTACACTTTCAGATGTCTGTTTTTATTCTTTATGTTTTTGAATACTGTAGACCTATATTCTATCTAATTTTACTATAACCTACTGGAAGGAAATAGCTCTTACAAGTACAAATTCCTCATTTCCTCTGGGCTGCTTTTGTTACTTACGTAAACTATCTGAAACTTTGGGATGCATGTATTTAAGATCTACATCATTTAATGTGTGGTAGATGTTAACCATTTAATACACAACAGAAAGCACTCAAATAACGATGAGTAATGGCAGTATAAGAACCTATATCAACTAGCACTAGCCATCACATCTATAAATGCACTTAGGCTGTGTTTCTTCTGTAAGATACAAAAGTGTAAATCCGAAGTTCCTAACTAACTTCAGTAGAATTTACACTAATATAGCAGAACTATCACTGTGGGTCCTCAGACCATTAAAAAAATCTTCTTATTCTCTGATATACAGAAAAATATATACATTCATAACAATGAGTCTGATTATCACTTTATTACTTCTGAAAATACACCCAAAGCACAGGAATAAAAATACTGTGTGAAAAGAATTTGCCTTAACTAAGATTCTGCCACAATGCCTGTGCTTACTTGGATGATACATAATACTGGACTTAATGTGAGAAAACATACAAAAATATGACATTGCTTTCTCAATGTGACAATAGAGTGACATCATGTTTAATAGTTACAAATAAGGGAATAACTAGTAACCAAATGAATAAAATCATTCAAGATCAGCTCCCTGAGGGAAATCAAACTATGCAGTGAGTACAGCTCACTGACTAGTGTCGTAACCTAAACCTCTACTGTAATCCTCATTCTCCTGTATGTAATCATCTCATTTGGGTAACTCATAAGCAGAGATTTTATTTTATAAACAGAATTTCTTAAAGAAGAGGTAAAAATCTCATTCTGCAAAGAACTGCCGCTGAAATCATGTTTGCTTCAAGCAGCATGTTCCATTTGTGTCTGTAGTAGGCTACTCTATTACTATTGTTTTCTTTCCCTTATGTACTGACAGCCACTATGTACTGACAGTCACGAATCATCTGCATCCAAACATCATGACTGATGTCTACCCTGCCAACGCTTCAAATATTTAGCTTTAAATTTTAATAAACATCACATCTATTTCCAGCCTCTAGGACAGGGACCAGGCTGAAAGTCAAAGAACTTCAAACTTGGATTACCCCAAAATTAACTAGCAAATTATCAATTTGCTTCTAAGGCAAATAACAATCTTTACAACAAGTATGAGTTTAACTTTACACTTCTAAGCAACAGCTCCTAAGCATATATAGTCAGCTTCCATTAACAAGTGAAAAAAAAACCCACTCTGTTGGGTGAGAGATCTGAAAAGAGCTGGTATAATGTATTTATATCTAAAAGGATGCACGCATGAACTTGCATAAGACTAACATCTCACTCTTGTCTTGGTCCTTGCATTATTACTTTACACACCCATTAAAATACATATTTTGACTGCAATATTAATCAACGGAATTAATATAGATATGGTAATTTAAATCAGATAAAAGTATCATGCAATGTCAGGTATCATTCATATATGTACACACACACACATACATGTCCCTATATATATTTATGTGTGTACACATATGCATTCACAAATATGTATGTATATATTCATACACATACACTTTTCTATAAATATGTACACATTCCTGTACATATGGATATATCACATATATGGAAGAAGGCATCTGACTCACTCAGTTCACAACCAAACAAGATTACACCAGTATGAAGTCATTAAACAAAAATTGAGACCATTTAATTTACAAGCCATATCTATCTGCTCTTTCTAACATTAAAAAGTGTGTTTATAATTTTACTTATAATAGCATTAATCCTCATGTAATTTTATACCATCCCAACTCAACTTAATTGCTTTTACTCTTTTTTCACAATCACAGCTTTCGATTTAATTATTTACCCTCTGAAAATAAAAAGTACACAAAATACATCCACTATCTTTTTCTCAGTGGTCCCTCAGAGCAAATCCTAGGCTTACTCTTAGGTTTGTTATTTTTTTCAGCTCTCTCTATGGAAACAAAATATTTGCAAAAGACAAATCCTATAGATTCAATGGAGCTCTACCCTGGCCAGTGAAAATACACCTTGATTTCGCTACCAATGTTAATAAGAAGTTTCTCTTCTGGAAATTTCAAGTATTTTATAGGAGGAAAATGAAAGTTCCCCTCCTCCTCTGAACATCGCAAAGTATACTTCAGCACTTTAAGTTTTTTTGTAATGGAATCGAAGACTTAAAGATATTTAAGTATTCAACAACTTTTGTTTAACACATCACAAAAAGATGGAAAGGTTTTAGGCAGTGGGTAGACAACACTAGTGAGTCAGTATGAGCCTTTGAAGCTATAAATAGAAATACTTTCTTTAACGTACCTTCGTATAACAACTTACTTTTTTAGAATCTAAAGGACCAGGTGAAAAGGCTGAAATATCCAGCAACTCAAACCACTTTATTCTATTAAGGATCACACAGATAACCTAACTAAGCATTTTTCACTCAAAATGAAAATGACTTGGTCATGATTTTTAAGCAAGCACCATCTCATCTACTGGGAAACTGGATTTAGCTTAACTTCAATTCCTGGAATAATATTAGAATAAATAATCAAACAGACTGCTCCTAAGCATCTAGAGGAAACATGACAATGTGTTACAACCAACACCAATATGTCAAGAGCAAATCTCACCAAATTAATCTTTTATTATTATTTTTATTTAGATTCATCTATTATATAGAAAGAGGTCTGGTTAAAAAAAAAAAAAAGAGGAGACAGAAAAGGCCACATATTGAAAGTTAGAAAAGTTTTTCTCATTGTCATAAAACATTCCTGTAGAATATTAGGGAAACACGGTCTACCTGTAACTATTGTTAGGTGAGTGTAAATTACCACTTGTAGGAAGTCCCACATACACATTAGTTGTCAACAGTTCACTGTTAGAAAAGAAAAACACATTCAGTGAGGTTCCACAGGTGCCTGTCCTGGGTCCAGTATATCATATAGTATTTTCACTAAGGATTTGGATTATGGAATGGAAAGATTGCTTCTTAAGGGTTCAAATGATACCAAGCTAGAAAGAAAGGAAAGCATGTTGAGGGGCAACTTCAGAATTCAAAACAATTATCAGAATTATACAATTTCCACAAAATGTTTCAATGTCTATCAGTCTTCTCTCTTCTAAGAAAAGCTATTCTGTCTGAGAAACGAACCACAGTAGACTAGCTGAGCTCAAAGCTGGAATGTTTTCAATCCATAAAGCAAAACTTAAACAAACAAACAAACATAATGACCCTAAAAATCACACATATTTGAAGAAATGATAAGGAGTTCAATACATGTACGAATTAGAAGAGGGAGATAGGTCTTACTCGGTTACTTGAAGCTCACTCATTGGTTTCCTCCTCACAAAAGACAGAATTTTATGCAAACACAGGAAAACCTTCTCATAGACAGCCTGATATACACATACTAACCCTTCTGCCATGAAAGGTACATATATTTTTAAATATGGAAACAAGGTCAACAGTTGCTTCTATTAGTATCTTTTTTCAATTTCATAGGCTTGCAGTTTGAGGATACAGATACATGAATGCACATACTGAGCCTGAGGTCAGGTATGAACCTGAAGCAAACAATGCTATGGCAATCACATACCAACAAATAGGCTGTGCTTCTCAGCTGAGAGAAAGAGAAAGCGGGTTTCAAAAAGAATGCAAAAACATAGGCTGCTTTAGCCAAGTGTAAATTTTCTACTGCTGAGGCAGGATTAAACTGCATTATGTGTTCACGCCTCTTTTAAATCAACCCAGTTTGTTTAACTACAGATGCCATCCTGCTCAAACATCTGTGGCCTGAAGCAGCATTACCAGTCTCTTGTTGAATAAGAAGTAAATAGCAAAAGGAAATAAGGTCCAACCCAAAGAAACTCTGTGCTAAAAAAAAGCTTCCTTTGTACTTATGCTTTGTTTTCCATATGACTGAGTACTTTCAAGCTATAGATGGAATGCCAACAGGGGAAAAAGGTCTATGAATACTTATAGGCTTCTCCGTCTTCATCTCTATTTGCTGCTCTAAAAATTAAAATTATAACAACTTTAAAACGTCTTTTAAGATATTATTGTAAATGAATTTTAATTCAAATACTGTGCCCTGTTATAAAACACAAAGTACCAAGTATGACTGTTTGAATGCTGATACAACGCAGCATTTTGACCTCAGTGACTTACCTTGTTCCTCACTGATGAGACCCATATTTGCATGTGCTTGTGCTTCTTTTTTTCCACCATCAATTTTTATTAGTTGAGCAGTGTTAAAGCATTGTTCATAGAAGTAATTCCTTAACCATTTGTCCTCAGGGTCATTAAAGCAGTAGGCCAAGTTAAGCTGGTTATTGTACACTTCCTCATAGCACCCTTTAAAACAAAAAATACAGTCAAAACATTAGATTATCATCAGCTTTCACAAATTTTACACAGTACAGCAATAATCATATAATGAAAAATTAAGGGCTATTTACATATCCATCAGTTAAATACTGCCAAATTCTCCTAAATATTCAGTCAAGGAAATATGAGAAGAGGAAAAGATAATCTTCTGAATTAAAGCATAATTGAAAACTTACTCTAGCAAAACCACAAGAAAATTACTATCATTTCTGTATTAAAAATATACATATTTCAATAAAACATGGAAAACCTAGGTAAGAAACTGACTTACCAAAGGAGAGAAGCTAGTGTGAACAAAAAGAGCATAGAGCCAGTCACTACTGGAGAAGGGTACGCCTGAGCCACCGAGACCTGGAAAGGCACGGGTAGCTTTCAGAACAGGTCTAAGGCAGCAGCTGTGATGATGGGGATAACCAAAAAACCCACTCTGTTATTTTCCTACCATTTTACACATTTAAAGTGAGACTAATGAGAAAGACTGGGAGTTTTTATGTACAGTCTTATTTTTGTTACCTTATCACTGTTACAAACTAAGGACAAACTGAAATTTTATATCTTGAAGATGTAAAGAGTCCATCAAGGTACTGCTCTTAGAACAAATGTAGAAAGCAGAGAAGCCTCAAAGCCCCACATCTCCTTTATGAGTTGAAGGAAAGAATACTTTCAGTTCCCACTCTTTTTCATTTCACCAGCCAGCTTAATGAACAGTTATGATTTACTTTGCACAGAAATTAGCAGTCCCACAGAGTATCATTTCATAGACTATCCCTAAAATAAAAAGAAAATGCTGCAGGTCCCAAATATAAGTAGCATTACAAAATGCATTATTCACAACTTAAAATTACAGAATGAGAGCTTCTATGGAATTAGAGATACTTCTCTCAGAAGAGTACCTTTGAAAAAAAAAATCTCAGGAGATTATTCCAAAGCTCTACTGATTTGGACTAGAGACCTAAAACTTAAAGATACTTGACAATTCTTATCAAACTGCTTCTCCCTAAGGGGAATTTGAAGTATCTCTTCTCTACAAGATGGTGAAGAATATAAGAGATAATAAAGTGTAACATATTTTGATATAATTCACAGCTGAATTTATTGCTGGCAAAACTAAATGAATTTGCTTCCCCAAACTCTGCTTATGTCAGATTTGAATGTGAGCAATTAGTTAAATTCCATTGTAATTTTGATTGCTCACTTAGTGTGCTTGTGGCTGCTAAATGAATGTAAGCCAAAGATCATGTTCTTAAAAGAATTTTAATGTAGTTGGGTAAGAAAGTAATTAAGATTCACAAATCTTGCAGCAGGTAAAAGAATGTTTGGTTAAGCTAGATATGTGAACAGAACTGCTTTGCTTTCGGGAGTTACGCAATTTGTAAGCTTTGCTAAACAAAGAAAGAAGAGGAAAAGAAAGAGAAAAACCCTTACCCCTGGATGTAGAATGCCCCATAGAAATTAATGGGGGAAAAAAACACGCCTGATTTCAATACAGGCAAGATTTAATTTTGAAACTATGATGCTATGTCAAACATTTTGATCAAAGGCTGGAGTCAAAGTCCTTTTGTTTGTTTACCAGAGGAATTGTTAGGGAAAAGCCAACTTTCAAAAGGGAATAATTTCTTGATTGAAAATTCTACCTCCTATGTGAGTCACCTGTGTTGTCTGGAAAAAACAGCATTAATTACTCAAAACAGTACTTTGTTTGCATCTCTTCACAGCTCTTTATTTTAGCTTAAACCAAATAAGAGAGTGTTTCCCCAGCCTCATCTCTTGTATGTTTTGTCTCAAAATTAAAAATTACTTATGTTCTACTAGAAAGCAATCTAAATTTTTCATGCTGTCTGTTGTCATGACTAAGTTTTTTAACTTCAGAATGTCTTGATAAAGCACTTCGGCATATTGCACAACACACTAAGAACTTTATTCTGACTTCTGAAAGAATCCCATTACCATCATTTCTGCAGTCTTCAATACATTTATCTAGTATTTACTTCTCCTTCATTTTTGATCTGATCTTGGCCATTTTGGACAACATTAGCTGATTCTTCTCTGCTTGAAGTTTTCTGAAACCAAGCTGAAATATCTTTTTTCCAGTTCTTGAACACTCATTGTTTTTGTCTTTTGATTTGCAAACTCATTCTTCTCCTTGTTAAACAATACTTCTTTGTTGTTTATCTAACTTTTGCTTTTCTATTTACTATTTTGCTTTCCTATTTACCTTCTCTACAGGTTTTCCCCTATCAAATGGCATATTTTCTATCCTTTCAACAATTCCTTAATCAGCTTCCATTAAAATATGTAAAATTGTCATTTAAAACCAGTCTGTGTTATAAATTTCTAGTACTTTAAATAACGTATCACTCTTTCCAAGAAATGAGAGTATGTAACAATCTCTTTACAATCACCAAAATAGAAATACCCTAGAAATTACTTTGAGATGATCATCTCATCCTTTGCATCTAAGGTTTGAAATGTCAGCACCAAAACATCAGCTGAAGTTTAGAAAAAGTCTGTCTCTAAGAGAAATAATTAACAATATATAAACATAATGTATTCTTAAGCATAACATTCTTCATGGCTATGAATTCCATGTCTGTTGTTACTCTCAAGGCTGAAAAAGTACCTCTTCTTCAGAATATCCAACAGCATGTACCATATGAAACTTATTTATACATTAGAAATTAAGACTATTTTTGTACAATAACCTTATGAAAATCTCTGCAGATGATACTGGAAGGGAAGTAACAGAACTGGTTAGGCCTTAGCACTTGTCTGTGTATCTATGCGTGCGCATACACACACACACACACATATATAAATAAATGAGACATATAGTTGAGATTCATCCAATGTAACTTAGATATAGACTTGTATTACCTAGAATCCCTTTACTCAGTGAAGAAAAGCTAATAATCCATGGCTGTGTTTTATCTCATCCCAAGTTAAACATCTATTGTGCCACAAGACAGCACTGCTCTAAAACTTATTTCAAAAGTGGAAGGCAGAGGTTCCCATGAAGACTCCAACTACATAAACAAATAATCCCATTAACAGACAGAGAAATATAAACACTAATTATAGTGATTACTAGTATTTTGTAAGATAACAATGCACATTATAAACTGATTACATCAAAGTGAAAAGGAACTGAGAAGATATCAGAAGATACATACAAATGGTTACCATAAGACAATAATAAGAGGAAAGGGAATCGGATTGTTGTTGGGAAAAGAACACAAGATATGGATTTGCTGCCTTTAAAATCTTTGCTAGAAGATATCAACGTACTAGTACTACATAGAATTATGCAAATGATTTCAGGTAGGGCCCTACAAATCTCAAGAGATGGAACTGACCTGAGGCTGACTATTCTTGCTGCCACAGCTTTGATTGAATGAACTTTAACGTGACCCTCAGATGACTATCCTACCAGTGAATAACAATGAGAAGTGCACAAAGACAACCATTTCTCTGTAATTGTCTTGGACAGTGGCTGCCCAGATATGCTGATGTCACAACAAAACGAACCCCCAAAGACAGACTTTTAAAAGCCAGATTGTCTTCTAGATTCAAAGTCTCTTTGATTTACAAATCTAGGAATTCACTGAGATTATTCTGACAGCGGTAAAGCCAGATCATCAGATTTAGTCAAAGTGAACTTTTATCTCCCCGAGAGAAGAAAAATATTAAAATAGGTAAATACTCTTGTCTATAAAATCTCCCATAGGTAGGTCATAGATAGTTCAGCTTTGACCTTTCTGATTTTTGTAAAGTAAATTCTCTACATCTGAAATAGAATACAGGTAATATACAGAAAGCATTTTTATTTATCAGTTGATACAAAAAAATCCCACATTTATATCTACCGCTTATCAGAGTGGGAATGACAGCATTGGCATGTGAAACTGAATGAACAGGAAAAAAAAGTGAGAGTCATGCAAGCAGTTATAAAATACAAATTCCTGTTTTTAAACAGGAAACAATTAAGAAAGTTAAGAAAGATAAAGGTTCCAATGCTGCTCTTCAAAATCTTTCAAAAATTTTTGAATCTTTCAAAAATTACATTAACTTCATAAAACACTGGAAGCTTCATTCAGGTGTTTTAGAATATTTAAGATACAGGAATGAGAGAACACATTGCAAATATGAACTGGAGGATGGATACCCAACATGGCAGCTAAATAGACCTTGTTGGAGCAGATGGTGAGGCCTGATAGTTTCTGGGTTTGAATATCACTGAAGATCTGAAATAGGGCTGAGAACAGGCCTCACAGGCAATTATCCAACAGAACATTTTTTCAACACCAAAATACCAAACTGAAAGCAAAAGTATTTCATAAAGATTTTCTCCATTTCAACTACTTTAGGTTCAAACAGAAACTAAATTAAAAGATCATGCTCTGCTGCAGAATTTTTTATTTTGTAATTTTTATTACAGAATATAAAATACAGAGAACGGATTTTTTTCATTTTGTTTGACTTGCACTTTTCAAAATATTTTATTTTCATTGTTTTTTTTGGAATTGGAATGCCAAACTCACTTAGCTAATATATATACAAATTCAGAGGAAAGGTTGTTACAGGATAGCATGCTGACACTGTCAAATTTCATGTCACTTCCTGAACAATAAAGGAGGACTGAAAGGTAGGCACTGCCACTGTTTCCTAGAAGTCACGAGGGAGGCAGGAAGAACAACAGAGTGCAAATATTCTGCCCCAAATAGTACTAGGTTCATACAGGGAGTCTGTTCAGTGCAAGTATAACGCATATAAAAATGGTGAGGAAACGGTCATGAGAAATTTGTCAAGTAAGGATAACGATATGTAACGATAATGATATAAGGCAATTCAAGTGGTAATTTAGGACACTAAAGGGGAACTCCAAGCTGTTGGAATGAAAACACACTACTACAATTTTCTAAGACTTCTGTTGAAGTCAATGGTAGTTCTACAATTGGCTATGTTTTGAGAAGGCTTGGCTTCTTTCCAGTGCAGTATCGCTTCACTTCTTGTAAGCTAATTACAAAACTAATAAACCTCTCCATTGGTCTCTAGTGGCTGCTATGTTTTTTCCTCTGAAACAATATTAAGTAGAGGAGGATATACCTGCTTAGAAAATAAAACAGTCTTCCTTTTCCCATTCCCCCCCAAATAAATAAAACTACACTTCCTGCAAGCAAATATTCCTATAGGTTTTGGCATATTTATCTGTTTTCTTTTTTGATGCACAAATTCTTTCCATTTTCTTATTTGTTTTCCAAAATAGCATGGGTAACATGATTATTGCAATGTTTCTGGTCCAGCCTAAGGCATAAGTCTGAAATCTTACAGAAAAGCTTATGACTGTAAAATGCCAAACTGTTTTCAACCTTAAGTACCTCGGATCTGAGTAGAAAGACAAAGATTTTTCAGTGTGAACACATCAAATTTTCATGCTTTCTTCATACGCCTTCTGAAAAGTCATCTTTTATGACAACAACAAATGATAACTCATACTGTCCAAAGTCTTCTCTAGAAAAGAGCCAAGTTAGCATGTTCTTCTAAGACTTTTGTGTTTGGCATTCTCTAGAACACGGGTTAGCAGCCTGTAGCACATGGATAGATTTTCAATTTAGCACAGCACCGAGGTGACATGGGATCAGGGACTAGGAGCAGATGCAACTTGAGAGAGGCAACAACTTCCAGGTCTTAACTCCTACTTTCCCCCAGCTGTCCCCAACAATCAGCTAATAAGCTCCTTTGAAGGCATGCACATACTGAATTATTAGGTCCAGGCACTGACTTTGGCACAGTGAACACAGTGACCTGTCACCGTTGTGCTCACTGCTAGATGCGGTTGCAGCCACTGAAATGTGAATTTTCCAGTCTGTTTTTTGCTCTCCTGCTCTAGCAAAGTCAAGCCACTGGCTGAGAGAGCTCTTCCTTTAACTACCTTTGAGCTGAGACTTGCCTTGCATCCCCTTCAGCTAGTAAAGCAGTGGTAAAACCAGCCCACCCTAGCAAGCACTGATCACATGAGCTCTTCATAGGTTCAAGGCCTGTGCTAGTCACCATAGGTTAGGGTTCTACAGTCACAGTCAGGGTTCAAACCCATATTTAATATGCAATTCCGATTCAGTATAGCTGAACAGCAATACTTCCCAAACCCTTCTGAAATTATATTGACAGAGCTGCCCCCTACTTTGAAAACCACCAAATCTAGCACATGATCACTGAGGCTGACCTCAGCTGAAAATACAAGACTGATGCTTCACAGTATAATTTGCATACTATCAAGCGTTCTTCTTCATAGGTTCAGTGCTAACTAACTAAAAGTAGCTATGCAATACTTTCTGGAGATGATTCAAAGGAGCACCTTAGCCTAAAGAGCACACAGACCCAACAAGTATATCAGCAATACATTTTTAAATAATAAGAGAGCTGTGTGCCTGACTCTGACTGAGTCACATTCATAGGGTAAAATCTGCAAATACCAGCTTACAGCTTTTGATTTCACTTCTAAGTATTTTTGTGCAAGGAATAGAAAAATTTAACACTAAAATGAACTGTTCTGCCATGCACATATTAAACTGGATGCTGTCGAAAAATTCTGAAATATAAGCTAAGTAAAATACTTAGCTGAATTTCCTTTGTTTTTACTTCCTCCCTATGACTCATCCAAACACACAGAGATACCTAGCCAAACTTTGTCTGGGCTTCTCTCAGACACAAAATGGACAAGAGGAATTCCACTCAGCTGGCATATCTATGTCATCATTTGTTCACAGGTTGTCAGCAGCCAAAGGACACTCAGTTAGCAACCCACAGTGTCGGAGAAGGACGGGACTGCAGTTTCAGATTCTCTCTCCTGCTCATCTGCAAAACAAGCCTGAGTAGGGAGGGGCTAGCGAGCTACGGCTCTTCAAAAGGATAGCAAGGATGACATATCAGCGCTACTATAGCTTTCAAGGACATTTATACCTTTAAGCAAAAATACTCTGGGAAGTACAATCCATTCCACATCCTCACCATTCCACAGCCTCAAAATACAATTTTCTCTGAGTAAAAGACAACGCTATATTCAGACCCTATCAAGAAATAACTGCATATCTCAAATGCTGATCTATATACATGCATTGCTTTGGCATTTGTCCTGTGTTGTGCTTTAAAAAAGCCCTGCTACTATAAAGATTTTAACAGGAAAGTCACCTCTTCTTCCCACTCCCTGAGACCAAATTAGCTTAGTTCACAACTGAAGCAAGATGAAGGAGTAATTATTTGCATCAAAAAAGACCAAATATGAATGCTGTCAACAAGTATTGCCAATATTTCTGCTAGTTTTTCAGGATAATGCTGGTTTCTACCTAGGACAAAATAAGTCTATCAGCTATTTTGCTGAGAAGCTGCAAGGATTAATGGTAACCCTCTATTTTTAAATACTTGGGAGGTATTCAAATACAATGCCAAGAAGATTAGGTTAGAGACACAAATAAGATTTTCTCTGCACACAAAATAATACTAGTAATAGACGATTTAAAAGAAAGACTCCTGTATGACTTGGAGTTCAGTCAAAATGCTTGTGCCACTAAACATTAAATCACAGAGAACATTTGCTGGTGTAAGTAAAGACAAACAGTCTGTCCAGCATAAAGCTAGTAAACAAAATACCGTGATTTTCAAACCCAGAAGCAAAAAAACAAAAAAAAAACAAACAAAAAAAACCCCACTGCTCTTTAATATCAGTCTCCACACCACGGTGGACCACGTTGCTTCTGCCCAAGTAAACAATTTATATCCAGCATTGTAGTGTCCTAGAACTACAGACTATCAGAAAAATGAAAAGATTAACTTATTCCACCAATAAATCTGGAAGGGATGAATGAATACTAGCTTTCTCTGTGTCCTATGGTAACAATTACAAAACTGTAAACTTAGGAGCAGCAGCTCTATGTTATATTCCCTATAAGACAACAACATCCTATGATGCAAAAATATCTGGTGAGATATTGAGTAATAAGTGGGAAAAGTTATTTACTGACAGGGTAAGTAATTTTTTGTGAGATGAATAGTCTATGAACATATTCCTCACTTCGTGCATTTATGTTCCGGGCACTTGAGTCAGAGGTGGCTCTGCTCAGCAGCCTGTAATTCTTTTCTACCTTCCCAACTGCAACCAAGTCTGTAACAGCAGAAAACACTCAAATCAAGTATTAATAGAGAAAATTTAAGTCTTATTCAGAACACACAGACTGCAACAAAAAGAAAGCTCTCAAGCAAATTTCTAGCTCCTATTAGGGTAAGACCCAAAAATACCAGTGCGGTTGGGAGGATACGATACTCTTGAAGTCAAGATAAACCTAGGCAGGTGACATATGGCAGTATAATAGCCACATAAATGGTTTATGCTCAAATTGGAGATCTGGATCATGATATAAGTTCAGAAGAAACATAGATCAAGTTTACAAGAGGCAGAAGAACAATATAAACAAAAGAATACAGAAAGAGTCCAGACCTAGAAGAATTTAAAGCATCGTAAAATGGTAATGAAATACTGCTATTGAAATACTGCTACTATATTGTAATACTGCAATACTACAGTAGCAGTAATACTGCTACTGCTATAGGCTATACCTATGCCAAGCAACTGTTATTAACAGGTTATTTACAAACAAAACGTCTGAGCTTTGCCACAGGAAAGCAGAGGATTCTTTAGCCTTTTATACCCCCTCACTGCAAATGGGACTTAGGGGATAAAAAGTATGTACACAGTGTCTCAGTACATACTATTTTCCTCAATAGCAGAGTAAGTATATGGACTATCAGATAATGGAGGACTCGTAAAACTTGGCAAAATAAAGTTTTCTTTAATCACACTAGGTTTTTATTCTTTGGCGAGATTTCTTCTATCTCCTTAGAGTTTAGCAAAGAGATATTTATTTGATCATGGATCTTCAAAGGTATAGTAAATTAAGTCACTGAACTAGAAAACACCTCCTTATGCAACCTGTCCAGTTAAAACAAACTTTGTATAGCAACAAACTTTAAGTCAAAAGAGTGGTCATTTGTAGGTAAGTCATCACCTAAAAGTCATCACAATGGAATATATTTATTTCTGTCATTAACAGAAAATGTAAAAAAATGCAGCTATGCTTAAGTACTGAAATTGTATTTTAAAAATATAATACTTTCACTTAGATCTAGCACAAGTTATTTTTTCTTTTTTGAAATCTTGTTTCAATTGCAGATTATCTTTGAATTGCTATGATCATTAAACAGCAAATAGCACGTTAACCAATATAATGCTTACATTTTGTTCTACCATCTCTCTTGCCCGTTCCTGGACAGTCCACTTACCACTTTAGGCTCAAAACTCATCCCCTTCATGAAGTTTAAATCTGTCTAAAAACTTAAAAATCTTAAGGTTTTTTTCCATAGTTTTACATCTGAGATGTCTTCTTCACCATGACTGTTGGCTCAGGACAGCATACCTGAAACAGGTAGATTCCCTCTCTGGCTAGCCTGGCATTAGTAACATCAACTATACCATAAAATTCTCACAGTTCACAGCCCCAAATATTATTTTTAGCTTTCTAAGCCACTTTCGACTTGAACTGTGATGGCTAAGGAGCAAATGCAGGTCAGTAAGGCTGCTACAGGGCGATAAGTTCCAGCCGAAGGGTGAGGTATACTGCTGAATAACTCTTAAATGTTGTCAACTAATGTTGTCAGGAGATCATAAGCCAGAGCCCCAAGTGATTTGATTAAAAATCAGAGAGTAACCGGATTACCAGAATTACTGAATTCGTATTTAATATACTAATAATTCATATGTTATCCTCACAGCATTAGTAGTTCTAACATCAGCAACATGACTTAGCTTCCACCCCTTCACATAGCAGATAGTTCAAGCACGGAAACTGGTGAAAAAAATCAAAGCTCAAACTATACCCTCATCTAGCAATTCAGTGAAGATGCACTGCTTGAACACTGGCCAACTCTATTGGCACAGTCTCATTAGTTTATTCTGTTTTAACCAATTTTAACAGGCAAAGTTGGGGGAGACACTCTCATAGAGGAAAGACACAATCAGTCAGCTGACTAGCGGTATCTGGTCTCTGTGAGAGAGGAAGGGCTTCTGGAGCCCAGCACACAACAACTGCTGGACTCAGGGAGAGGCAAGGGCCTCTTCCTTTCACAGAAGCAGAACCTGCACAGTCAGCAGCACCCTGACTCTCTGAAAGCATGTCCGCCAACTCTACTGTCTCACATCAGTTTAAGAACACTGAAAAAGATCTTGCCTCTCCAGAGGCACTGAAGAAGGGCAAAAGACTCTCCTCAGACAGCTGCAGGAACCAGGCCCATCAAGATATGGCGTATCTACTACTTTTTGAATGTTACAGCATTGGCAGATATGCTGCTGTTAGGGCAGTTCAAGGGCAAAACTTCTCTCTTGTACTCCTGGGAATTACAGGGGTTTCTATTCAGGTTTTAGTTGCAGTTCAGAAAAATCCAAAGATTCTTTCCTATCATGGAGAGGTTAAACTTTCTGTCCAGAATTACAGTGAATTAAAGACAAATGGCTTTCACAGCAAGTATAGAATAAACATTTAAAATGAGCAGTTTTTAAATGATGAAGGTTATTCTTTTATTCTTTGTTAAAATGAAGTTTTCTGTTTCTGAAGTTCAGGCAAAAAGTTCAGGTCCCAAACTCACAAGCTTAACTTTAGATTCCCCTCCTTGTCATGATCAAAATGTAACTTGAAACAAGACACATATAATGAAATCTGCTCTGCTACGAAACAGGTTTGTAGTAGGAGTTTTATCTGCTTCCATTCCTACAATTACTCCAAAGGAGAAAGACAGAATAAGTTACGTTACTATTTATTGCAAAAGGAAATGATAAATATGAGAGCTTAGTAATCAGTACCTAGCAGAAAAAATTTGGAGTAGGTCTTCACTAATATCTAGTAACTCACTGGTGGCATGTTACTTCTCTGTGCCACGTTTTATGTGACATGTTCATAAACCTTTTAAAGTCAGTCACAAATTCAAATACAGTTAGCAGATAGGGTATTTAATAAAATCAGAATTATAGAACTATTTCTGCATGAAACAATATGTCACCTATTCAAATCAACAGAGAAAGAAAGATAATAAATAATGAAATTGTAAGAAAAATAACTGAGATGTTTTCAAAGCTACAAACATACCAAACATGTCTGATGGTATCATAACGCACTCTGGATATTTTCCCTCTTTTATTTCACAGAACCTCTCCTGGTATCCGCAGTTCCTAATCATTTATTCTATAAATACAGCTTAGTTGACTAAGGCTGAAATGTGCTAAGATGCAGTAACGTTTCAAATTCATACATGAAACAATTTGGAAGCTTCCCCCAGGCATTCACGGCTGCGGCTCCCGCTGCTCAGCTACCCACAATCCCCCCATTTACCTGCTCGCTGGGCTGCCTCAGCCCTGGTCAGGAAGTGGTAAAGCTGATCCAGCTTATCAGGCTGTTCCTCCAGGGACTTCTGCTGCCATATGGCTGACCCAGGCCCTGCAGCCTCCCTCAAGGCATTCCACTTCTGTATCAGAGTGAAGAGCTCGGAGAAGGACTTGTGATAACCCTGTCGCAGCATGTCTATGCAGATGTTCTTCTTGTATGAATTCCTCCAACTGGGAATAAGAAAGGTGGATTTTAATCCTTTAAACCTGTATTCTGTTCTCCACCTTACTAAATAAGTACAGATACTAAAACAGTTTTCAAGAAGAGACCTCTGCAGCTCACCAGTGGGGAAGGGATATTTTCTCCCCTACTCAAAAAACATTCTGTTAATATATGATTAAGGAGGTCCCACCCTACGGAAGTAAATATAACAACAGTGAATAAATACCCAAATATATATTGCAAATATGTTAAAAATATATTGGTATTCTTCAGCTGCCACTGGCCAAAGAGGCTGACTGATGGGAAAAAGAGATGTTTACATTAGTTCATGGAAACAATAAACTCTTAGTTTGCTTTAAAACAGTGTACAGGGAAAAATGAAGCACATTCTGCATGTCAAAACAATGTATATGTTAAATAGTTTTGCTGGAGGTTACTACGATGGGTTGGTTTAAAATGTCAAACAAATGCTATGCCAGAAACATAATCATTACGTATTATTTTGCTTCTGTTTAACATATAACTTCAGCTGGGAATGGTATACTGATACAGAAGTTTGATGATTCTCCCTGATTTTAAAAATCAAGTGATATTTCCACAAAGCTACAATGATGAATTTATATCAACATTATACCATTCATAAACACTGATGAGAAATATATATCAAAAAGATGCATGATTAAATATTCTCAAGAGGTAATAGATCTTTTGAGGCACTATTTACAGAAATAACGCAAATATTTCTTTCACGTAGCATGAAACAACCACTGCACCCCATCCTGGAACAAGCTACAAGTCCAGTAGCACTGCTTTCAACCCTAATGCATGTATGTAAAGGTTTGCACAAGTAGGTGTCTAGTGTGAGAAAACAAACCTTTGCTCCAGTAAAATGATAAGGACCTAGATGTGCTAATTTTATTTTGTAATTTTGATTTAAGTTTCCAAACTATTTCCAAAACTGTCTGTTTGAATTAAAACGAATTTACATGCCAATTCTCAAAGTCTTTAAAAGAAATACAGAATTCTGAAAACTGAGATTTATAGCACATAAAATAAATGCATATGAGCCTCATAGTAAACAATAGCCTAATGAGACGAATACTTCTGGGTTAAAAAGAGCTACTGCAGTTCTTTAACAGTTGTAATAAGAATGGAAATGGTGTAAACAACTTCTTAGCTAGATGTCCATGGAATAAACAGGAACATGATATTTAATAAGTTAATAAGCTGTGCTGTTTATTTCATATTTAATACCATTAAAATAAAATCCACTAATTATTACTCAGATGCAGATTAATCCTGCATACGTATTTTTCTTACATTTAAATTGCAAAGCTGAAGAGACAAATATTACACAATGCTAAAAGATACATGACAGGATTTAAGCTAAACAGTACTGAATTTATTTTTAATATATAAATAGGTGCTTTTCAAGATCGAAAAGCACACATTATACATGCATGGAAGGGAAAACATATAACCGTTCTGTGCCAGAAAACATTCGCAACATTTCTTTTCTAAAAGTAAATGAGAATACCTTTAAACATTTAAAATTTAATTTGTCAGAATATGCTAAAATTGGAATATATCAGATTCAAGATTTACAGCTTCAAAATACTGTGCAGATATTATGTTAATACATTGCAATGTATTCTCTACTCTTTCTTTTCTCTTTTTTTACATTTCCATCTAACTAAAAGAAAGTTGAAGAATGAAGGTAAAAAATTTCTACCAACTTCCACAGACTTGAAACTGAAACCTACAGTAATGAAACCCAAAGCAGTAGAATCACAATCTGTATAGTTGACATAGATACAGATACAAATTTATTTATTCATATAATGTGGTATATGTATTTATATGTTTGTGTACATGTATTAGATGAGTAGATATATTAGAAGAAAGAAAGAAAGTACAGCTAAAACATCATAAAAGTGACTAATCAAAATGCCATTTAGATAATCTTTAACACCGCATACAAGCTGAGCACAGTACCAATATTTATACAAACAGAAAAGTTGTGCCCATGTAACATATTATTTGCTGCAGATCAATGCATTTTACTTGAAGTCAAAGCACGTTTCCCCACAAACAGCGTAATAATGTTAATAAACAAACCAATACATTTACATACAGGAAAACAAGTCAGTTTTTACAAATCTGTTTTTCACCATTGTTTTAATAAAAGCCCACCGTGTCAGCTAACAAAGAAATTGAAGTAATGTTGAAATAATCATATAGCACAGACCACATCTTTTTCTCAGGCAAAGATAACTGTGTTTATAACAAATAAACAAACAAGCTGTCTAGCGCAGAAGCATTCAAATTTTAGAGATAACTTTTGCCTTTATTCTTCTTATTTATTTCACAAAGTAATTTCTAAAAATAGAAAATACATGAAGAGGAAAATAACATGTTCGTGTCCTTAAGTTACTGTTATGTATCAGCTGTAAGTGACTGATCATACATGAAGGATAAAATAGGGATAGAAATGAATGATATTATGGGGATGAATGATATTAGTGTCACCTAAGAGCTTGACACTGCAACAAATTCTGAAATTGCTTCAGTTATCAAAGTGGTTCTGGATGAAATTGCCAGCACTATTTTTCCAACACATAGTGCTTTTGAAAAGAATAGTAGTGTAGGTGACAGAAGTAAACTTTTTATTATATCTTCAAATAAACTATAACTGTTCAAAATGACTGTCTTCGCATATTGCGTCTTTATAACACCATGCAATATGTAAGGAGAGATTAAATGGAATGGCTCATGTTTTATATAACTGAATATTATTTTATTCCTAATATCAAAAACTGATATCTAATTAAATGCACATAAATTTTTTTTTTTAAAAGTTAACTTGTACTCTATGTTTCTACAACATTAATAAACTAGTTTATGCTAAACCTTTTGAACCTTACTGCCTAACAGAATAATTATGACATACTAGGAAACCATTAAGTTTATTTTTTTATATTGTGTCCATGCCAATTTTAGGATTCCTTTGAACAATTAGGTTACTGCGAGAAGCAAAATGGAAAAAGCCTGGCCTTTTATTCAGTTAAAGTGGAGACTTTCAAAAGGTTTAATGGTCTCTGGGGGCATCTACTGGAAATCTGGAAAACTGCACTCAGAACATGCTAATCGTGCCGCTGTCAGCGCAACAAGACACGGCTGCAGAACAAAGAAAGGCACCAGCACCGATGGCGTTCACTGTGCGCACCGCGGCCAGGACGCGCAGCGAAGCACCGGGACTGCAGTGCACGCCCTGGGAGCGACTCGGGCTCTCCGCGCCCAGCGCCACAGAAACGCGGCACCGACCCCACCACCGCGGCAGGCCCGGCTGGGCAAGCACTTGTGCCAGCCCAAGTAGAACGAGCTGGTGGTTTGGAAACGTTACCTGGGCTTAATTTCAAAATTGAATAGCGATGTGAAGATAAACCTGAAGTCTTCTTTCCCTTTTGAGTGATCGTATGTGCATGTTTGGAAAAAACAGATTTTAGATATATTTTTAAACAAATTATTTTTTAGTAAAATATGGGGCATATCTATGTATTTAACATTATGCTCAAAGCAAAGAGATTGATTCATCTGCTCTTAACTTAAAACGGTGGATTTAAGGGTTTTTTAAATCCATAAAATTCAACAGATGAAGGACATAATTCATAACACAAATATAGATGATGCTAAGAGTCTGCTGTTCATCTGACTGTACACTCACCTCTGTCATTACTGAAAGCCAGTTTATGTTACTAGATGTTTGTTCACATAGGCTTACTAAAACACTGACAATGAGGTCCACTTAGTGGATCTAGTTGGAAATTATGCACTTGGCATAACGCATCAGCAACTAGTTTTACACAGTATTTTATAGTACAAGGTGATGAAAAACTGTGTGTGCATTTATGTTCATGTGTGAGGAAGAGATCAGAACATTTTTCAGTAAAAAATAAATAACCACTAAAATCTAAAGTTACCATTTTAGTGGCATCATAAAGATGATTTTCATGTAGAGTTTAATACTACACTGGTGGAAGCAGCTACCGAACGTGGATCTGTGAGCTTGAAAAAGCACTGCTACTGTTAACATATGAGGTACTTCAAGTATACCAGGATATCGCTACAGGCATTTTACTTTTCTTACACTACACAGCTACTTATATAATTTTCTTATACAGATTTCTTTTATTATTCTAAGAACACCTCCAGTCATACTGAGGAATCTGACTTAAGCATAGCAATGTGATTCTAATCTTTTTTCACTGCTGTAAAAATCAGAAATACTAATCTTTACTGATCACACTATTGTTGCAAACCCAGGAAACTTGCTATGCTATTGCATTGTAGTTTTACAAGAATCTTAAGCAAAGCTTGGAGATCAGGACAGTACCATCCCACATTCCTTTTAACTTCAAATCCTGTGCAACAAGGCTATTTGCATTCTACCCTTTACATTGAAAGGGAGGAAAGAAAAAAAGATTAAGCTAAAAGACTTACACTACTACTAAAAAAAAAAAAAATCAAAAAAAAAATCAATATATCATAGCAGAATTACTTGCCATGAGCCTAATATATATACCGCAATACCCTGGTGTAGTCAATTGCAGACCCGCAAAATCAGTGCACAAGGTTACCATTTTCAGCTGAGTTTTTTTTTTTGTTTGTTTGTTTGTTTTTCATATCAGGGTTCCTATCTTTAGATTTTTTTTGCCTGGTATCAATCCCATTTGTAAGGCTCAAAATGGCACGGAGCAAGCAGTGATGCAAAACAAAATATAACAGTGTACTTCCAGTGTACTTGCAGTGTAAAATAATTACTACACCAAATATAATCCTTAAAAACTGTATTCAAATAGGTTTCATTCACTTGGGATTCCCTTCTATAGTTGACAAGTCAATGTCTGATATAAACGCCTCAGATTAGGATCACAAAATTAGGCCAAAAAAAACCCAAAAACAAAAACAAAACTTTTTGCCTGAGTTTATTTATATAAATACTGTATTTACTGTTTGCAAAACTACAAGAAAATTAAAATTACATGCAGTTGTGCATACTAAGCTAGTTTGAACTCAGCCTATGCAGAAACACACACAGTATAAACAAGGAGACATCAAAACTGCCTCGCTAAAATTTGAAAAGTATATGCACTAAGTAAAAACAAACATATTACACAAAACATTGCAAAGCCAAGCATTCTGCAAGGGTTAAAACATTCAGGCTGCTGCCTGTAAGAATAAAAAGAGGAAAATTATTATTTAGTTATAGCTAGTGCCCCAAAACAAATGATTTTGTAACACTGTTAATGACCAAGATCTAAAATAAAGTTTACACTTTTGCAGGGCATTGCTGAAGATGAAAAGCACTTATGCAAATACTTAGCTGCAAGCTAGGTATGCAACCATAAAATAGGACTATTATAGCAATATATAGTCTAATGGACTAAATATGTATATATTTATATAACAAAAGCTGAAAGGTTCCATCTCTTTGCCATTCAGTGATGCAACGAGCCAGGTCACAGTGGTATAAAACCATGTACTTGCACTGTTGCAATACATATCATCATGTGTTAGGCTACAAACCACCAAAATTAGGTTCACACCTAATCTGAAGACGTATCTGAGTAGTCTGAGTATCTGAGTTCAGTGGGAAAAACGCATATACTTTTACATAAGTAGTTTGGTGAGTCAAGCCCTCACCGGGCCAGTGTACTCAGCATATTTTCACCACATACTGCAACTGATACAAAGCTATTTGATTCAGGGCACTGCCCCCTTTAATCCTACTTTAAAGACTGTCTGCTTAAATACTTTTCTTTTAATGAAATATTTACTGGATAGTAATATATTAAATTGCAGAATATAGTAATCTCATTAAATGAAAGATGTGAAAGTACAGTAAATGCTATTAAGTAGTAATAGACAGATTACACATCAGAATTTTTGATTACAAAGACTGAGAATTCAGTGATTGTGGGAGCGTGCACGTGTGTTCTGATTCCAAAATATAAACCTGAAATACCTAATTTCCTACTATAAAAAGCATAAGTTTCCTTCAACCAAACCCTCAAATGAGGGCTTCATACTCTAAGTAATAAAGAAAAAATATTGCATTTGAACTTGTACATATAATTAGAGGGAAAAACATCTCCCCAGAATTACTTTGATAGTAATTTAGATTAAGTATGAAATTGTTTATGGACCTATCTATTGAGAACTATTAATGAAAAGCTGAAAATAAGTTGTATCAGAAAATATATAGGCTGTTTATACCATATACTTCACCAATATATAGGTACAATAACTGTCATCAGAAGTAAGGCAGTATTTTTCATCTGCTGTCTTAGAGTCTACAGTTGTAATCAAACAACACATTTACCTAAATCATGCAATCAAAAGCAGATGCATAACCTGTCAGTAAGATCCTGCAATGAACACATATTTTGCTCTCTTCCTTTTGTTCAAAGCTACGCTGCCACTTTAATACTACATAAAATGAAAAATTAATCAATTATAAACATCAAAGGATGTCACTTAAAATGAATGTAAGTACTGGAATAATTAAGAATAGCCATTAATACAGAAAATGGAAATATAAATTTAGAAATGAACTTTTGGCACATTCTGTTCCTAAACGTAAATGCTATGAAAGCTTTAAAAATAAAGATAAAAGTGCTACACTCATAAAAATGTTCTTTATACAACAGTGCACAAATAGTTGTGATCACTACCTACTATTTTAAGCATAACTGGAAAAAAACATTATCTTCATTAATCTGCTTTTCTTTCTAAATTAATTATGTTCATTAACAAAAAGTAATTCCACCTACATTTTTATGGACTATTTATCAAAAGCGAAGTATTTCTTAACTTTTTCCCTTTATTTCAGAGTTGCTCTAGTGAACTAAGAGCCAGGAACTTTGCAGTTTGATACCCTTTTCCTTTGACTTACACGATATTGGACAAGTGATTAAGTTTCTCTGCATGTTTCTTTCGGTGTGTAAAATTACGTTACAAAATAATAATGATAGTTATTGACTTACTGTATCTTCTCAAGCTGATGCTATGGATTAACATAGAGCACTATACAAGGCTATGCATTTATTATCATATTATCGCTATGATATTATTATTCTATTAACTAGAAGGAAAAGAAAAGAGAGGTTTTTACACAGTTTAAAAAGATTCACTGTGAGAATTACTAGCAAGTCATGATTGTACAAGCAAATTAGACTTTCTTTATTTCAGACTCTTTTTGTATGTTGAAGATGCTTCACCTTTGTGGATTGTTTTAAAAACAGAAGTCAGTTGTGTACAGCTTGTACATTATCTTCAGTACTAAATATTGTTGAACTATAGAGAAACGAAAGCACTAGAAAACTGTAAGACCAAACTTAGTAAAAACAACAAGTTACATAAAAAAGAAAAACTTCAGCTCACTGTGTTCTTCTTTATTAAAGTATGTCATGTATTTTATCTTTGCAAGAGTTTGATGAGTTTTTGCAAGTAAAATTCTGTTTCCTCTATACTTGCTAATAGTCATGAGAATCTGTAGTTTGCACCTTCCCATTAAAAATGTATTGTATTTTTTGAAATTATTCACCCCGCCTTTTATCCAGATCATGTCTTTGAAAGGAGGAAGTAGATAATAAATGGAATAATTCATGATTTCCCATTAAATATGAAACTTTCTTTTGCAGAGTTTAGAAAATGAAGTTCTACATAATGTACAGAAGTTGATTAGAACTTTTTTTTTTTAAACCTTTTCAAGAAAAAAAACCTTTCACATTACACAAATGCACAGAGAATTTTCTTCAGGAAAGGCAAACCATTCATTTCCCACACAGTTCTGTTCTTTAGATCACTGCCTAATTACACGAAATCATATGTTTACCAGACCTGAAATTCACACAGATCATGCATTGACCAAAAATAATGTGTGCCTCTAAGTACTAAAGTCCCTTTTTGAAAGTTGTTGAATAAACATTGAATCCTGATCATGACAAGTAAGATTGTTAGGAATTATTCAGACAGAAAAAATACATATTTAAATAATATTGTGAAAGCAATAGCAAAGAAATTTAAAATTTATCAACCAGCTCAATAAGTAACTTGTGCCATTTCCCTCTCCACAAGTATCACATCAGCAGGGAGTTTGGGGACAGAGAGCCTTAATTTAAAATTTCTTTCATTATGAAAGGATACTTTTTTGTTTTTGAATTTCCCTTTTCCATAGTTTCTGATCTTTAAAAATGAAAAAATATCCTTGTGAAATGTACATGAGTTGACACAAGTTTCCACCAGTTCCCAATCCAAAGAGGGTCATCAGCTGTTCATGTTATAGGCCACATCCAAAGACTGTCATCAGCAAGAACAGCTAAGTCTTTCTAAGACCTGAATATGGAAGTGAAAGAGCAGCTGACTTCGTGCTCTCTTTCACAGCTATGTCCTTCTTTAGCTCCCTGGAGCTTTCCTCTCTCCTTCTGTTGTGCATAGAAGAAATGGAAGCAGCTTGAACCTATGCATCGCTACAGCCAAGCCCGTTAAGGGGTGATATGCAAGAGGAAAGCAGAATCTACACATCTACACATTAACTGATCAGGATCTTAAATTGCCATTTGCAAGCTTTCTTATAATAGCAGTTGCCCCTCCTCCTTCTTTGCCTTAACCTCACACTAACAACTTAGTTTTCCCAGCCCTTACCCTTAGCAGCACCCCCATCCCTTGGGATCTTCGCTTCATATACCTTTGCCTCCTAATGAATTTTGTAGGGGATGCACAACACAAAAGTGATCAAAACCCATCTTATGACACAAAATTCCCAAACCTAAATGAATATTATTATGCATGTCCAAAGCAACAAGTCTCCTGTGAGGATCTCGGGTTGTGAGAAAGAAAATTTACCAATATAATAAGCTTGTTAATGAACAAAAGGTCCCAATCTATTTGTTGAGGAAAAGATGCCACAGGTCGTCTAGGAAGTCATGTTATTGATCTGCTGGGCAGACACGACAACAACTAAAAAATATGGATTAATCAAAAACCCCATCAGGTATTTGTATTCAGCTTCCTTAAAAAGAAATGGTCCATCAACACAGAAGGATAAAATTAAGACATCTTTAGAAAAACAAGTAAGACTACAACTGAATCCTGAAACTCTATATACACAGAGGACAGGATCAGAAGAAGCTGAATCTACTACTATTCCATCAGGGCTACAATGAAAATAAGGAATAAATAACTCTCCAAACTTAACAGCTGTAGAGGAATCTCTCCTTTCCAGCAGCTCCAAAACCCCAATCTTCTCCCTTACTGGACTCTCCAAATCATCCACCAAGACTCTAAAAAGGTGAGGAAGCTCCCATGTCTTTAGTCTTGGGCAGACTGGGTTGAATATTCACAGATCAACTAGTGGAACATGTAAGGAGGTAGGAGAGAAATCTCAGTTACCTCCTCATACTTATCTTGAACACATAATCCCACATTAATCATCCAAAACCTTTTTTTCTTAACTCTGTGTAGCCAAGATTGACATTAAAAATAGCAGGCATTCAGTTTTTTTTATATTATTAAATTATCCCCCTCTTAATTCTCTCCAAAATACGCTGTACTCCTGAAGAACGGAAAAATAATCTGCCATATGGCACTAACATACGACTTAAAATAGATGCCAGGTCATTTTTGTTCCTGGCCTGCCAGCTTCTGGTAGAAACACTGCATCAGGAACTAGTGTCCAAGACATCTTCTCTCTGATCTCTTTTATAGCTTCTAAAACTCAACAGTTATCCAGTGTGGGATCTGGCTGATAAAATGCACATGTCTACATCTGAGCTGATCACCCTTATTTCTCTCCATATAGCTAACTGGAGAGAAATAGGTACTTCAAAAGCGTTCACCTTACTTTAAAGCTGTTGTCTGAATCCCAAAGGATGGGACTTATCTGATCAAATGATTTATTCTTATTTCTTTCCATTGACTATAAAGGGTAATTAATCAGTCAAATGGATCTAAATTAAACTTAGGTGAAATCCCTGTTGGTCATTTTGCAGAGAAGGACAAAGGTTTACAGAAGCAAAGAATTACTACTACATTCACTGGCCTTCATTCCTAGAGAAAAAAAACAGTATGTTCTAGCTCTCTTATACTTAGGGATTGTTCTCATCAAGAAGCACCAGCTTCTATAGCTGTTGGATCAATCCACAGAAACGGTAAAAACGTGTCTCCATACAGACTCCAACAGTAAAATCACTCCTTGTGGCTCAGTGCAGATGATGAGAACTAAGTGACTGAAAATAAAATTCTTCCAAAAGCTCATAATTTAAGGGATATGTTTACTATTTTCCTTCCTTTCAAATTAACACAAACTTATTTGATAAAATATGAAGATGCTGAGGAATGATTCCAAAATTTGGAGGCCCCACACAGCCATCTGGAGAATTCCAACATCACAATTTATTGGAATAAGAGAAGCAAAAAAATGTTTTTTTAACCTTTAACTCTTCAAGTCTCTACTTTTTGGGAGTAAAACCCAGAGCTTGATGGATACTGTATTCTACAGAGGACCACACTCTGGATACAAAAGCTGTAGAACACAGAAATTCTTCCACCTTCCTAAAGGAAATGCTGCAGCAACCTGTGAGGGGTCAGAGACCCACCTATATACAAGCTGCAAAGCAGTTTAATGATTGATCTTGCCAGTATTATTTGAGATGGCTGGCAGTTGCTCTGGGGACCACAGCCCATCTGAGAATGAAAGCCTTTGCCTCTTTGTGCCCAAGATAACCTTTATATGGACCAGTCTTTTCATGAATTCTAAGCAGAACAACCCCTAGACCTCAAAAACTTCTGATTCAATACATATATATGCACAGTGATATGGTCTCCTGCCTGAACAACTCCTATCAGAGCATGTCTTTACTGACAAATTTATCACAGTAAGCTTTCCATAACACACTGATCCACCTCCACACAAGAGAGAAAACACAAATACTATCATTTTCACATATGTAGCTCAGCCATACTTACTTTATATATTATTTACATGTCACCTGACTACAGGCCAGTCTAGAGAGAGGACACTAGGAGCATTCTACGCCCACCCTCTGACTCACAGAAATACATCTAGGAAGATCAACAATGAGATATCTCTGTGCTACCACTAACTGAAATTGTCCCTCTCATGAGAAACATTTCCAAGTCGCTCTTTCTAGTCTTTAGGTTTTGATGGTATGATGATCTTCTTTGGATGGTTTTCACTTGTACTGAAGAGAATTGTTGCTTGATCATTCTGGCCCTGACAAAAAAGATTAGGAAACAGGAATGCCATTATCCAATTCTGGTAATCTGGGATTCTAAATGGTAACCTAAACACCATTCTAGTCTCCATTCTCATTTGAGGATTCAGTTCTTGAACCAACCTTCCAGTGAAAAACACCTTACCCCACACTTCATGAGCTTTTTGACCATCAGCCATAAGGATAATTTTCAATTTTAACTGCATCTGATCTTGAGCCATTAAATTTAGTGAATCAAGATCAAGAACAGAAAGTATCAGGGAAAGCAAACTGGAAGTGGCAGAAGTCAGCCAACTTCTTTGTAAATTTATAAAAGCCTAATCCTATGGCAAGAAAGCAGTCACATTCTACATTAATAGAAGCCTATGCTTTGTTTCCATTTTCAACTTCTTGCACCACACTTCTGATTTCAAGTTACAGTCTTAGCTAAGGAACCAAAAACAGAATAAATGAAAAAACAAAGCAACATTTACTTTCAATATAAAGTACTACCTTTCTTTAGCAATGGTTTTCTTTCCTCTTCTATCATAGCTGCTGAGATCAAAAATTACTACGAAGAAAAAACCTAAAAATTTCCCTGCATTTTTCCACAGATAGATGACTTTATAGCACAAGCACATTTAAAAGAATTCTTCTCATTTGCTGAAGTTTGGAACAGGATACGATACTGTATAACAGAAGGATAACTGCAACCTTCCTTTTTTTTTTTTTCTTCAAATACAAAGAAATTAGCTTATCTTAATTTTAAAGAATATTGCTTAGCATATGATTTTAGGAAACAATTTTAAAGAACATTGCTTGTTTCCCCAGATGTGCTACTAACCATAAGACTCTTTATAAACGGTAATACAATGCTATCTGCCTAATTTGTACTGGAAAAACAAAGGATGTTTAACATAAGCAGGAGTATTACTAAGAGAATTTATCTTGACAAAATAATGACTTAGAGCAATTATTAAATTAATCTCCATATGAGTACCAAATTGCCTGAAAATGTTGTCCTTTTTAAATGGTGCAGTAATCAATCTAATCTTAGTAGCTATATTATTAGCAGCACACTAGTCAACTGTTCAACCTAGAATTTCCATGGATTTCTACCGTCAGTAAGACGAACCAGCTATCAGCACAGAGGATGCAGTACTCACGACATCTAATTTGAGACGCCATGCATCAGCACATTCTAACGTGAATAAATATGTATCTAAAAACATAGTACCACTGACCTGCATGTGCATAACTTCTGTCAGCACAAATGGCAATGAATACTATTTACTTTAGTTCAAAAAAGTAAATTTCTGATAAAAACGTTGTTTACCTAAGTTGTTGACTCAACTCCATGACACTAACACATTGGTTAAAACTGGTTGCTTTATACTCCAGTTTTAAAATAGTGTCAGTGATGATAATTTTTCCTAGGGGAAAAAAAACCTTGATCATGCATTATTTAAAATTTGGACAAAATTTAGTTGGGGAACATATTTTAAAGTTTCTCAACAAAAGAACGTGTGTTTTTCTGGCAGAAGAAAAACAGTCCATCCTTTTATATAGAAATGTAATAACCTACTTTTGGAAGGGAAATAATATTTAAAAACTGCACAGTACATCATAAACCATTTATCACGCTTTTTATTTAAAAAGCATTTGTTGTATGCTGAGGCATACAAAACATAACATTGATTTCAGTAAGATCATTTACTGATATAGCATTGCCTTATTTTATAAATTGGTTTAAAATTACAGTTGATGCATTTAGTTTTTTAATACCTAGATTAGCCTAGTACTAATATAGCTGTGCAGCTGCTAGTTTATCATCATTTTTTTGCTCCCAAATTATTTGTATCAGGTTTATGGAACAGCACTGGAAAACTATATACTACAGAAATTTTGTAGCTCTGGAGTTATCAACAACAAATGTTAGGAGAATAATTAAATACACAGAACATGCATATAATCTTTTAGAAGATGTACTTGAAACTTCTGGGTAGAAATAAAACAAAACACATATGGTATTTCAGTTGTAATTTCTTAAGAGGCTTCGATAACTTTGAAAAACAGCATATTACGAAACACGAAGAAAAATCTTACGATGGAAACCTTCTTTGTCTAGGAACAGATGATAAAATTTCCTCTTCGTTATGGATTTCCATGCTAGTTTTCTTTTCCACAACCTCCACACCTCTTTCAGAGCTTGGCTACAAAAAGAAAAATCTCACAAGAGGTGGAGGATTTTTTGTTTGTGTTTTTTGCTATTAAAAATGTAGTTATAAAAGATGGAGTTGTAACTCAAATTAGAGTTGTAAAACGCACTTGGAAGTCCTAAGACCTTTCTAAAATAGCAGTGATTTCCTGTGTTATCACAGAGAAAACAATTCTGTCCCTAGCATGGTAAGTACGCTGTGGAGATCCGCTGGAGCTAATGACAGAAATAGGCTTTCCTCATTGGTAAGGAAAGTCAATCTATAACAATTGTCGTAGCATACTGACTACAGCAGCTCTGTAAAGCTGGTACAGAACAAGGGTGACGAGGAAGGAACGCATTTATTTCTGTGCTTGCTCCCTGTGGTTTGGTACTTCTCCTCCTTCACAGGGAAATGACGTTACCCTTACTTCTTTGAGGACCCTCTGACAACACAGAACTAGGTGGTGATAGATCTGTTTCTCACATGGGTCCAGTTTATGTAGACTGTGACTGGGTCACAACCCAGTCTTAGCTCCCTTCTCTTTAACCAGGGTCATCCAAACCAGCTATTATACCCAGCATGATTAGCACGACAGTATGATCAGCAAAGGTAACTGGCTGCCAGCTGAGTATTATATGGTAGGATTTTAGGACATTGCTAAAGTTATCACCCCTAAACATTTTAAGAGTAATAAGTTACATTTGATTATTTTCTATATTTTAATTAGAGATCATTTCAGGAAAGGTTTGAAGGTACATTCTTAGGCTAAGGAAGGTAAGAAAATAAAAGCATGTTTTGCAACAGACTAGCTGGTTGAATTCCTGTCTAAATGATAGAGAATTTTTATTTTGCAAGGGCAATGTTGCAATATTAATTGTTAAGGTGCCTAGAGCCCTTGTATATGCATCTTTTTATTATTTACATATTGAAATAAATAAACCATCTCACTTAAGCTACCGGCAATTCAGATTTGTTAGAATTTTTTCATTAATTTTGATGCTGCTGAACCCAGATCTGTTAAAAGACTCCAGAATAATAAGTCAGTCAGTAGTCGCTTGTAACTTCTCAATGTAAATACCTCAGCTGTAAGAAATCAAAAGTTATCTAGACTGCTTTCATTCATCAGGTTTTTAAATAACTAATGGTGTATTAAACTTCACCGCAGAAGTCAGCATTTGGGCTTAGCTAAATAATAATTCAAGATTCAAGAACATGCATTTTTGTATACTAAGCTTCAACCCCAGAGGAGATATCCTAGAGGCTCAGAAAAAAAAAAAAAAGTACAATTTCAAATATAATTACTGACACACTCTTACATACAATGTTACAAACATGATATAATATCTTGGTAAATATAAGAATTAATAAAGCCAAAGAGTTAAATGCTTTGATATATTTAAGATCAGGAGAAAGGAACCATCATTATTTAATATCAACTTTAATTTTTAAAAGCCAAGTTCCACTAAAAAGGGTAGGGCCTAGGGAACTTTAAATTTAAATGATTATGATGACTAGAAACAAAGGAAACAATAAACTTAGTGGATGTTAAAATGCCTCAAAAAAGCCAACTTACGCAGCAGCTTCTTCTTTTGACAGCCCTTTGATATTCTTCGCCAAATAATCATCTATGCCATCTTTGTCTTTGATCAAATGAACCCTAAATTTAAATGAAAAAAAATTAAAAGAAACACTGTGAGGTGCTGATATAGACTTCTGCAGCATGTAAAATATATTAGCATTGCCAAGTAGAGCTAAACACTGAAATATTGACAAAGTAATGTATCAGACACATTCTATAAACACATACAAGTATCTTTTTAATTTTTTGGTCTGTAGCTGTTTTAAATCTTTATTTTTGCAAGAAAACATAGCTGCTACCAGCTTTTAAGGACCTGGTTATCTCAGATTTCTATCTGAACGGCAGGAAATTTTGTATCAGCTAAATCAATATCAATTGATTAAGCTATCCACATTCAAACTGTTTTCTAAATCAGAGCCACTACATTTTTGCATTGTCGGTATGTACCAGACAGAGTGGTCTGATCTGTTTTGTATTTAACTCTCAAAATAAATAAATAACCCCCCCTCCAACCCAACTCATATATTTTTTCCCTTTGTGCAATGCAGCTGCTCTCACCTTCCTACCCTTTGAATAGCATATTCCAAAAGGTGGTTCACTAAGGAGGTAATCCAAAGGGCACTACCATAGATAATAATATTGCTAAAAACTTCAGGGTGCATGGATCTAATCTTAAAATTTGAACTGTATGCCATTTCAGCTTTCGTTTCAGGCATCATCTTTTTGCATCTCTACTGTGATAATCAAGAGATGCCTTGCATTTGAAAGGATAACAGGCACTTACTGACCATAAAGTGAATGTAAATAGATTCTGATATCCCAACAGTAGAGAACACTACCTTTATAAAAGTAATGTGAATTTACTTTTATATTTTTTTAAAAGAGCATAAAGATAATCTGGTTAATCATTCAACGATAAAAGAAATTTAACATTAGCGTTGCAAATAAATCTCTCCCCTTTCTCTGTCTGTATTACCCTGCTGTCTTTCATTAGAGAGATGAGAGCAAATACTTTTCATAATGTTAGCTAATGTAATCATAGTGCCCCTTATTGCTCTGAAAATACCAAAGACACTTCATGAAGTTCATTTAAATGAAAGCCAAATAGCAAAGCAACATAGAGATATTTTGACACTTCTGTATTTAAAATGATTTAATAGTGAAAACTTCCAGTACAAATAGAGCATTTAAATTTGTTCCAGAATTTACTACTGAGCTGCACCAGCGAATGCTCACACTTTTACGTAGGACATAACGCATCTATATGACTTACTGCTGACTATGAAAAGTACACCTAAGAGATATTGCCATAACATTTAGTTATAATCAATATGAAAGTTTTCATGCCAAAATAGTCACAATCTAGAAAGATCTATAATGTTATTAGGATAATGAAAATAAGGCAATCATATATTTTACATCATTTTAAAATATACAACAAGCTGCTATATATCAGTTAACCAAAAAAAATTTGAAAAAAAATTTTTCTGAGTAAATAAATATAAGCTATTCAACAGACATCACAAAAAATAGCTGACCTTTGCACTTTAATACCGCAAAAAAGACCTCTCTTCACATAACAAGAACATAGAGAACACTCCAGATGCGGAGGGCAAAAAAAGTTCCAAAGTCCCACACTGAAAGTGTCACTGACAAGCAAATTTCTAGGCATCACTGACATCTAGCTGCAATTCAGTCTACACTGCAGCTAAAAATATTCTCAAACTGGAATACTGAAAAGCCTGATGCTGTTGTACTACCTCTTCAGAGATGTTTCAGTACTAAACAATCAGGAAAAATCCTCCAGAATCATATACAGTTTAGAATGTTACCTGCCTTATAGTCAGGGTATAAATTACGGAATTTTGGTTGGGAAATTAAAAAAGTTCCCTCTAATTCAAAAAGAAAAAAAAAAAAAAAAAGAGATGACTGCTGTCAAGGGGGAAAAAATCCCAAAGCAACAACTTTCAAACCATTACTGTTTACATAAGATCTACAATACTGTCTATTGGACTCAAGGGACTATGCAGTCATTCAGCATAAAGAATTTAACTGAAATTACTGAATTACTGGAATAGTAAATACTTATTGCAGGCCCTGGCTGGTGGTAATGTAGCAACAACATAAAAGAGACAGATAGATTATATACAGAAAAAATACACAGCAGAAAATTCCCTCACCTCAGATAATCAGTATTTATAATAGCTTGTTATATGCAATAAGAATTAAAAATAAGAAACTATCTTAATGTGAAAAATTGATATTGTGACTTAGAACAGACACTGTTTCATAACAGAGAAACGAGGTAAAGACGACACTGTCTAAGATGCATTGTTTCTTTTCTTCTAGAAGTTGTCACTTGCTTTTTCCCCACTTAGCTCAGTCTTACTTCTCCAGTGCTCCCATGATGACTCACACTACATTTCAAAAATAGTTTATATAAAAATCTTCTTCACTTGTACCTTGGATTCTATTTTATTTTAAATCACTCTCTTCCTTATTAAAAACAAATATATTTTAATCCAATGGGTAGCTAGCCCGCAGTTAGTATTTTATACCACCTGTTTATATAACTGCTTCTCTTATACAGCAAAAAGCTAAGGATTTTTACTAGAAATAGACTTCAGGATAAATTACACCTGGCGTTTCAATCAAAGAACAGAACAACAATAACAAAAATCATACAAAGTACAAAACCAAACTGATTCTCACATAATTTCCTATTCCCATGCCACACACTATTAACTTAGACCCAAGTTTTCTCAACATTCTCTATAAAAGAAAACGGCAGAACTTGTCTTGCTCTAATCAACAGGAATCTACAGCGTGGTCTAGACCATTACAGAGTCTCACATTTCTTTTTTGCAGATAGGCACAACTTCTCTAAGAGTAGTACAGAATGATCTTCTGGAATATAAAACTCCCCAAGTAAAGGAAAGAAACAAACCTAGTTCTGGGATAAGTTCTTCAGCAGTGTAGTTATCAGAAAAGGTGATGGCTGGAGAACACAGCTCCAACCATCCTTTTTTTTTTCTTCTTTGTTTCTTTTTTTTCTTTTTCTTTTCCTTTCTATTTTTTTAAGGTGACATCACTGCATTTCCGTACTCTATCAATGTGTGAGATAATGCATATCAGTATGAGTCCCTCAGAAAGGCTGGGGCCAAGGATACCTTGTTCCTAGATCCTTGGGGCTTTTAGGCATGGATAAGCAGTTGCTGAATTCTGAGATGCCCTGGGCCTTTGAACTGAAGAGCTATGGGGAATGCTAGGATTCAAAATAAAACAAAACAAAACCCTGAAGTGGAGATAATTCCAGGAAAAATAGTATAATTGTTCAGGGTCATAGTTAACTAACAAATACATTTGTTTTATTAAATAGTGGGGTAGAGTAGTTACTGAGAAGCCATTACTCATCCAGAGTGAGACAAAAGTGTCTGGAAAAAAATAAACGTGAGGAGAACAGAGTGCAATCAATTGGGAGGCCATGCAGGTGTGCACAGCAGGAAGATGGCTTGAAAGAACTATAGCTCTGCTACATTTTAGCTTAATTCTCTCTGTTATTAAGTAAGTACAGTAATTTTTTTTCCCCAAGTCCAGTTTTATTCATTATATTTTGAGGTGCAAAAGTGTTTTCTGCTCAAATAAAGAAGAAAAAAAATCTTGCTTTTCATCTGAAAAAGTACATTTTCAAGAACTATACTCATATCTAGGCAATATAATCCCTGCTAATAGGAAATAACTTCCCAAAGTTCTTGAAAGGGTTTTGAAATATTAGGAAGATTTATCTACCTTGCATAGAATACATTTCCCATTCTGCTCTTTAAAAAAAGTTACATAACGTCTCTAAGAGATAATTTCCTTGCCTTGATTTTTGCATTTTTAAACATAATTCATTGCCTTAGGATAGCTGATTGAAGCTATTCACAGTAAAAATGCTGCTCCGCAAGAAAAGGGGCACCTACCTTGCAAAGTCTAATGGTGGGCAAACTGTCTGCTCTATGAAGGTGGGATGCCCATGTGGCCTTTGCAGAATCACTGGAGGCAACATACTCATTTTAACTAAAAGAAACAAACAATCAAAACCCACATTACTTGAAATCATATCTTCACAGTGATTCAGGTACTTCTCTTTCTTCTGCTGTTTCCCAGTGAACTCACTTCCATTGCATCGTGTGTAAAACTGGGCTCCAGTTCCACACAAATCTTTTCAGGCCTCAGCATTACTTCACTAGGACATAATGCATAGGAATGGTTATGATACTCCCTTTAATGGCTTTCTCTATTTCATGGGAACGCTCTTGATTTGCAGAGGGGTACCTGTTTCCAGAGACATGCATGTGATTCCCTATGCTTCCCCAAGCTATCTAGGTCTAAAATGTGCGCAATATTTTATTAAATTAGTACATAAAGTGGAGAAATGATTGATCATGTGGTATGCAGTGCAACAACAGGCATTATATTAACATTTAAAATAATAAGCAATTGTAATAGTAACAACCATTTGAATAAAAATCAGAAGGAGTACTATACTTACAGGTTAGTTAGAACAAAAGCAGAAAGCCCCATGGTTATGTAGAATAGCCTAGCTTGTCATTTTGAAATACATAAATGCTAATAGGACTTTTTTGTCATATAGAGCTACTGTGTTTTTTCCCCAAGTATTCAGTCTACACTTCCTACCATTAAAGTTTCACCTGCCAGTTCCTTCATTTTGCATGTCTGTGATCTGAGGACGTTAGCAGCAGGAGCACCCTCACTTTTAAATTTGGTTTAATGTAGGTATTGCATGCCCTGCTGGTAGGCCCCAAGGCACAAACTTTTAATAGGGATGGGAAAACAGAATAGAAAAGGGGAGGAGGAGGTTAACTATTTGCTACATTAATGAAAGGACATTTATTTTGCAGGAATAAATGACTGATACCAATCAATTTGATACTGAATTACATTAAAAGGCAAGCATACTGTTTTATAAATTAGCCTTTCTAGGAACAAAAGCCTTCTCACTGGTGAAATATTTCACTACAGTTATTGCAGAGAAATTCTTTTTTATTCTATTGCTTAGAATAGAACAGCAACAGACAACTATTGATTGAAAAGATGACATTATATGAAATTTACTTTTTGAGTCATTCTTTTAAAATTTAGTACTAATGATAACATTTGTTACAGAATGAAAAATATTACCTACAAGTAAAACTAATTTACAAGTGAAGCCAAGATTTTATGCAAATGTGTCATAAAAAAAATCATTAGGAAAAAAAGTAAGGGTAATTAATCACAATCAAAAATTATACGTCTTACAGAGAATGGTAGGTTTGTACCCAGAAGCAACATAGAAAAGGAAATCTCTTCTTAGGAAGATGCTATTCAGCAAGAAATATCAATAAAAGTTTGGAACAACGGTATCAAAGATCAGACAAGATGCAAATCCTTCTATAAGTCTCTTATTTTTAAAGCATAGAGTGAGCAAAAGCACGGAGATCACGACGTAACCGCAGCTGTTGAGTTTGGCAGGCAGGAGAGCTGACCATCTACAGCAGTGCGGTAGAGAAGGTATGCGCAGCAACTGCAAGGAGGCCCAGAAAGGCCTGGTACAGGCACTCTAACCATCAAAAGCTATTGACAGCTCAGTGTACTTTATGGCATGCCTCAGGTCTCAGGCTCCTGGCTGCACCCATAAAGGACCAGGCTAGGACATACAGTAGCTCCTCTCTGGCCCACATACTCTGGGTTTCCACCCCACAGAAATCAAGCATGTCATGATAGGAGGGTATGCACACAGGTCTCATGCCAGCATGACGCACATATGCAGAAGTTCTCCTGAGTCCACTAATGCTTTACAAAGATTAAAACTATTGCCATGACTTCCATTTCATAGGCAAAAGTTTGCTTCAGCTGAATAGCTATTTCATTTTAATTTCAGAGGTAGGGGGTTATTTCTGCATTGAAATGGCTGGTGGTTTTTTCTTACTTCCAAAAGTAATCTACACGTAAGAAACAAAGAAGATATCAGCAATACTTCCTTCAGAAACATGCACTATTACATTCTCACAGATTTCTTTGTTGATCATTTGCTCACAGATTTCTTTGTTGATCATTTGAAGACTGGTAAATTTTACTACTTGTTTAAGGTCCAAGCTGCATCACATATGTACAGCAACACTCACAGAATTCAGTAAAAGATAAGACAGAGCAGTTTGTCTCTAAAGACGTGCTACCCTCAGTTCCTCCGGAAAACAAAGGGAATCTTCCCACAGGCTGAAATCCCTCCAAAGTCAACTGACTGCAATAGCCTTTCCTGGCGTGCTTCAGAAATCCCATTCTCTGCCACCCAACTCTTCCCATGCATTTTCTGAGGCAAGTGTTAATCTAACTTGAAGCTGTGAATTTCCCAGGAAGGAAAACAAGTCTAAGAATTAGACAAGGCTGTGCCCAGCTACCTTTGCGGATGGCAGAGCACGACAGAACTGACTTATAACTAAGCCTTCCTGATTCAGAAAGCGCAGATATGATTAAAAACCTCAACACCTGTTAAAAATCCTTAGAGTCAAGAACTGATGTGATTTATTCCAAACAACCTGGTTTATGAATAGGCCCAAAACAACGTTAGGTTTCATCAGGCTCAAGCCATCTATTCTGAATCCCCGCCAGACTTACAGCCGTCCACCTCCGGCTACAGGCAGAAAACTGTCCCCAAGCGCTTCCTGGGCTTTACTACCTAAGGAGATAAATACATTTTTTCGCCTTCACTTTTAACCCACCTGCCCACCCACCCAGGCTACATTCCCTAAACCCTCGACACTGGTACTGTGAGGCAGCCTCATCTGTGAAAAGCCAGGTAACATAAACGACCACTGGAGGGGAAGCGGCCTCTTCCCCCGATCCGACGCCAGGACGGGACTCGCGCTCAAGAACCGCCACCTACCCCCTCCCGCCCTAACGGGCGCCCAACGGACGTTTAACGGCCGCCTCGCGGGGGAGGGGGAGGGGCCCCCACGCCCGCCTCGTGGGCCCTGCGCGCGCCGCAGCCGGGCGCCTCGCGTGGCAGCACGGCCCGTTTTCCCCATTTACGCTCCAAAAACCAGCAGCGTTGCTCCACTCGCGCGGCGGGCCTCCCTTGTGCCGCCGCTGCCCCCTCACCGTCCGGCAGGGCGCCGCGGGGCCCGGCCATGCTCCGTTGCCGCCTGGGCGGGCGGGACGCCCGCGGCCTCGCCATGGCAACGGGGGGCGGGCGGCAACGGGGCCGCCCCGCCGCCCTCCCGCCGGGCGGTGCCTCTCCCCGCAGAGGAGAGCCGGCGTTTGGGCAAGGGGCGGGTGAGCCGCGCACCCCTGGGCCGCCGCCCTGCCTCAGGCCCTGTGAAACGGCTGGCGGCCGCCGGGCGAGGCGGGGGCCCGCGGGCTGGGCGACCCGCAAGGTGGGACGTGGGCCAGGAAGGGTACAGCAGCTGTGAGAGAGCAGCACAGCTCCAGGTTTTCAACAGTGGCCTGTCCCACGCGTGGAGGACATTTCTGAAGAGCCGGCTGGTTGGGTGGAAGAGGGCGCTGTGACTCATCGTCCTCCATCCAGTCTCTAAGGGAAGTCGGATGCGCCCCCAAAGAAGCATTCAGCTACCCGTTGCAGAAAGGCATTCGTCAGGAAATCAGTATACTTAAGCTAACTGAAAGGTGTGTTTTCAAGACACAAGCTTTTGACGGCTTTTTGGGAGCTCACATGGGATTGCCTCTAAAAGCCAAAAAGGTCGCTGAAGTTGGCGAGCACAGAGTCAGTGGCAGTGCTGTGCTGATACTAATAAGGATGCTGTGTGGGCTGTCTCGTTGATTGTAGGTGCACACTTACAGAGAACAGGCTTTTTTTCTTTCAGGGCCTCTCGGGCATCCTTCAGGTCTTTTGAGCAATGGAAGATAGGAGGCAGAAAGTCCTAGAGTTAATCTCTAGGTAAGTGGCATAAAAGCTAACAAGTTCTGGTGTGTGGAATATGTTGTCACTTCATGTTGATGAGAGCATGCTGCCCAGTTACCGTGATCCTTCTAAAGGACTGATCAGCCGGGGGGGCTAGGAGTTCATAAGAAATGGAAATATGGAAAAGGAACCAATGAGCTTTTGCTAAATACAAATCGAAATATCATAATTGAGATGTTAAAGCACAGAAAGAGCAGAGATTTTTCAGTAGCCTGTATTCCATTGTTGGAAACCTGACACCAGCGGAAGAGGTCATTTTTAGCACAGATTTGACCTGGTTGTTACTGCTAAAACTGGCTGGAAAGCTGGAATGTCAAAATCAATGGTTATAATCTATTTTGGAAGGATCAAGTGGACAGAAAGCACTTCATCAGAATTGGCATTACCTGTTTCTGAGTTGATGGCAATCGGAAGCAAATGATCTTGAGTGTTTATGGGTCAGTGCTCTGATGGATAAGTCGGGAGTTGACAGGGTACTTAGCTGATATCAAATCACACTAGAGAACAGCATGACCTATGCCTTACCCATCTACAACATATAGGGGAAACACTGCTGTACTGTGTTATGCTTGAAATGAGTGACATATGCTGGAGGTCTCATGCTGCCAATGTTAAAACGTCCTTGGAATTTGAAGATATTTTAAATGCCAGTTTCCTAACTCAAAAAGTATTGCATCCAACACAGGGGATTTCTATATTAGACCTCATCTTGACAGAGAAAAAGGAACTGATCACAGAACTAAAAACAGCTTAGGTATAAGTGATCATGATTTGATCGCATTTGTTATGTGCAAACAGAATGAAGTCCAAACTAGTAATATATATATATACGTGGTGCTTTGAGAGGACTAATTTTATAAAGGTGAAAACAATTACAAGGTGAGTTTATTGGGAGAAAGACTTTAAACTGAAATGAGAGAATGATAATTGCAAATGGTTTAAGAATGTTAACCTAGATACCCCCAAAGCCATAATTCCACAACTAAGAAGGAATACATTTGTTGAAAAGCCAATGTGGCTTACAACGAAAACATATATGACATAGAAGAGGGAACGCAATATTATACATATAAATTGGAATCTAGGAAGTGTAGAAAATTACTATGGGAAGCAAATGGTTATAAGGGAAAATATAAATAGTCAGTAGAGTTAAAGTGAGGAAAAGATTTTTTCAAGTACAGAGCATACAAACATCATCTGAACGGTGATAAGACCCATCAGCACCTTAAAGGGAAAGCCTTAGTAAAAAATTTGGAATGCTAAAATACATATATATTTATTCTGTGCATTTAGGAAGATGGCAGATGTTGTAGTTATTCTGTATGGTACTGAAGAGTTATTTTCTTTTCAAATGATAATGTAGGAGGATGGTTCAACTTCAATTACTAAAAGAAACCTCTGGCATCACAGAGTTTTCAGTGAACGTCTGAAGATGTTGTTTGCTTTCAGCAGGCCTTGGAACACTAAGACATGTACATGAAGAGAGTAAAGCTAATAGTCTTCCAAAACTTTGAAAAAATAAATGAGATAATAGTAGTTTACATGAACATGACATTGGTCACAAGCCAAATACAGAACAGCCAATGTAAGATTAATTTAATTAAAAATTTAAAAGAGGACAGATAATTCCAGTTAACTTGGGCTTCTACTAAAAAATAGATCCTGACAAAAGGACTTTTTTTTCTTAATGAGGTTGCAAATTTCACGTATTGATGTATTTTGATTATACTCAAGTAAAGCATTTGCCTTATTATCATATGGCTTTTTGCATAAAGTACTGCAATGACACGAGTATTTGCGTACTATACCTAAACTTACAAAGAAAACTTATAAAAACTGAAAAAGATAAAACAGGAGATTGAAAGTTACTGGCAATATTGTGGAAAAATAAATACTTTACAAGCAGTCATTTTACACCACTGGTAAGAGACTTCTGCATTAAGCATATATAATTCATTTGACTTGGAAGCAAAGTAAGAATTTTTTTTATGAGACATTTTACATGTTCAAAGGATCCCGCATGCCAAACAATATGTAACTTATAGAGGACACTTTTAAAAAAGAATCAAAGGCAGTCTACATCTGTATAGTAATAGAAAGAGGCAGTAGCCTTTCTGTGGTTAAGGATGAACCCAACTCCTATTACAAAGCTGTGTTGTAGCACCAATATAATTTGCCTAGAAATGTTTGGCCTGAAAGTCCTGAAGGAAAAAAGTGTGTATTCATGAAAAAAAATTTGGATTACTAACATTTTGTGTTGTTACCATTGGAATTGGCCTCTGCCAATTCTATAACCACTGATAGTGTCCAAGGAACGTTACTATTAGCAGAGCAACTTAGCAAAAACTGTTTGTGTACCTGAAAAATTTATCTCCTTAAGCAAAATTTTGTGTTCAGATGTTGTCCTACTCAGGTATCAAATCTGTAGAGGCAAAAAGTGCGATATAGTGATTATTGTGTGTAGCTGTTACCTGTAGGAAATGTGCCTGTGCAGCTTTAATGGTTGGCTGAAAATGGGATTGTTACTATACTGTCTGCATTTAGATGCAGTAAGACCAAAAACTTACCAGAGCATACTGAATACTCTTGCATACTGCTCTTAAAACGAGTTAAGAATGTGAGCTATTACTTTAACTATATTTAATAAAAAATGAAATAGGTGTTACAGTTCATAAAAGACAATGTAATGATCCTTGCAGGTATTAAAATTGCGCAGGGCACCCCTCATCTTTGAACGGTCCTTCTGCTTCCAATGGAAAATGCAGGAGGGAGCAACACATTACACAGGCCTGTTCTACTTCTCCATCTTTGCCCCTCATAGCTTTGATTTTTTCCATTACCTGTTACCTGTCCACCACAAAGATCAAAATTGAAGCTTCCCCATTCCTCCATTGTAGAAGGGGGATAGGGGAAGAGACTTGGGGAAAACTGAAGTGATCGTGGACGACAATAAATGAAAGAGGAGAGAGAGAAAAGCTCAAAGCGTTAAAAATACAAAAACAGGAGTGGGGCCGCACTGAGCATGCTACCAGGGCAGGAATCGCTGTTCCTTGATGTGTACAAAGAGCCAGTGCAGGCTGTGGTGCGGTGCTCCATGTGGAAACATGACAAGATGATGGAACAGAAATAATTTCCTAAATCTCTGGGATTTCTTTCATCAGACTTCCTCCTCTGGGACCAGGGCCAGGATTAGAAGGAGATAAATGAGAAAATTCTGCAACTCAGTGAGACCTTGGATGACATACTAAACCAGACATTGGTTTGGGACAAACTTTAAAGTTGTCTCTGTTACTAATGTTGTTTTTCATACCAATTGAAATATACAGAAACTTTAGAAAACCAAAGAATTTCTGTAGACAAATCCTGGAAGTTTGGCAGTCAGTACTTCTAACTTCAATTTTAAACGTTTCATATGAACTTTCTTTAAAATAAAATAGCTACAAACCTGTCATGTCTCCAAACAAATAATCTTTCAGTAAAATGATTCATTTTTCCTATGCAACTTTTCCTTAGAAAAAGGAAAACCCACATGTATACTTTTCCGATGTTCCTTTATTAGTAGAATGAATAACTTAGTGTTCTATGCAGTTAACATAGGCCAGGTACCACGAGCAACTTTTTCCCTTTACACACATATAGAACCATTTCCTCAAGCACAATATAAAGTTTTTCTTTCACTAGATGCTTTATTCGTAATCACTCTGTATGTGCTGCTACCACTCTGGTTTCTTTAGAGATGAACATGAGGAATTTGTGGGCCAAACTGCTAGTATGGAGCCCAGTTTTGCCATTTATTGAGCAGCTTCTTTGGCAGTAGGTACTGGTAATGCTGTAAAACCTGCTAATCAGGTACCAGCATGAAGCTAGCACTTAAAGAAGCAAGCACGGTAAACACAGAGGTAAACACAGAGCCGTCACAAATAGAGGTCCTGATAAAGGTAGGAATTAGCCATTTCACCAGGTCTTCTATTTTACTGCAAGGAGGAGACTCTGCCAGGCAGGATTGGGTGCTGCTTTTTTGACAGCAGTAAAGTATAATTTGAATATAAAAGTTAACCTTTACTATAAGATCCAGCATTTTTAATTTTAGAGGCAGTTGTAATGCATAACTGAACTGGCTGATTTTTATCTTATTTTTTCCTTTAGGGCAAATACCTATTTAGATCTGAAAGAGTAGTATCATACTGACTAAAGATTTCTAATGTGGCACTTACATCCTGTTTAACCAACCTTAGCAAATATCTCTACCTCATGTATCTCCTTTTCTAGCTTTCTGTTTGAATGATGAGATGGAGACAGCAGCGCTGATGAAGATCAAACAACTTACAGTGTAGAAACTACTATAAGAACCTGTAGTCTTGCTATTCATTATATACATAGTATGCGTCAATATACCAGATTGTTGTCAAGTTCCACTGCTGGCGTAATAGGCTCAGGAAAGAGCCAAATATTTGTAAGAGAATTCAAGTCTCCATAATCTTTATTCTACTGTTCTTGTCATGTTTCATCTCACTGTAGCATGCAGCTGGTATTTAGATGCGAGTGTTCCACGGTAATATTAGAGCAAAAGCATTAGACACACTATGAGCTTTTATTTTATCAGACTTTCCATTTCTCTTTGTTTATGTCAGTTTAAACACTCTAATAGGAAACTAAACAAAATGGGATGGTGTTGCGCTACTCTAACATGCTAGTAAGCATCTATTTATATCAATGGTTCTACTCACTTCACATGAAACTGTTCTATGAGTAACAACTTAATAACATAAGTAAACTTTCCCAATTTAGCCCTAGACAACTAGTTCTAAGGGCTGATACAGTTAAGAGGATAAACATAATTATGGTTTACTCAAATAAGCTATGTTTATTTCAATAACAATGTAATATTAATGTTATGAAGGTATGGAATATGCCATGGTAATAATGAGGAGCAGGCAAGAAGCCATGCAACAAAAGATGAGAGGAGGGTTTTTTTTCTGTATTTTTGCAAAAATAACATTTCCTCTGCCATTGAAATAAGGGCTGTAGCAAAAATCTCTCCTCTTCAGACCTCATTGTTCTGCAGGTCTAGAGATTTGAGTTTTATGTTATTAAAAAGAGGTTATAAATATTTATTTGTAGTCCTAGAAGGTCCAGAGATACTGCACTTCAATTTTATGGCTATCACAAATAATTATTTGGGCTGCTCTCAACAAACTGGATTTTGTTGTCTCTCTGAGTCCATATTGGTTGGATTCACAGTAACCTAACATATTTCAGAAATGTTTAGACCAGTATTTCTTTAATCTGAGAGTTATCTACAGAATAAATGAAGAGGTGACATACTATAAAGGTTCTATTAGCATGTGCTTGAGATCACCTATGAAACTTATTCATGAGGGATGGAGTCACAAGTAATACTGCTTTCCAAAACTCATGCTTTTAAGTCTTTTATATCACACTATTGTAGGCCTTATATTCTACATATATTACAGAGAAAACTGCCCCAGGATTAAAGAGTTTTAGAAACAGTTATTCTGAACATTTTCGTATAGTCATTTAACTGTAAAGCTATGCATACAAGTTATCAAGAATCCAGTGATATACAGCACAGAAGGAACCTTAAAAACATGAACAAAATTGACCCAACATACACTTTGTTTGTAATTGCAAAAATCTTTGAAGTCCACTTCTCCAAGATCTTCAAAAGCAAACAGAAAAGGTTGTAAGTTAATTTTAAGAAATCTAAATAATGACAGGACTTTAGAGAAGTAGTTTTAGGCTTTAAAAAGGTCGGTCAATATATTGGATCCTCGCAGCCTCTAAGAGGGGAAAGTTTCCCTCTCTCTCTCTCCCTCGCTCTCCTTTTCCATTTCCCTCCCTCTGCATCTCCCTTCCTTTCTCTCCCTGTCTCTTCCTCATAAAACTTTTGTTTTGGAAAGTCATGTTCAGTGGACAGAAATCAAGCATATCAGTCAAAGTCTTGATAAATACAGGAATCTCATAGCCAAACAATTTATTACAGTAAGCTTCAATTTATCCTGTTGATATCTCATCCTGTTTCAGTGATTGCCTGAATTCAGGTATCCTTACTCATAGATTTATAGGCATGCATCTCCTACTGAAACATCTGTAACATTATCAACTCACTTTCTTTAGCTTTTTCAGAAAACTTGTCTAGAAAGATTTACTTAAAAAGTTAAATCACATAGCCTCACTGACTCAACTGACTAAGTACAACAACTTTTTCATCATCATAACAATATCTATGTGACATCTAGCTTAGCATCATGAATTATGGGGTAAAGGATAAACAACCATTAAGAAATTAAAGGCCCACAAAGGTGCAGTTTGGTAAAGGATAAAAAAAACCCCACAGGGTATGTATAATCAGATCTCTCTCCCCTGCAGAGTAATTATTATCTTTCTTTCATGAGCGTCAAAGACCTGGAGCTTCTCAGTGCCTCAGGCAAGTGAGTTTGAAGGTCTCCTTCATGACTGAATGGAAGATAGTAATCAGAATTTAGGTTGAGATTATTTATAGAACATTAAAAAAAGTTTTATGTTGGAGCTGATACAAACAGTCACTGTAATCACAGTTAGAAAATTTTACTGTATTATGTGTATTCAGTGTGCCATTGTCTGTTTACTTTGGTTTATGTTGGCACGACACGCCTTGTTTCATGGAGAACTGGACTAGCTTTGCCTAATACAGTTATCCCCATTTAATTTGTGTAGTCTTCAGCCTGTAATAAATGGAAGCCTGTGTGGAAGAACAGTGAAATCTGGATAAAGATGTCTTTACAATCCCAAGAGAAATAACTTATTCTTAACTAAGTTTTCATTTCCTGAGACTGATTTATCTTTGCAAGTATAATAATTTGTAACAGATTGAGAAAAATTATGATAAATCTATGCATTGTTACTTAAAACATGTACAGCCAATATCCTGACTGTGTTGTAATTAATTAAATATGTCTTTCTTTATGCGAATGGAAGGGAGTGGTATTTTCAGTCCTTCAGATTCCTCTGAGTGCATTTCATAATTCCATATGTGGTATGTGCCTGAACCAGAATCTAAGTAAATCAAAGGAGACACAATGAAAATGAATGAAGTAATGACAATAGAGTTATCCTGCACAGTTCTCTTCCTTTTTTGATAGATTAAGCTGAAGTTGGTGAAAAAATTATTTGACATCACTAGAAAGATTAATGGTTAAAAAGCGAGCTAGCAAAAGGTGCTCATCTTAATTTGTGCTGAAGGATACTTTTTTTTCTCAATAAGCAGAAACTCTTTAAGTTTTACACCTGGTCCCTGAAGATTGCTTATTATTTCTATTAAACTCTTATTGATTTCTAGTTCTGGTCACACCTGTGCATTGCATCTCAGCTTAAATTATGTTGTAAACAGTGACACAAACAAGTAACTGCATACTATTTATAGGTAACGTTTCATAATTGAGGTCTTGAGACCTTTGTGCACTGCTGCAGTGAAAATAATAAATAGCAGTGTGTTAACTGCATAGAACAGGTATGTTCTGAGGTGCAGGGATCTGAAATGCTTTTTCCAGCTGACTTGTAGAACGCTGTCCGTGACAACCAGTGTTGCTTTTGGCCTGCTTTCTGTTGACCTGTGATTTGTTTAACGTGTTCAGGTGGGAGAGTAGCACCCAGTCATGGGTCACCTACATTTTAAATATTTACCTATTTGCGTTCAAAACTTAAAGTAGCTGGAGTGAAAACAGCATGGAAAGGCAGTTTCTAGGAATATATTATTGTGTTATCATTCCAGAGTACTGAGACTTTTAGTGTCTCACTGAGACAGTGTGCCACTGGCTTAGTCTGCATTTTCCTCTTCTGCTAGTACACCAAAGACAGATATTGTCCTCTTTGGGGACAGTAGGTCTGGGATTAAATGGATGTTTTTGCTCCACTCTGTAAAATCTTTTGTACCCATAAGGCTAAGAAGTGTTGCTCTTTTTAGGTATAGCAGATGTTTACATATAACTTAGAAACTTTGGGGATGAAAAGCACTATGTGAATGTATACTTCCACTTATCTTCACAATGAGCTTAATGTAGTGTGATAAAATCATTGCATTATATTAATGTACTTTTGTCTTAGTTTCCTAACTAAATTATTCTAAGGAAGTTTCTGAACAACACGTGATTGTTGTTCTCAGCCAGCCATAAAAATGATACTGAAATTCTAATTGGAGGCCATTTTAACATTCCCTATAAGCAACATGAATATTGGCTTCATTTATTAATTGTAACTGATTAGCCACAAGGCAAACATTTAATTAAACCTTGAGAGACAATAACATTGCACATAAATTATCCATTTCAGAGCACATAGGTCTTTACATTTCATTAAACATAGTTTAACCAATAACCACACATCTTAAGCTCAATCTCTGTTTGAACAGGTTTGAAGTCAGGAAGTGCCCCAGTGCACTGTTTTTTTCCAGTCGTCTATTTCTTGATGCATTTTGAGTTGTATTTACTTACTGCTTGTTCATGCTGCTTTCCCGATTAGTGAGACCATCAGTCATATCATGGCTGTGACTATCAGTTGTATCATCCGTCCTACCAAATTATTACTTTTTAAATTATTTCAGAATATTATGAAAGGTACATTAGGTGCTCAAGAGCTTTTTAAAAGCAAAGATCAAAACAACTGCCATGTTATATAGCTATATTTTGCAGATTTTTGCTTTGAATTATTCTTGTCCCTATGCAGCTACTTTCTTTTCTTCTAGAACTGACTTTTTTTTTCCTACCAGAATACGTGTTTATTGTTATGTGTGTTTTTCTGAACACTGCCGTTATATTAAATGCATGTTTGAGTATGCAGTTCAGACGTAAGCAGCAAGATGACTGCTTAACAAAATAGTATGAGTCTTAATACCCAGTTATTCCTAAAAGCTCCCACACTTAACATGAGTTTGAAGGGACTATAATCTGCTCTGTGAAGTAATTTAAGAAGTAAGAACACCCACAAAGTACTCATGGTCATGTATGAGCTTTGTGGATGGGTACTTTTTCTACAGCATATTTTGTCTACCCACTGCATTTTCTGAATTATGTAGAATTAGGCAAAACCATCTGACAAGTGGATGAGAAAAAAAATTACCCGATAAAAAGAATAGTTTTGCTAATATAGAAAAACACTCTTTCTTTCTTCAAATGATTTTAAAATTTACAGTCCAACCTCAAAATTAAAAGAATTTGACAAATATATATTGTACACTAAAATTATATACTAAATAGTGTTTCACTGTCCTATGATATTGCCTAGGGAACATAGGGAAGCATGATGTGAGGTTTGCTTGATTTTCCCTTCAGTGTATTTATATTTAGATTAAAGAGAAATTATGCATGAAGTGTGTAAACATATTTACCTGTATTTGACATTGCAAATATTTTGTGGAAGTAAATCAGAACGAAAGCATAGAAACTAAGGAGGCTCCTGTAACTGTCACTGCCAGTCCATGTGCCTACCTTCCTGTTTTCCTGGATTTTGTGTAAGGAACGCTCTTCTTAGGGCAGGGACCTTGCCTCTCTATTTTCAGTGTCTTATTTTTACAAGCACTGAGAAACAGCTTCTGCTTTAATTGTGCGACGAAAGTAGTTCTGAAAATCAGTCTTAGGGGCACTACCAAAGCTTTGCAAATAGTTACTGTTACTACTAAGACATTAAACTCAGACAAGCTACTCTTATTTGTAGTAGACTTTTTTGAAAGAAATCACCCAGGTCAAGTACACATGATCTCCACCAAGGGAGCCAGTGTGAGGACTAAACCTATTTTATCAGATGGGCCCTCTCATATCCCAAGCCAGTTACAAAGCACACAGCAATGTTCTTTGTATATGTGGCCTCTTTTCCTTCAGGTTCAGGGACAGGCTGTGACTTCTTTCCTAACTTGTTTTCTTTTCCTTTTAGGAAAGAGAATTTTGTTTTAGATTTGGAAAGCAGAGGAAAAAACAGCTAGAAATCAATTATCAAATAAGAGTAATCAGACAAAAAAAATCTAAAAGCTGAAATACAATAGATTTGCACAACTCTCTGTGAAGTTTAAATGTAGGTTACTCCATTCATGTACAAAGATATTTAGACGGCAAATGGAAACTAGCTGCTGTGATGCACATCACATTCATATATAATTGAAGCACCCAAGAGTAAAATACTCAGGCACAATAGATGACAACTGATAAGAGAAGAAGTATAAAATGGGAAGTACAAAACTCTGGGGAGTATAGAGAATATCTAACACAGGCTGAAGAACCTACAATAGCTGTATTTAAATTACCAGATAATACAAAAATAGTAACAACTGAATTGCTGAAGCCAGAGAATTCAGGGAAATACTGCCAACACACAGAGCTACTGTTGGAATGATACTGTGCAAACCAGTGATAAATCAGTAATATTTACCTGATTTTCTTCTTTACTACGATTCACAGAGAAGAGGAAGATTTTCATTAGTTGCAATATGTTCAGAACAGCGTAGCACCGTTTCCTTGGTGTAAGCCCTTGTCCTCGTGTCCCTGGAAGAACTGCTTCACTCACTCACTCGCTGTGGGTCTGACTCAAGAGGAAGCAGAGGGAGTACTCTGATGGAGTTGCCATTTGCTGCCATTTGTCGTCCCTCAATCTTTAGGGAGGTCTAAGTGCAACTCAAGGTACCGCTGGTCCAGTCAAGCCTCATCTTTTTTCTGCTTGTTTGTCTAGTCAACGTAGCATCTTTTGGAGAGTGAAATTGAAGACAGCAGCTGGCAGTGACGATTTAGAAGCATAAATTCTGAAAAGGACATATTGCTGTGGAAGTAGATGAACATGGATGTGTGCAGTTGCAATAGGCTTTGACATTAATGCCTTTGTCTTGTGCTGGCCACATGGCCAGGACTGGTGAGACAAATTCCTTTCTAAATGTGAAACAGGAGTTTGCATCAGATAGTTTCTTACGAATTCAGCTTTGAGACAGTATAATATTTATGGACAGTGAATATTCTTGGCATTGATTCTTCTGTGCACAAACTTCAGACCATTGAAACTAGTACACAAATATGTAGTGTTTTTATACCAGAATTTCCTCAAGCTCAAAGAAATTGGGCATATTGTCTACCTTGTTCTATTCTGACCATAATTTTGAGCAAAGATGTTGACTTTCTGATTTTTAAATCTCTCCACCCCAAGCAGAAGAGAGGACTATACTAAGGGCTCCTTTTCTTGGGACGTAGCTAGAAATTCAAGACCTTTATAACTGTTATATTTATGTCATAACAATGTCAGTCTTTAGCTCTGCGGTTAGATGTTGCCAGATACACATTCTTACATGGTGATTAATGATAATTTCTTTGAACAATGTTATTTAATCAGTTTCAATTAAGTACTTACTATCTCTGTCTTGAAACAAGCTGAACTGAAATTGCAGTTCAGTAATCTGGCTCAACATATCAAAGCAGATCATCATGCTTATGGCACAGTAATGACCATGTGGACAGGTGAGATCAAGAGCTCCACAGTGCTGTCATGAACTCTTGGTTTTTGTGTTTTGCTCTTGAGAGAACCCAAAGAGAACCCAGTAGTTACTCATTTTGTTCTTTCCAGGAAAAATCTGTTCAAAGTCTGTTCCTCTCAGATGAATTACTTATGCACGGAAAAATGCATCAAGACACCCTTTACAGATGTCTTTAAGACAGGTAGTAGCAAGGGTAGGACATCAACATAGACAGACGGATAGCTCATGAAGTAATATGACACAAAATTCATGAAATAAAGATTTCATGAAATAAAATGAAAATCATACATATGTTCCTCAGATCACCACTGATTGCTTAATGGAACAATTTTGATTTAAACTTTGTAGGTCTTTGCAGAATATCTGCTTCATTTATAAGTGAAGAAGCTCTAATCAGACCTGCCATTCAATCTTAAAAGATTCCTTTCTGTTAGATAGTTTCTTATCCAAAAATCTTGTGTTTATTATAAAGGTGGTATAATATCTCATTCTTATAACGCCAGTAAGTGGCCGGTTAGAAAAAAAGGCAGTGGAATAAGTCTTTAGAAAAAATCACTTTATATTTTTGTGCTGTATGCTGTACTTTCACTAATTGATCTAAAGTTATCATAATATAGATAGGAGAAGAGTTCTACCTTTGTATTGTTGCACAGTGTAAACAGAGGAGATACACAGCTGATAATTCTATGCATGATCTGAAAGTTAAATTGATCAACTAATGTTAATTTTCCTGGGCATTACAACTCAGTTTTGGGTAGGCAAATTGTATTTACCTGTACAAATCAAGCATTTCTTTGCTTTGTTTAAACATTACTACAGAATTTCTGTAGCAATGGTTTGACACACTATAACCAACAATAGCAATTCTGCAATTTGGGGTAATTACCGTAGAATATTGTTATATTTTTTAAGTGTGATACTTCACATCCTGTTTCACTCAGCAAAACTCAGTTTTTCATGTTTAAAAATCAATGTGCTAAAAGGTTAACACATAAAAATTCAAGTTCATAGTTCCAGTTATGCAGCTACAGAAACAAATGTGAAAACCTATGCTTTCATGCCTATAAATTTATATATATTATATACAACCTGTACACAGTTGCAGTTCAGCATGAACTGTCACATAAAAGGGTGACAAACCCTCAATTTTTTTGGAGATATGTTTGATTACTAAGGTAAGGAGTGGTAGCTAATTCCGAGAAATAGAAACGTAAACAGGTAAGAATACGTGGATCTGAACTGCTATATGCAAAATATCCAGTAGAGTATTACAGAAACGATCTCATTCTTTGATAAAACATCTGTGTTGTAGCATGTAATCAGTGGACATCAGCCTAATTATTTTTGGCTGGCTCACAAAACACACTAGAATGCACAGCTTTATATACTTCCACTGTTATTTTTACTTGCTATTACAACAGTTATTGCAGTATTAGTTGTGTTGGAGGGGGACAAGCTACTTCATCTAGGGATAAATTTTTCAAAACCAAATCTAGGATTAAAATACTGACCTCACTTCATATTCTTCCGTGCCAAATTAGCTGTTGGTTCAAATTTGTATCTCAAATGAGAAATGCATATTCTTGTTAAGAGTTGGACTTAATATTAAAGCAGTGAAATGCTCAGAAGAACATATATTCTCTAAAGATCACAACTAAGTCTTACCTGATTGTTTGCATCTCCAGAGTAATTCAGGTTGTAAAAATCACAGCTGTGATTCACTTTGGAGCATATGTGACAGGACTTAAAAATTTATGGACCTTAAGTTAGTCCAAGATAATGTCCTAGGATGTCTTCGTATCTAAGACCTTTGTATGTTCATGAGAGAATTCTTGAACACATGTTGCTGCTTGCTTTTCCTTACAATTTTTTTGTACTTTAAAATACTCTCTGTCTGTCTTTCCTGCACATATATCCATGGTATTTTAGTCCTAATTTTCTTTTCAAGCATTAGCACAATGGGGGGGTGGGGGGGAGTATAAAGAGCTGACATCAGGTATTAGTTTGCATATCCTTTTTTGATTCTAGTCTTGTTCTTTGTTTCAGCCATTCCCATTGGTTTATCCAGTTACCTCTTTTGAACTTCTTGTTACCATATAGATAACTGGGTATCTTGCCCAATTTTTTTCTATGCAGAGTAAATGTGCCAGTCCTGGGCTATGAAGCAGGATCTACGGTCAGTCTTTATGCAGTATTTAAGCATGTATTTCTGGAAAGATTATTCTGATGTTAGTTTTCTCAGGCTTGCAATGTTAGGCCACTGAAGTCAGGCGTGGCTAGTAAATTAGAACCTGTAGACAAATCAGATCTGTTATTTCGTATTTTTCAAAACGATTACAACTAAAAACCAAATGATGTGTGACTAACATATCTATCTTCCCTTCCCCCCACCAAAGCCTTCTCAAATCCTGTCAGTGACATACAACTTTGCAATTTTTATGCTTTCATTTCTGTGAATTTTCATGGGATTCTACTATTTATGAAGTGACAGATATCTCTGGAAGGCTGGGGTTGATGTAATATGTAAGAATAATCAGATCTCCAAACATGCAACTTTCCCAGTATGTTTGCCAAAAATTTGCAGATACAGCTGGTAGAAAACCTGAAACGTTTTTGATTAAATGTATTGTTTGACAAAGATCTGTGTATATATTTCAAAACTGATTCATCATTATGGGCCAAAATATGGTTTTGAATTGTCCCAGAGTAATAATCAAGAATAGTGCATTACATAAATTACTGCCATATTATTAAAAAGAAGTAAAACGTGGCCGTGTAATAGAATGTAAAAATTCTGTGCATGTGTATTTTCTAATGACATCATTGGTAACAGTAATGCAAATAAATGCAGTAACGTGGTCATGCAAACCTTTGAATTTGTTTTACTTTTTTATGGTTATATATTATTCATGTTGCATTAGTAGATGCAGTGTTTATCTATAATTGTAACAAGCACTTAATTAATTACACTATAACCTCTTGAATCTATAGGCCAACTGTTGCATTTTTAGTTAATATTTTAAAGTCTCCTCTTTTACCATTTTTCCCTGTGTCTTTGATGTTTTGTTTCTTACCCTTCTTGTTTGGGTTCTCGGTGGAATAGTCTCCGAATAATCCTGCCATTTTCTTTTATGACTGAAACTTTGCATTTTAACAGTTGTCTGGAGATAGTTTCTTCCTTGTGAAATATCAGTTTTAATAACGAGAAAAGAAAAATGCCATAAATCTGCACTAACCACATAAAGCTGAAGTCTCTGAGAGACTGATTAACATTGAGACTCTACACAGGTTTTTCAATAATTAGAGGATGTGCTTGCATGGAGCCATGACTGCTCTGGCCTTCATGCCATTTCCCAGGGCAGACAGCAATTATTACAGCCCACAGTACATTTCCTACATTCTCTGCCTCCAGCCACTGAAGATCTTTTAGGAATAAAGGTCTCTTAATTTTGCACACTCTTGTCATCAGCCTGGATTAGCAACATGTTTTGATTATTTTCTTCAGTTGGTATAGAAACGATTGACAGCTGCTTTTCTGCTGCAGTATCGTCTTTGCACCTGAGGTTGAAAAGATCGTGATCATAGCTTAGATTATATTAACGTGGCAGATAACAGTTTAGGCCGTTTCAGCAGAGCAGCTAGAACCAAACTGTTTCCTCTATCTAGGAGGTCAAGTGAATAACCCCCACTCAGCATTCGTAAGCTTTGTGCTATAATAAGATTATATTTATTTGTTGTTCCCAGATTTCTACCACTTCCGTGTTTCATAAATGAATTATTCATAAAGGTGAAGGCTCTTTTCTTCTATGATACAGTGTCTTTACCTTGTCTACATATACTCTGTGGGCATTTCAGCTAGAGTTTTATTGTATCGTAACAGCACAAACTGTAAAACAGTGACTCACCTAATTTAGTATTAAAAACCAAAATATATATTTTCTTGTGGCTAGTAAATTAAAAGTTAAGTAGTTAAATATAAGTGGTTATATTGCTCTTTAATTGTACAGGTGAGATCCTACTGGAGTGGTTGGAAAGGAGAAAATGTCCAGAATCCTTTTTGTAGCAGAACATTGGATTAGGCTGTGTAAGATACGGGATCTATTCCTATATCTTGCAGAGTCCAGATCCAACCAGAAGAAATGGCAGATTTAGATTTACTTGTATGAGTATATGATTTCACTCCTAGTCACATGGCATACCTCATAATTTTCATCTACATCTAACGTCATCCGTTCATGCTAAGCCTTTTCACGGTGTTATAGTTAAATATAGTAAAACAATGTTTTAAACAGGAAGGAAGCGCAAACTTGCAAAACGTGCCTCTCAGCCATAACCGACTATGTGGACACTTTCAGGGCAAGTTCATATATATTCAGCAATGTTTCGAGCTGGCATAGCCCAGAAGATGTGGAAGGTGGGAATCCGTAGCATCTCTTAGTTGTTTTTTATCCCCAGTTGAGTTGCTGACAACATCATGTGAAGTACCCCAGCTCTGTCATATACATATGTCAAATAAAGCTCTTACTTGCTCTCCCTGAGCATATTGGTGAAACTCAGAACTAGAGCCCTGGTTCATGGTTTCTGCATGTTAGACTTGAACTTTAGCAAACGCTAGGATGTTTTGGATGTGGATGCAAGGAGTGTTAGTGTGGTTTGGATACCATGTCAACATATTTATGTAGATTCACCCGAGGCAGGTTAACAGCTGACACAGATACCTAACCATGGGGCTCAGTGCAAGCTGGGTGCAGTGCAGACAGTATGAAGAACTGAACAGTGAAGAATGATCTCCAGAAAGAAGAGAGGAATATAACATTATGGATTAGAGAAAGGATTACAAATCCTTTAGAAAAGGAAGTGTATGGAAACCGAAGATGACTTTTCAGAGATAAAGTTACAAAGATTGAAACAGGAGGAGAGAAAGAAAAAACTTCCATCATTGTACAAGTAATTCAAAGAAACATAAATGGTTATTGAAAGAAGATGAGGAATTGTGGAGGAAGGGAAAAGATGAAGGTGGTAGGTAGAGTGTGAAGAAAACAAGGCATAACTAAGGTTAGAGGAGGAAGGTAAGTTATTAAAAGGTGTTGAAATAACTTTTGGAGAGAAAATTGAGAAAAACAGTCAGGCCAGGTATTGGCTGAGGAAAAAGTGAACATGCAGGGAAATATAACTGAATATCCAGTGGGCTGATATCAGTGTTGCTAAGTACAGCATCTGGCAGTTTTGAACTGACTTTTCATTCTTAGCTATTTTTGCTGGGATAAGTTTGAGTTATGTGATGGGAATACTGTCATGAAATACACCTTGTTATTCCTGCATCTATTGCACATGTTAAAGAGATTTTCAGTCCAGCACCATTTAAACAGAGGAGCTTTTTTTTCTGGCATTTTTCTTAAGGGAGGAGAACATAAAGTAATTCCTTCTAGCATATCATCTCAGCCACAGAAAGCATTAATAATGGCGGCTGGGATTTGTACATTTGGGTACCAGGGCAATTGAGCTGTATTAGAAGAAACTGCTGATATTTCTGCTTCATCCTTTTCTAAAAGCAAATGGAGGAAAGAAGCAGACTATAAAATGGAGAGGAGTGCTCTTCCTAAGCTACTTTAGAAGAAGAAGAAACTAACACTATTGCATCCAACAGTGATAAGAGATACACAGTATTAAGTAAAGAGAAGCCCCCCAAAGTAGTATTGCTTGGAGCTGACCTTTCCCATGCAGCATTGCTGGAGTTAAGATAAAGGAGTTGCTGATGCTGGAAAGAAGAAATGCTGGCTGAGAAGGAAATTCCAGCAGAGCAGGTAGACTTAGAGAAGGAGAGAGGATAATGAGATTTTTGTTTAAGAATCCCCATGTAAGATATTGGTATGACAAATATTTGTATAACAAGCTTCATACTACTGTATGTTTTAACAGACTGTTTGCTATGGAAAATGATCATTTATGGCTGTTAGAGGAATTGAGAAGAAAATTTAAAATGCTGATATTCATAAAGAGCATTCCAGTAAACACTCAAACACAATAGCCAGATTTGCAGCCACAAAACAGTAGCTGCTCAGCCCAGTTCTTCAAACCTGTTTTGCCAGGGATAAAGAGAAGTCAAAGAAACACTACAAATCTCATCTTTTAGCATACTATCAGTTGCCAGAGCATCAGAGGAAATCTAACAGGCTAGCAAATGCAGAGTTAGCCTATTTCTTCCTGCCAGAGGTGGGATTAGTTGAGCTGAAGGTGCCTTAGAAAGGTACTAGTCCTGTGACATTGATGAAACCCTTTCAGTGCAAGACCCTGAGTGAGATTCTGTCCCACACACCCTCACTTCATGCCTGCAAAGGTGTCCCTAAAAGGTGTAATTCCCTGTACTGTAATTTCTTTTCCTAGGCTTTCAATGTTTATATATATAACAAACAGTTGCAGAAATTGAACCCACAGTTTAACTCAATCTTGTAGAAACATTCTCCTTATTCAGTCCCTAAATATGTTACCTTTTACTCTTGTTCTTACCTTTCATGCCATTTAAATTAGTCCAGCCTTCAGAGTCATGTGCTCCTGTCAGGATATTTGGATCCTTCTCTGTATTTAAAACTTCATCTCAGCTTTGACTCAGTTATTCCTAATTGCCAAGACCAATTTTGAATTTATTAAATTAAATATTTATTATATTCTCTATACAGCCACTTTGTAACCTGGCTATTTCTCCTTCAGTAGCATGTCACCATCTACCCATCAGTGAATTCCTATACGCCTTTTTTATAAGAATTCCCTTGTAAAAAGTTACTTCTGGGTAGCATTGCACTAGATGCTTTTCTAAGGTGCAGATAGAAAATCTTTTGCATTTCATTTGTCTAGAAAGAACATCAGTTATCATAGGAAAGACAGGTACTAGGGATTCATCTGACATTCATTTGTGTAATTATGAACAGTATGCATTTCTGTGTATAGATTCCAGATTCCAGTGGCTCATTTCCTTTAAATTAAAAATATGTTTTAATATAGCAAATAAGTAATCTTCAGATACATGGGGCTAGATTCTCAGCTAGCATAAAACATTGCTCTGTTAGCTATGCCTTTTTTTAAGGGAATAAACATTTTTATGTGGTTCACAACAACTAATAAATAAAAAAATTAGCTTATTATTCAACTGCTTTGAAATGGGGTAGAGACTTTATTATAACTGCTTCAGAGAATAAGCCAGTAGTAAGTGGAAGTGTGAGAAAGAAACACCCAAATGGGAAAAATGTGTCACAGTTCTGCACTGTGAGATGTCTTCTGCCCTTTTACTGGTCAGAGATAGGTTACACAAACAAAACACATCTGTTTCTGCCTGATTTGGCAGCTGTTGTGTTATATTCTTATGAGGATAAATAATCAATATTGTGTATATGGTGCGGAAAATGCTTCAGTCAAAAATGATGCTCTTATATTGTGGTATTTTTAGTATAAAAATGATTATTAACAAAGTATTTGACCAAACTCACCACTCCTGCTTTTGTTTCAGGATAGTGGGATTCACAGTAGCAAAGACAGTACAGGTATTACATACAGTGGAGAAGGAGCCAGTTTTCAGACTAGAATACTGAATAAGGCTCTCATGAAAGAGCAGTTCCCCTATTTTACGTGGTCAGATCAGGGGCCGTGCTGGCTGGGTAAAACCAGAGTACAGTCTTTCCAAGGATCCTGGGGACGGATCATGTGGATTTTAGCAATGTGAGAGCTCAGGCTGCACCCGCGTTTCCCGGCTATTGTTTCCAATGTTAGCTGGGTTTTGCTAACCAGGGATGCTGGCACACGCTACACTTATGTCTTCATTTCGCTGGGTAGACAGCAGCTCTGAAGTTAGAATGTTATGGGATTCCAGGAAGTTTATATTTTTTTAAGGCAAAACAGGTAATGATAGAGTTTGATGTTAAAATTGATGAAACAGACTATCTAAATAGACTCTTTCAGAAATATGGGCAGGAAAGAAAACATTAATACACCAGGGTAAAGCAGCACTCAAGACAGAGTGATCAGAGGGATCAGGACAAGATATAGTTAGAGATGAAGACTGAAGAAATTCTCAAGCTGTTTAGTATTATTCTGGAAAAACACGGCTGTCATTGACAGGGGTGTTCTGAACACTTAACAGAAAAAGGGGTGACGAAGGTCACTTTTGAGACACTAGAAAAACATCAAATTGAAAGTAGTTGAGTTGTTGTCAACAGAACCAGAAAAACAGATAAAAAGCCAAAAAAATGAGAAAGGGGATGGGAGGAGATATTATATCACAGAAACAGGCTGCTTTAGACTTACCGTTTTCAAATATGACATATATTTTGAATTTACCCTAAAATATACACGAAGTATTTCAAAACCATAAATAAAACTTAATGGAGAAGTATGTTAAATTCCTTCTGTACCGACACCTACAGCCACTCTCAAAAATTTCACATCTAACAGTGTAGCTTACACAGATAGGTTTTCTGTACAACTTCCACACTGTTCAGTTTACCAGTCAAAACAAGGTTTTGATCATTTCAGCACTGTAGATCCTGTCTAACAGATGCAAAACTGTATTCTTTTGGCTTCAGACATCATTTTCAACAATAGAAAACAAAATTCAGATCCAAGAATGCTGTTTGTTAGTGATGCTGCCAAAAGAACAAAGAATACAGTCAGCCTCTTGAAAGCAAGCAACTCCCAGGGCACTGCTAGTCAACACTTTTCATAACTTTCTGTTTTGTGGTTTCTCAGACACCTTGGACTGTCTATCTGTTACACACTGACACTGTGCTGGAGTGAAAGAGCTACTACTGGTCTGCGTCACGCATGCGGGGACCTTTGATAGCTCCGTGTAAGTAGCTAGTGGTGTCCTCTGCTTTACTTGTTTTGTGCTTTGGGCTTTATGAGCAAAGTTACCCCACACAGTTACAACCAGCACTTTTGTTCTTCTTCTCAGTAGAGACCACTCTTTATTTTAGACTCACATCGTCTGTGGAACCCAGACATCTGGAGCGCTTTTCTGAGCTGTCTAAAAATATCCGGGCATGGTGCCCATGATTTGATGCATGAAGCGTTTTTGTACATAGTAATGCCAGTTTGTATTTTTTTAAGTATAAGCAGTTCATTTTATACATGCCTGTAAGTAATTTCTAGCATTCTCTCAACAAAATAACAGATTCTGAAGAAACAAGTTACAATTTAGTACAACTTCTAAAATGCCTTCTCTAAAATCCTTGTTGTTAGGCTAGAATAAATATACTCTAAAATGGCCAAGAGCAACAGAATATGAAGGGTTGAAAATATAATCCTGCTTCTTTAAAAGAAATAATATGTCCCTATTCAAAATACTATAGTCAGCACATCTGAAAAGGATACATAAAGAGAGGACTCTTTGGAGGGTAAAGAAAATTAATAAGTATATTATTAGTTAATTGTTCCCCACTGTAGCATCTAAAACCCTCCAAATTATTTAGAATTATTACTCTTGCTCCTCATTTGTAGCATGTTAGAGAAGGAGCTTATTTTTTACTCTTTACACATATTCTGTTTTGCCAATTCCTGTAATTCTATTGAGAGTCTTACTTATGTTTACTTGTTAAATATACTAAGGATTAAACATGGATGATTTAATGTTTACACTTTATTAATTTAACTATAAAATAAATGAATTTAAAAATTCTTACCTCTATGAAGGATTTTTTTTCCATGACCCTTTTCTTAGAGTTCTGTAACTCTATGAGCTTTACAGCTTTAATTAAGGAAGGGTCTCTAACTTCACGCTTTCCAAAACAACACCTGTAAAAATTTTAGTGGACAGCTTCCTAAACAAAAAAAAAAAAAAGACAAATATTAAGAGGCTGTAATTTCTGTGTGTGTATATATAACTATAAATATATACATACACACACACACACACACACACACACAACGTATATACAGTCATAGCTTTAATTGATTCCTTTGCTGCGTAGATTTATGATACTGTTTTTGAAAGAGAGGGACCTTTTCCTGAAGGAAAGCTCCAGCAGACAGAGGAGATAATACTTCTACTGAATTCGTGGAGGTTCAGTATTTACTTCTGTTGCTTGTGACATTAATTTCATAACACATATGCGTATATCGGTTGGGTGCTCAACCCTTTCTTTTGCTTAAGAATTTCCTAGCTTTAAGGAAAACAGTTATTGGTGAGATCTTTATCATAGAAGAAAAGGAGATTGTCCTTAGTAGCTGTAGCCATTCACACAAGTAATTATAGCCACCTGACCACACACAGACATTTTCTAATTCATTTGAAATTGCTAACACTAAATTTATTGAAAATGGTTTGTCAATAGTTGCTGTGTAATTATTTTCTTTAAAGTTTTTAAATGTAAGGACTCTAGGTCTAACTGGCCACCAAGGTCACACATCTTTTTGTTCCCTGAGAAGATCAGTGTAATCTTTTGAACTGGATTTCTAATGTGAATATTTGTATTTTAGAGTTTCAGTCCATTTCAATATTTATTATTTCTGCAAATGCTTCTGCTAATTTTTTTTTATTTTAGAATATTGATAGAAGATGAATACAAATACATGTGAATAGAGTCAAAGTATTGCTTTTAAATTTAATCCGTATTTGTGGATTTATCTTTGATTCTATTCTCAGCTCTAAGTTAAATTAGATGATTGTTTTCAAAGGTATTTAGAGAACGTTTCTTCTTGCCTTAGAGCCTCATTTGATTTAAGTATCAGGAACATTCTGAATTTTCCATGTTAATATAATATCTGAAGAAAAATCCCTTTGCTAGATTACCGTAATTTGTCTTGCTCAGGAAAACCACACAGAGTTTCTGCACTCTGTCACACTTTGTTTTAGTTCCCTAACCAGCACGTTTATGAAACTTTGCAGTTTTATATTCTGAAGAGCAGGAAGGTTTGGACAGATATACTGGGCATTCATCATTTTTTATCAGGAGACTAGCACTATGCACGCAGTCATCCTGTGCTCTGTGGCCTTCTCCCTGGAAGTCCATCTGTAGGGCTGTGCATAATCATCTAGATGACTGAGGGTATGGAACAGCTTCTGTAAGAGGAGGATTACATAAATTACAACTGTTCAGCCTGGGAAAGAGATGACTAAAAGAAGAAAGGCTGAAGGTCTGTCTAATCATTACTAGTATGAAGGTGGTGGTCAAGGAATGACTGTTCATTGTCTCTTCCAGAACTAAAAGTTGGGAAAGAAGAATTTCTTGCAAACACTAGATATAATCCCCTTCATATTTTGTAGTTTTGGCCCCAAACAAACCACTTGCCTTCATGGTATTTTTCATAACACTCTGAATCAGTACTATTTTTCAAACAGTAAAGTTTTCCTTAAAGACTCAGTTAATGTGATCATGTGATAATAGCCCAAGCTTCTTTAAAAAGGGTGGGGGGAAAGCAACAAAATTATAAAAATTCCTAATAATACACTGATAGCGACTAGTTTAGTTTGCAAACTTTAGTATGATTTAAAAAGAAATAAACATGATTAATTCTTTAAATTCTCATAATTCTCATAGATTTTGGGATATTTTTATAATAGTCATTTTTGGCCCTACTGCAGTTCCCCTACAGAAATTTATTTTGAAAGGATTAAGTTGTAATTATAGACAGACATCAAACAAATTCAAATCAAGAGGAGCTCTGACAGACTCCGTTGTACTCATCACTGTATGTTTTTACATAGTAGCACAGCATCACCTGAATTTTTTTCATATAATTTGTGATAAGAATATAAAGTGTGTATGAAATCAGTACCGCATCCTTCTTAAGGGAATCATATGTACATAAATATTTTGTGCAATTCTTCTATGCTATTTCTGGAGCACCCCAACTTTATATGAGCTTAATTGCGTTGCTTTATTATTTGCATTCTATTTTGTTATTTAGTAAGTTCCTAGTTAGCATGAGAAATAATGAGAGGGCTTTCGGAATGCACATTAATGCAGGAGTTTTTCCTCTCTGGCTGACATTTCCTATAGACCTCCTGTACAAGTGTCATTTGGGAAAATAATATTTGTCACAAATGTATTAGCATGAGGAGTAAAGCAAAAAGATTTAAACAAACCCAAGTTATTATGTATTTTTCCCTGCTTTTTTTTTTAATGGAAGAGAGATATTTTTCACACCATTGCTAGTATTGCACAAATCATGGTACAGACCACTTCATTACTGACCGCTTTGGCAGTATGCGGCCAGAGCTTTGACAGAACAGGCAGTGTGAAGGGTCATCTAATACTATGCAATTCTGTTTGAGCCTGGAGATTTGAAAGGAGGACCAGCCATTACAAATAAGGTCTTTTCCCATGCTCCATTGTCTCACTGAGAGAGTTTAAATAAAACATTGGGGGAGCGAAACAAGTTGAGAGTCCTTCGGAGACAGTAAGGAACAAACCAAGTAAACAAAGAATCACTGCTTTGGCACCAGCGGGGCACATGCCTGCCGGTCTTACTGAGCACTGTGAAACGACTGATAGACAATACAGTCATCCTTATGGCAAATACTTTTAAGAAGCAACTTTAACTAAAATGTTTATTTTTATACCTGGCAAATCATGTAACTCTGTACATTGTCACAACAGTGTTATGCACCAAATCCACTAGCTGCCATCTCTTCAAAATCCCACTTCAGTCCTCAGCTTTTCCTCTACCATCAGTGGAACAAAATTGTCTAGAAATCAAGGCACTATCTCCAGTCCAGCTTTTTCTACCGAGGCTATCGGAGATAAGAACTTTTCCTAAGTCAGATATATGAATTCTGGTGAATTTGGCAGAATTTGTCAGCCTAGCACGAAACAGAAATGTTGCTGCGTCCCATGTCATAGTGGAATCAAGATTTTGCAGTGATTAAGATTTCCACAGCCAAAAGAGAAATGCCACAAATTCATGTCTTTCTAGTGCAAATTAGTGCTATACAAAATGAACACAAATTATTTTACTTTGAACAGAGATGATCCAAATTGCACACAAGTAATTCTATTTTCAAAATATCCCAGTAAGACGCTGCTAACTTAGCTTTGTTGCCAGGAAAATTCTTCTCTCATCTCTGATGAGAACCTTTCTTCTCTCTCATCTCTTTCTCTTGCTTTTAGTACTCTCTTTTCCTTCCTATGCTCTGCTTTTGATCTGAGAAGTCCCTCAGCTCAGAGGAGCTAGCCTTCAGTTTGGTGTTTCAAAACCTTGCCTGGCCTCAGCCCAATGGGTCGGCACATTGTGAAGCAGCTCTGGCGCTCGGAGTGGGCTCATTAGGGGAAGGCTGGGCGCCACTGGCTAACCCAAGAGATGAAACAATGTCCACTGGAGCCCAGGCTTCCACTAATCCCTTTCCATCCAAAGAGAGGGCTTCACCGATACAGTCACCTGAATGACGAGGCCCTTTATGTTTAGTACCTTCTCTGGATAGTTTAATATGAAGTAATTCCATTAATGTTTCATACTCTTGTTTCATTAATTTTTTGAAGGAAGAATGTATTATTAAATGTTCAGTCCCTTCTCTCTTATCAGTTCAATTAAGGTACAGGAGGTACATTCACAAAGATGTCCTCCAGCAAAACCAGAATTAACATCTGATATTTTGAGGATTAAAAACTCTAGCAAAACCATAAAAATAAAAGGTTTTCAAGCTCCCCTTATGTATAACACACAAGAGTGTGCAATGAAGTGCAAGCAGTATTCTTATTAGGAAGAATTGTTTCTGGCTGTTGTAATTTTTTTGTTTTTCTTTTTAAGAAAGGAATTTCAGAAATGATGGTGAGGCACGTGAAGCACTTAGAAATGTAAATAGAAGGTCATTGCAAAGAAGAAAAAGACTGACACAGTTAAAAGATATAAACTTCAGAATTAAGGATGCACAGAAACTTTAATTCTGTCCTTTTCTTTCCCCAGTCAACTTCTGTCTACATCACTGAGCACACATTGTGCTATTTTGATTATCCATTAGGAATCTTACATTGTGCGCGCCATCACATTATATATCTATTAATTATAATTAAGCTGTACAATTAGTTGTAAGAGAATAATTCCTCTGATTAACTTATCAATCAAATCCTTGAGTTTTCTTATGGTAGTTTTGAAATGTCTATAGATTTCCAAATATATCTGAGTATACACAGAAAACATTTGAATGGTTTCATTTCATAAGTATGAGTAATATTTGTGTGGACAATAATCTGTGAAGGTTTGATAGCTTAAATCCAGGTAGTCAGTGATATTTGGCACTACTTACGGTTACCCAATTAGCTATAACAGCATAAGCAGAAGGTCTGGAAAAATTATTATGACTTTCAAATTTCTCTTAGAGGTAATAGTTGAGGTTTAAAAAGTAGATGAATAACCGAGGAGAACACAGTAGGTGACTGGGCTGAATAATTATGGAAATTTCAAAATCTTTGCCTTGGTGAGCTATGGAGTAATCAAATGTACAGTTCTTAAGGAAAAAAAAAGAAAAAATGGATGGGAAAAGTATTATAAGATATAATGATTTGATGCTGAGAGATATGTTTTTTTTCCATCATCATAGTGATTTCCAAGTATTTGTTTGTATGTTCCTTCTAGCTGCAAAGAATATAGGCAGATGAACGTCCAAAACATTTGATTCTCTTTGTGTACTTGCTTTCTTAGAGGATTTGGGAATTTGGTACAGTGTCCTCTTCCCAGAGAACAGGAAAAAGCCCATGCAATCTAAAATCAATTCTGAGTCAGGCTAATTTTGCCTTGTTTGAATACCAACAAAACAGTACATCTTTTTGCTTGTGTTTTGGCTGGCACAAACTTCCTCTTTAGCTTTACTCATGCAAAACCATTAATCACAGTGAGTTGTGTAAGACAGAACTTAACTCTTTATGTGTAATTGAGACAGGCAGTGTTCTTCTCAGCCACATAATGAGTCAGGTTCTTCAAAATCTTTTCTTGTGCAAGGATGAGATTTTAGCAGAGCATCTAGCAGAACATTTCAGATTGTCAGAAGTATGGCAAAAAAATTAAAACATCTTTTTTGATCAGAAATTTCTTACTGTGCAGTAAGAAAAGGGTTTTCTGGCAAGTAGAATAATTGGTTTAATACTTATGATGGAAATGTAACATAAAATACCCTCTTTAAATAGAAAGCTTTCTTGACTAGGAGAAAAACCCACAGCAGGTCAGCATGGCAGGGTCTTCTCTTTCAAGGATATTCACCTCCTCTGCTTCCCATGACTTCTTTTGCCACTGCTCTCAAAGCATAAGCCCTTCTCTTTACTTCCTGGTAGCTTTCTTTGTCTGCTTTACATTTCCCCCTAATTACATTAAAATTCTAGTTTTGCTGCCTAATTATGTTGAATTTCAGTCATTTTTAATGCTGCTTATTACCACTGTCTGTTTACCTAAAATATCCTGTGACTGACTTCATCCTGTGGCTGCACCAACTCTGTTTCAAACTTACACCATTTGTCTGTTTAGTTCTATTTTTTTTTTTTAATTGTGAGACACAGCTTGTTCTGTTTACCATATTTCAACTAACTTTATAGTTACGTCATACAATCAGAATGAACAGCCCACTTCAGCAAGCAAGTGCAATTTTAAAATACTGGTAATTCTGTACAATGATACTCTCTTGGATGTGGTAGTGCCAGAGTTGCCAAGAGCGTGGTTCTCCCCGTGGTGGGCAGTAGAGTGGCATGAACTGGGACCTGACAGCAAAGAGAAGCGCTCCAAGAGCCCTCTAACAACAGCAAGGTTCATGCAGAAGGCAGCTTCGCTGATCAAAGCCTTCTGCACGTAATGCAGCTGGGTATGGTGCCAACGGCTCGAGCGTCTCACACATGCTGTGGGTGGACTGAATAATTCTGTCTCAGCCAACCGTCACATCAGCCTCCTGTGCAAAGGTGACTTATTTGGGATTGTGCCATCTACCGCCTTTCACCAAATTTAAAGGAGGTTGTCAGAGTTCCCCAGAACTGATTCCTTCCATTTGTGCAGGGACTCCAGAAACATCGAATTCTCTCCAGTCTCTCCCATTTCTCTATGCGTTATATGCATGGTTCCTTTCTCTCTCATGCCTTCATCCTACATAGCACAAGTAAAGATGTAGAGTTTTTTTTTTTTAATATGGTTTGCCTAATGAGAGCATACATCCCTGTGTGTATGTTACAGAGTGTTCTGTGTAATGCCAATCATTCCTTTGACTTTATTGCCGTACTTAGGAAAAAGTTTCTGATTAATGAGTCTTTTTACCCTTGCAGTCAAGCAAAAAACTGAGAGATACCATTTAAATCCAGTGAGTTGCAGAGGCAGGCAGAGGAATCAGCAGAGCATAAGTTGTTCATGTGTTTGACTGATCTATGGCTTATTACACAACAAAATAGCAGAGGAATATTTTTGCTTTACCGTTGAATAGAGCACTGTGTCATACAAGATTTTCATCTACAGAAAATATTATTTTTATGAATATGGATAAAGCATGTATATTTCAAAAAAACCCACTTGCATAAGCATATGCGTCAATAACATAATCAGACGCACTTATGAAACTATGTATTAACTCAGTAAAATACAAACATGAAAAACTGTATATTAATTGTTTTATATGCTCTCCTGTACTTATATTTTATTAACTTTTTAATATTATCATGTATCATGCTAGCCTGTGATGTTCTTGTAAATAAGGTACTATTTTTACTTGGCTTTGGAAAATAAATGAGCATTTCAGATTAGCAGTTTGATTTTGAGAAAAGCACATAATGTTTTTTCTGGTATTCCCAGATGCTTTCAAGGGCATTATATCATATCATAAAGCGGAGGATTCTGTCAGATGAAGTTGCAGATTACTTTGAATCTTTGCGTGGTATCTAAAGACTTCTAAATGTATTAATATTATCACTACCAAACCCTAACAACATTTGGAATAATAAGACAGTCAGTAACCTTTTTTTTTTTTGAATATTTCTGTTACAAAGTACCACAAGGACATAATCCTCCTCTGCCTCATTCCCTTCCCTGACTAGAATTTTATCAGAGTACAAATGTTAGGAAACTGAATGAAAATACAGTTTAATGCAGCCAGTTAAATTGCCTGGGAGGAAACAGTGAATACAGCTTTTCTAAAGCCTTTCCCCTGAGGCCATTAACTAAGAAACTGGTCACTAACTGCTGGTAACAAACCATTTTGGGGGGATTATTGCTATTACCAGTATGCAGAGGTTTTTGGCGACGTTTTGTTAAAGACAGTAGGAACTGTAACATGGATGGGCCCACAGCATTGGAAGAATCATTCTTTTCCCTTGTGATTAACAACAGTTTTTCTTCCAGTCTTGAGTGTGCATAGCGGTTTCATTATTTGTCGTATCTCAGCGCTGTAAAATAGGCTTTTCATAATGGCCAGGATTCAAATGAAAAGAGTGAAACTATAATACAGACTTCTGGGAAAGTATGATTCATCTGGAAACCACACATTTACTAGATTTTAGCTACTTCCAAGGATTTTAGCTGCCACTGAGAGCTAGTTGACAGAAGAATATAGAGTAGCTTTCCTTTCCTATGATTAGCTGTTTCTTGGTGAAGGCATCAGCATTGCTCAGGAAATAAACAAGGTGATACTATTCATTTTATATAACAACGTATTGTGAGATTAGATGCAAGAGCGGGTTTTTGATCAGGATGTTTCTCGCGCGCTACCACTAGTTCCATTTGCTAATTATTACAATTTACATAATCTCTAGCATTAACAAGAATAGGTCAGCCTTAGTCATATCGGAAAGTGCAGAATCCTAGGAAGTTCAGCACTCTAATTAGGAAAAGTTCTGTGGAGCCCCCCAAATCTTTCTTTTGTTCTTTTTTGAAGGAACTCCATCTAAGAAGATATTTTGACAGCTTTCTTATACAAATGATACTGTTGAGTCAGAATACAGATTACAAATATGTTATTTGCATGGGAAACGTGTTTTTCACTCCATTCTATTCACCCCCGTCTTTTAATTTTTTTTTAAAAAACATAGATCAGAACATATCATTAGCTATGCTTCTTAGTGAACCTGACTTTTCTCAAGAAATTTACATCTTTCTCTCATTTTCTGTTAAGGTTTCTTACCCTGTTTTCTCACCTAAGGAATTATAATGAGGTAGAGCGAATGAGATCTATGGGGAAAGCAGTGGACCTAGAGACTAAAGGTAAAAGGATGATTGATGGTATGAAATTACCATAAAAGTACAATCAGGATCAGATTTTAAAATGAATTTTTAAGCAGCCTAAGAGATACTCTTTGATTTGTAGTCTGGTGGAATGGATAATGTCTCATTCAGTGGATAAAGTTTCTCACTGTGTGACTTGAGCTTTTTCTGATCTTTCTGACTGGGAGTAAAATGGAACCAAAGCTTAAAGTGGTTTTTAATGCTGAAAATATCAAACACAATATTCTTAATGTCAAAACCTAGGCATAGCAGGTGAGAAAAGAAAAATAAATATAAGAAAATTATAATGTTGGTATTATTGTATCGCATAAAGATGCTATTTTGTCTTCTAAGCATCCTCTTGATCTATAAAAATATTTTAAACATAAGTGAAGAAAGGGTCAGATCCCTATGTTGACGTGAAAAAATCCAGATCTTTGAATAGCTTAGGGTTTAAATATTTGTGAGTTTGTTAAAAAAATCAGTAAAGCCCACTAATATATTAAGATTCAAGACAATTACTATAATGTATGTCTTTTTGCACAAAACATGACATAAAATAGTCTTGTGATCCCTATATATCAAACAACAATTTACATTGCTTCTGTGTTCAGTAGGTCAATTAAAAACACAGTTTAGCGGGTATTTTAAGAGTGTGAACTATTCTGTGAAATTATTCCTATATAATTGCATCAAGTATTAAAATAAATTTAGACAAGTTTTAAGTTGAAATCAGAACATTTTTATTCTTCTAATGTAGTACATTCATATGAAGCAACTAATTGGCTCTGTAGGATTCATGTTAGAAATGATTATGTTACTGAGAGTCTTTTTATTTTAATAAAACTCTTTCAATTGTGAATTCTTATTTTTTCTCCCACTACTTTCTGTTTTTATGTATTTAATATAGAGGATTAAAATATGATGGAAATATATTTTAAAATAGTACAGATTTTTCGTATGCTAATTCATTCTTCCTTCAAGTAAAAGGAAATTTATAATTAATTTATTTTTCACTATATGCACAATAAAGAGCAATGTGCATACCATTTATAGTATAACCTTAGAGGATTCCATTTATTGTATGGATCCTTATTATGTGGCTGGGTATTGTGATATTAAAATTACAGACAATATTTTAAAATAGTTTAACATTATAAAAAATCCTAAAATTTCCAACAGTTGCTTCTTCTGACAGTTTCCATTTTTTTCCCTCCTACTGACAGTTCCCATAATGACTTTAATCATATAGTCTGGAAATGGAGCAGGTTACTGAACAGCAACAAACTCACTGGTCAATGTCGGTGTCACTTTTCTGGGAGCAGGACTTTTTGAGCATCAAGGAACTAATTTTAACAGCCTGCTGGAAAAGTGTTAAGTGCATTAACTCCCTGTCAATCACATTTTTAGCATGCTGGCCAAATTATTATTATTTGGCTCGAGACATTCTATTGAAACTTATTTGTATGGTATTCTTATCTGTGTACCTTATGTGACTAATGATGATTGTTTATGGAGAGGTGCCTGTCCAATTATTTTTGAAGGAACACAAGAATGCAGAATGACTGGAAGCATCAGGTTTTTGCCAGAGAATGCCTCAGGTAAGAGGAGAATGGCTAGAGGCTATAAGGAATCACAAGAGACAAGTCAGAGTCGTAAATTGGGAAACTGACATATCTCATCTAATATACTTGCTAACTAGGCCTTTAAAAACCTTGACATTTAACTAAGTTTGTGGAAAAGTTATAGATTTCGTCCTTTTCTATTGGCTATAACTCATTAATATGAGGAACTGAGGTGTTTATAATCATTACCAGTATTAGCAGACTAGCATATGGGATCATTTAGAGGTGCAGTTAAGCACCTAACAACTGCTCAGTTGTTTATGTAGGTTGTGCCTTTTTCAAAGTCAAGTCAGTCAAAAATGATATTGCAAGTTATTTACCCGTTTGGTACTTCAGTGTGTGAAACAGGATGAAAGAATACTGTTATTCAGCTGAGGCATTTAAATAATGCTTTGGAAGTCATGGCCTGCTTAGAACAGACTGCAATCTTTACTGTAAAACGGAAATTTCTGATGGTTTCAAGAAAAAAAGGTAGCATAAAAACAACCTTTGCAGTGAATGCAGCCTATTTACTCAAATTGATTTAAATACATTAGGGACTTAATGGCAAAATAAACTTTGTCTTTATCCATTAATGTTCCAAGGATAAGATAGTCTGTGTAATTAAATACTTTCTCTCTCCTGATTCTGACCTTGTTTATATAGATGTTAATATGGGTGAAAAAATTTCAATTTCTATTTAAAAAAACCCAAGCCATAGAATTCTATGAAATGAAACAAAAAAGGGAACTTACTGCAGTAAGAAGAGTGGAGATAATTACAAAAAAGGTAGGAGGAGGCACTATAGCACAAGCTGTATAAGACCATAAGCTCTAATTCTTGAATAGCTTTCCTATGTGAAGAATTAATTTAAAGTAACGTAATGGGCAAGCGAGCATCTTTATGCTTAGGAATTGCTATAATTATTCCAAAAAGCAGGGAAAATGTGGAGGGAGCTCTTCAGCTATTAAGGATTGTTTTCCCAGGGTAGGAAACTGAAATTCAGTAGGAAATGGCATTTTGACAACTACTTTGTATTTCCACCTGAAATGGAGTCTTGCTAATTTAGTGGAACTGGAAAACAGTTAATTGAGACAAAAGCCCCTCCTTAATCTTACCTGCGAGCAACTGTATTGAATAATATAGGATTTGAGTTAACTCTTCTAGCGCTACGAATTTACTGGTTTTACCAAATATACTTTCAAACATGAATAAATTATACAGTAACATATTATAGTAGGAGAGAAAATGACTGCTCCTGTTCAGGTTGTATGACGTTTTCCATGCTACCCCCCATTTTCAGCAGCTCATAACTTTCTGAAAACTTCTGGCTGCCAGGTTGCAGTTTTCTTAGTTTAGGTCTCTGTTGAATGAAAATTATTTTGTGGAAGCTGGGAATGTGGAATGGAACTGTGGTTCCATTATTTCTGGATACACATGAATAAAGACATAATAGTCCATTATGCAAACGTTCTTATATCTTTTGCGCAATCCTGTAGTCCAAATGGAGGGCAAAACAGGGGTCTTGAAACTATGTCACTGTAAGAATAGTCATCACTGAGGAAAAAATATGTTGGAATGCTTTAGAAAAAAAATTAATACAGGAGATTTTGAAAGTCCCAATCTAACAATGTACAGAACATTTTGTGTGAACTTGTGGACTGCAAATGAGTAATTGCATCTCTACATTTGAGTGTCTTAATTATTTTTGAAAACAATAAAAATCTTAGAAGAACTTCCATTTTTTGTCCAGTGTACCGCTGTATTCGCCAAGCTCTTTGTCCTTAGGAAAGTTTCTGCAATGCACCTTTAGCACATTTTTCGTGTGATAATCATACAGACTTGTTCAATATAGTGTTCTTTAACTGATCACTTATGATCGATTATTACGTGGCTGTAGCTTGCTTGGGCTGAGGCTGCTCAAGATTATATGCTGGGTTATACCCAAGTAAGACTGCAGATGTAGTGCAGTTAAATCACAATGTTTCAGTAGGTGTAGCCTCCTTGAAATGCCACAGATCTACCTAGCAATTCTGTCATGAATCTAATCTTTCAGAGGGCCAGGCTGAGGTGGCACGTTAATTTTCTTCTGATTACACAGGAAGGCATTACCTCGCCAGTTAAAAAAAATCAGTGTAAGCTACCTTGAAAAGACATTTGTCCTAGGAAAAATAACATGAGAATCTGACTTGTCAGATTGTTGCTCCCACCCTCTTCAGTTGAGGAATTCCGTTCCACAGATATTCTGGCAGGAATGTTCACAGAAGTAATTGACTCTTAAATGTTAGAATTTACACCAGAAACTTGACTACAAATTATTCCCATCCAGTGAAGAAAAAGTAAACATATAATACCACTCAATGTCCATAGAAAAATAGTAAAATATTTTAACAAATTGCTTGCAAGTAATCTGCAGGACAAGAGTGACTGGAAAAATGATTTAGTATGCAAGTGCTTTAGATAAGAAAGGGGATAATTCCGATCTCAAGAGATTGCAAGCTAGACAGGCAGTCAAGGCAAAAGAAAGGCAAAACATGCATCAACATTTGACTATATATAGACGTTTGTGTGTGTCACTCGTAATTAGTGTTCACTTTACACTTTCTCTTTCTGAACAGAACCATGAGAGGTATGCGAAGACAACTGTGAAGCCTTTGGGCAATATGTTTTCCCCAATCTACAGATATATTTCCTTTAAAGTACAATAATTTTACTATGAAGAGCAATGTATAACAGGAAATGTACCACATACAGGCCTCTTATTTCTGCTGTACTAGCCTCTGCCTCTGAATACTCTTAAAGGACCGTGGCAGATCTCACAACTTGTTCGCATCTCTTTCTGTCAGAGAATATTCTTCCTATTACTAGTACCTCAACATGAAGAACTCTTTGTTCAGTATAATTCCTCCATCTTCTCCTTGGTCTTGCAGGCAGCTGGAAATGACAAGTATCCCAGAGCTCCTTATCCTTTGCTTCTCTGTTTCCATCCTTGTAATAACATGTCATCATTCTTCATAGACCTCCTCTAATTCCTGATTAAATCCTTGCACACATAATTCTCCTTTGCTGATCTCAAAATTAATCTTCTTATTTTATTTTGGTGTCATTCAGCTGGTATTATTTTCTCCTTCCTTGTCTTGTTAGCTGGTAGCATTGTCTTCTGGTAGATGTTTAGAGTCGAAAATTCTCTGAAAACAAAAGGTCTAGGCGTTGTCACTGTGGTGTACCTGTGGTGCTCTTCCCTTTCTCATTGGTAAACTAACTTTTTTTTGCCACTAGCGACATGACTGTCATAATGAGTCACTCCCTGAAAATCCTTTCGTCATGCAGATACCATGAATATTTCTGGAGGGCTCTACAGATAACCTGTGGCAAAGAACCTAATCTGGTGCCCCAGCCAGGCACCCAACTAGACAGAGGGAGGAAAGGTTGCCGATTGCCTCAGCTGCCTGCACCAGCACTTGTACGACAGACTGACCTGGCAGGCATTTGGGATTTCTTTGCTCCAAGTGCAGCATGGCTGTTTTATCATACAAACTCCAGGACACTTCTGTGATACTGAGCTGTGGAGAGGGGTCATTCATTCAAATAAAATGACTAGATAAAGGTGAATAAGGGAAGTATCTACTACAGTCACTAGAAATAAGCCCTTCTAAAGAGATGATGTTGAAAGAAGTACACCTTCCCTCCAGAATGAAAAAAGGGTGAGGAAGAGTTGTTTTCTTTCCTTCTTAGGAGAATTGGACCGTGCCTAATGGATAAATTTGGACTACAGATTGGGAAAATTGTTTCATTTAAAATTCGAAATTTAATCTCCCTTTCTGCATTTCGAAAGCAAATGTATTAACAGAAAAGGGAGAAAACACAATGTTCCAGCTCCTATTTATTCTTTGCATTTTATTTGATTTTGTAAAATACCTTTCTCTAAATGTGAGTGGATTGTTGCATCTTTCCATGAGAAGTTATCTGAACCACACTACACCAAGTTAAAAATGACTTTTTATTCTGGGTGTAAACTTGCAGTTAGCCTTTTCTACCATACCAACATAGCAAACTATGCAAAACTTGTAGCTCCAGCCTCAAGTTTTGTTTCTTAGATAGTACATCTATTATATAGTAGCTCTTTTATCCTGTTTTCTATTAGTTAATTGATAGGAATAAGTGAGTAGAAGTTAATTATTTGTAGTAGTAGCAGCAGTAAATTAAAAAGGAGATATGAAATATTTTTGCTTCAGTTTGAGGTACAGTTTGATATTGTGAAGGTCAATGAAGTTAGCAAAGAAAGCTACTACAAGATGCATACAGTGTATGAGCTAAATTTGTAAGAGCGTTTTCTGGAAGAGGGTATGTCTAAGTCTTCCACTAGAAAGTACTGTTAATAAAACAGCAGCTCTGTAGATTGAAACCCTACGAGTGTCTAAGTGCTCTAAATGTGTTGGGCTGCCCATGTTGTTTTCAGATTGGCTGTTCTGTTCAGCATGCAGGCTTAGCACTGTGCATGTAACAGCTGCTGACTTCAATGGGGCCTTTAATCCTACACATGAGTATATCTCTCTCTGCTTTACAATTCCAAAATTTATATAATCACATCTCAGACATGTGCACCATTGGACATGAAAGGAATAATTTTAGAGAAGGAACTGGAAAAGTACTTGGTACATTGTATTTTTTTTATCAAAACAATACTCACGGATATACTTTAATGCTTGCATTTCCATTTTCTTGTCTTATTACCATTTATGAGAAGTGAACAACAGGATGTAACCTCTTCTGTACAGGTCTTCCTTACTTCTGTCATATACTAATATTTAAGAGCAAGGAATGAAGAATCAGTAGCCATGATGCCCTTTGTGGCTTTGTGACTGCCTCACTACCTCCATGCATACAGAAATAGAGCTGTGGGTCGTGCACGGGAGAAGGGAGAAACAGCGCTCAAGGCTGGATTAAGCTCTGACTCCTATCTCATTCCCCAACAGTGTCATTCTTGTACTACTGTGTTGTATCTTTCAGTATTTTGGGTAGGAAAAGAAGGGAGAATCATGGAGCAAAATGATTTTTTTTTGGTCCTGTGAATCTGGTGCAGGGAAAAACTCGGGGAGATCTGTTTGAAGGTAGGGACAAGCAGTGCTGCAGGTTCAGGGATGGAATTAAGGCTGAGATGGAAGATGAGAAGGGAAAGCATTGCGAGAAGACAAAGCCTTTGGAGTTGCCAACAAAATAAAAAGTATTTTGTTGTAAAGAATCATATCTAGGCAGAATGCAAAAGATAACCTAACAAATCTTTCTCCGTAGCAAATTTCTGTGATCTAATGTTCTGGATAGTTTGTTCAGATACATTATACCTATGACACTTACTATTATGTGGCTTGAACTTGACCCACTTGAGTCAGCGAGCACTTTTGCTGGAATTAATTGAAGTATGTGTAAATATGTCTATATTACCTAATGAATTAGCTCTAATTATTTCTTAATGCTCCCTCATAGTTTCAGCACAGTTTCAGTATATATTGGCATAATACATTGAAGAAAAGTAAGTAAACAGTGGAAAAGGTGAAGTTACGCTAACAAGTTCTTTCTCAATACTTAGCCATGGAACCTCTCAGACATATCAACAAGTTACAACCTTTTATCTTCTACAGCAGTTTATATTTTCTATATATTCAAAACATAAAACAGTGTTTCTGTTAAGTAGCTAATGCCATACATTAAACAAATTTGTTATTTGAATTATCTCATATTATGTGGTCCTTACCTAAGGAATTAATGTGACCCAGTGGCAGTAGCATCAAATTTGGCTCTTTTCCTGACTCTGTCACCAGTTTGCAGGACAATCTTGTGCTAATCTCTTAACATTCAGTACCTAATTTTCTCATCTATAAGACTGGGTAACAAACTTTCACTTTACTTGTAAACAAATAAAAACACTTGAGAGAAATAGATGTTATTATTTTTAATGGGATCAATTGCCTGAATTCCAAGATAATTACTAAGGCCTGGAACATCTTTCACTAGATGAATGAGGCCACCAGACTAGATGGAACTCATAAGCCCATCTGAATAGGACCATTAACTTGATCTATGTATTTTATGTTCTCTCTTCCTTCTGTAATGGTACATCTGGTACTTTGTGCTTTAGAAATGTAGTCCTGGGAATTTTTAAGTACTTCTGTTGAACATAAATGTTTATAAATAACACACAAACATCTTTGCAATGTCCAGAAAGAGAACCATCCAACTCCATTTTTCTTCTCTGGGAAATCCTTATCTCAGTGCATCTTGGTACATGTGCAGATAATCTGTCTGGTTTACAATGGGCTGCATCCTCTAATTTTACTGATTAAAACAGTTTTAATAGCCTTTCTTTTTGAAAATAACTCCGGAACTCTGACATCTCCATTAGCTTCACGTCCATTTTACTGAATTGATGTTCTTTCAACAGCCTCTTAAGTTCCCTCTCCTTTCTTTCTTTCATTGCTCATAAAGTAGCCCCAAGAGCCACTTTAGCTATATCCCAAACTGTATCTTTAGTTGCATCAACAGTATTATTTAGATCAAAGTAACACTTAATTACTTGTGCAATTTTATTTTTATCAACAATTAGGTGATTCTTAAAAAGGCAGTTGCTATGTCTTCACAACTTTCCTCCACGGGTATATCTGCTGTCTTTGAGATACAGTTACCTGATATTCAGCATACCTGGCTCTAGAAGGTAGTGTTTATTTTCACTATTGACTAAGAGTACATGACTTTTCAGGGAAGAATTGTAAGGAACATGCATCATTTTTTTATCTAGCAGGGGCTGCCAGGAGTAGTATCAGAGAAAGGGTATTTAATACCTACAAAATTTGCTTACCCAGTCCAGGTTTAATTGCAACAATCTTCTCTGACAGTATTATTGGTAATTGAAATCTTCTCTTATTAATGAATCCTTTCTGAATGCAGATATGTTAGCAAAAAAGGCTCAGAGACCAATGTGTAGTTCATATTAAAGAGCACAGATTAATTCCAGGAAAGCTGCTGGTCTCAGTTTTTCTTTACAAAGTTATATTTACCAGTCACACTCTTTAAAAAACTATTATTTTTGTAAGTCTTCTTTAAAGCTTAGAACTTTTCCCCTCAACTTTACATTTTTCTAAAGCTCCTCCCCCCAAAAAAAACCACATTATTCCCACCTCCATGCTATCAAGAATGGATAATAAAACATCTGTTACTTACCCCTTTCTCAGGATCACCAACAGCTGGTTGATGCAAAGGAGGAGGACTGTTTTTATAGCATATACTTCTAGCCTGTGATTATCTGGCTCATCAGCAACTTACATAACTTCAGTTTCACCAGAATCTATCTGTGCAAAGTAGGAATGCATTGTTATCCCCATTTATCGATGGAGAACTGAAGCACAGGAAAATATAGTGATTTACTCCATAACAGAACTAGGACAGACCCTGAATTCCCTGGTCTTGCTAGAATGCTTTAACCACACATCAAGCAAAATTGCTAACTGAAAGGATATGAAGTTGGCAACGTGAATTAATAATGCCTCTTTTATATCATTATGTGAGGAGGAAAAAAGCAACTTGTCTTATTTTTATATTACTTCTTGCTTTACATGTCTTTAAAAGTCTCTCTTGAATCGCATATGTTTTCAGGTGTCAGATTGTGTTGGGGTTGATTTTTTGGGAGAAGCAATTTTTGGAATACTCAGGAACTGATAGAAAATTGATCTTCAACTCAGCAACGTTATGGGCAACGGGTGCCAATATTTAATGGCTCTCTGCTGTACACAGTCTGTTTGCAGCTATTGCTGAGAGTCTGTAGATATGCCAGAAGGACTGGGTGGATGAAGTAGTGTTTCATAGCTGCTACGCTCTTTGTATTAGATTATTTGTGGGTGGAAGGAGGTTTCTCCTACCTGATGATGCTAATGCCCTTCATTGGATACTGGAGATTGTGATGAATTAAAGTAAGGAACAGGTCGTCATTTTTCAAAAACAAATGGTAAGTCTAGAAATAAAAATAATAGAAATGATAAATAAAAAATGACTTGGCTGGGAAGTCATGATTTAGAAAATTACGATTTTGCCATATTCATTACAGCATACAATAATATCTCCATGTTTGTAAATTTATCTTGCTAGTTCATTGGCATGGTTGTCTTCCCAGGCAACTTTTCAGACTTCTTAATACTGTGTTTTTGTCCCAAGTCTCCAAGTTCTCATCCACGTTTTAATCCTGACTATTAAACAGCTGGTGATATCCATTACCTCTGGCAAATATAAACAGTCTTACTGGAAAATGAACACCAGTTTATTTAATATAGGTATCTGTCAGATTCATGCAGTATCATTATTATCACCTCAGTGGAAGGTGGAATATTTAAGTCCTTATTAAATTGAGTCTTTTGGCGAAATCCTCTTGCATCTTATTGATTGGTGGATGAGCACCATAACACACCTATGATGAGCACCAACCCCCCGTCTTTTGCTGGCCTAGTTTTTATGCTGCATATTGTTTATATTATGAGATGTTCTGACTGTTAGACGGGGTCACCTGGAGTAAACCTTTTGTCTGATTCTGAGAACGATGCAAACACTTCTCTCACTAGAAGTATTTCTGATGCCTGGGCTTACTTCTTTTGTGTTTTTCTGACTGTTGTTCTTATTATGAGGCCAATTTATGATGGTAGTTGAGAAAAGCCACTGAAAACAGCATATATATATTATTTTTAATGTTTGTCTTGCTAACTGCTCTCAAGGTTGACAGTCAGCAACTGAAAACGCAACGGCTGTAAGTCCTGTGATATGATGCACCAAAGGGGATCATGATTAATATGCTCCGAAAAAGGAGAAGTGTTCTACCTAGCTGGTGTGCCATTACAAATTTAACTTGTTACTGTTTGAGTTAGCCTAATATAACAGGCACTTGGCAAAAAATATCCCTGCTGTTTCTATGTCAGTCTTTGTTACAGGATCTAGTAGGCCTATCCCTACTGTAAGCTTAATTTTGAAGATCATGAAGGATCAGAAAATGTTATAATGTTATAAATAAATGTTAACAAAAACATAGAAAAATGTAATGGTAAGTTAGCCTAATTGGTCTTCCCAAGGACTGCATACCTATCAAATGAACATGAGAAGGAATCAGAAATTAATGCACCATAGCGGGTTTCTGAAAAATTAGGCCAAACCAACCAAAGAGTGAGAAGGTGATTGTGACTGTCATGCTTATCAACTGCTTTCTGAGCTTTTCTAGTGGGATCCTCTACACATCCTGGAGACTTTGGTTCCTGCTATGATTCCCTGATTCACATTTTTTTTTCATTGTCCTTTTATTTCCTCTCTGTCTTCTCTCTCTCTCTCTTCTTTTTTCTTCTGCCCAATAAGAATCCTTACTTGCCCCTTCTGCAACTCTGCTATAAGCTTGTGACCAGAGAGAAAACTAAAAGAAATAAATAGCCTTCAATAGCCAAAAGCTGGTACAAGTTTGCCATGTCTCAAAGAGGCTGTTAAGATTGGTATGCCTGAGTCCCCCTGCATGTGCTGCCAGTCAGAGCCACCAGCAGGGACAGAAGCTGCATCTCCTCTCTTTCCCGTTCCTTTCTTACTCCACCTAAATATATTTTTCTCTTCTCTTTGAAGAATCAAGAGATGCCTAAAAAGCTGCAGCAAGAATAGTTTCTTTTCTTTACCCGCTAAAATGCAGCAGTTTTCTTAAGCATCAGGTAACTACTGTCTAATACATTTTCCTTTCAATAGACTTCAAATTTGGAAGGAAAACCAGTAAGTAACAGTTAAAAGCCATATGTAATACCATACAGCTTTGGTGCTTTAACTGTTTTCCTTTTTCTGTATCTCTAATAGCGTGTTTAAAAGATTTTACTGGCATGTTCACTGTTGTGAGACTAAGCACACTAGAAATTCTCTGTGCAGAATCAACATATAATGTTTTTGTGTTGTACAGCAACAGGGTCAATTTAGCATTTGTGGCTTCTGCATGCACAAGCTAAAATACCACACAAGTGTATTTGTTTAGGCTGTTTGTCACCCTCATATAAATCTTCATCTGATGAATCCTTGGGGAAAACAAGAAGGTGGACCACATAAAGAGATACCAGCCCAGCACGGTGAGGCTTCTGGCAACCGTGCGGTCACCCAGCTCCCTGCCTAGTGAGGCTGCTGTGATCCAAGATCACAAGTATCATTTAAAATCACCAGGCACAGGTACGTGAGTGTCACTAGGCCAAATTAATTTCTGGAGTCATTCTGCTGCAGTCAGTGAACAGACAAGACGGGTGAGTTCTGATAATTAACTACAGTTTACACTTCAATGCAATTAACGCTTCATGTGAATGGTAACATTTTTAGTGTGAAGAGGTTACTGCGTAATCCCATTTTTATTTCATACTTGCTGCAGTATGCTGTATGTTTTGTTCTTTTAAACAGTGTTAATATTCTCTTTGACTGCATCATATACAATAGCACATCTCCCTTTTGATTTATAAAATATGCTTATGAGAATAAGACCATGTACAGTATTAAAATACATTAGACAAATTGAGCCATTGCCAATTAAAAGACTCCTCCAAAAATGCAGTTTAAGGGCTCAAAAAAGTCTCCTCAAAAAGATCAGCCCTGAGGCTTCTGGGGGAGCAGTCTGGGCTTTTTTAGTCAGTAGGGAGCTGAACTCTGAGCTCTCCCTGCTCAGCACAATTCGTAGCTGCCTAAATAGCTTTATAATTCAAGAATTTCATCTGATCTGAAGTGTCAAAGTAGAATACAAATAGACAAGTGACCTTTAATCAGGAACCCAAACCATAAAATCCTTGTATTTGGAAACAGTCTGGAAGTCACTGCAAGTTTCCCTGTGAAGCAATCCCACCACAGCAAGCACAGCCTGTACTACATGACGAGACGTCAGATTTAGCTCAGCTTGAATGCGTTACAGGGTGGAGATGAACCTCCGAGAGGAATATTTGTATTTTTCCTTGCCAAATATATGTATGAAGAAAACATTCTCGGTTCCTGATAATATTATTTGTCCATCAACAATAGCCACAGTCATAGTTTAACGCATTTCCAGCAAAAATACAGCTTCAACTGCTTTTCCATCATGTATATTTTACCAGAAACCATTTCCTCATAGTAAAAAGCAAAATCTCTAGCAACCATTGGAGTGTTTGCTGCCTCTCTACACTGCGCTTCGCACCAGTAGAGGCTTCAAGATAGCTTTTATTGATTTTTGTTTAAATAAAAGATCCAATTATCATTTTAATTACAATTTTTGATGATGAAAAAGCAACTTCTGTTAAAGATTGAAACAGAGATCCCATTCAAGTCATGCAGCACAAACTATAACTTCAAAATTAAAACAATAAAAGAACAACAACTTTCTATTCATTTTTCAGGCACATTTCCTACAAACAAGATATATGCAAAGTAATCTTTTGTTGCTATTGTTTAATGATGCCCCTGGCTCCAAAGATTCTCTTTATACTGGACAAAAGTATGCATGCAGTGTCTCGTAGCTTAATTATACTAAAAAAGAAAAGAAACTACAGAAGGATGTGTGTATAGTATGATTGAGGCGAAAAAGAGATTTTTAGAGTTTTTTCCATGTTTTCTCTGTGCAGCTATGTTGGCAGTGTTCATAATAAGTTAACTTTGTGATTATTTTCCTTCAGTAAATAGTCAGTGCTGCTATATCAGAAGATTGGGATTGCATCAACAGACAAAGCTGCAGCTTTCAGTTTGAGAGTCTCCTGGTCATTTGCTCATGAGATTCATTGGTCATTTCAGGCAACGTTCAAAGAATGCGCAAATTTTAAAAGGGCACTTCAGGCACACAGCTGCTATTGCTTCTCGCTAATGGTATAAGGACTACCTTCATTTACATCGCCGAAATTAGGAACTAATTTCAGAGGAATAAGATGAGGCCCGCGAGACCCGATTCCTTGCAGGCTCACAGCCACATCTAGTTATTCACCCGTGCAAAAGGGCTCCGTGCGCAGAGAAGCGCAGATGGACCTCATCCCGAGTGAGGGACATACTTGGAGGGGGGGTTGCGCTTTGGGAGGCACCCTTCGGACACCGCTCTGTAGTTTTATCACCATCACTAACAGGAGTGAACAGAAATGCAGAGAGTTTATGGAGTCTATCTGGGAAAACAAAGGGACTGTTATAAGCAAATGTACTTTCACTCATAAATTGAAAGCAGGATACATCTCCCACCACATACGTGATCGTGCAGTCAACCTGCAGTTATTCACAATCATCGGACACACAGGTGAACAGACAAGTACCTGAGAAATTCTACTGCCTGATCAGCATAAACAGCACTCCACAAAATCTTAACAGCAGAAATGATCTCCCAACAAAAAAAGGGAAAGTCCTAGAAATTTATACATTCTTAGACAGCAAACAGGAAAGGACATAAAATTCCCATAAGGGAAGGCTTACAGAGAATTTGCCTGAGAATGGTAAACTCTAGACACACAAACAAGGAAAAATTACAGCTCAAACTGAGGAAGTGGTTTGATAAAGTAGCTGTCTCTCTAAAAGGCAACCAAAAAGAAAAAAAAAAGATTTGGGGACTTTTAATTCTCCCACTTAAAAGCAGAGCCCTACAGTATGATCTTGCATATTCTGCAGAACTACAAATCAGCGTTTCTTTGCAAGTCATTGTAACAAACTGAGGAAAAACTGGTACACTGGCCATAGCATGCACTGCCAAAGAGGGCTGTTCAGAGGAAATGGGGGCTCTGAGGAAGGACTTTCTGCCCTATTTCCAGTGTACAGACTCGGGTAAAAGACAGCTAAACAGGAAGACTAGTTTAGGGCCCATTAAAGGTACAACAAAAAGAGCTGATCTGTAATACACATCTCTCTCTGGACTTTTCTAAATGGGTACTATGTTCATCAAGCATCTTCTGAATAGGGAACACTTCTGTATAAAAAAAGGAAGTCTCTGTGCTATAACAGTAACTACTAATTGCTATAGTACTGTAGATGAGAGAATCCTGCCTACTGGCTATAAGTATCAGAAATGTTTACTGAACACAGGTACCGTCCACAAGATCCAGAGGCACAAAAGTGCATTCAATAAAGAATACATGGCCGGTTTATGTAAACATTCAGGTGACTAAGAAGATAGGATATTTGTCCAAGAAAAAATTCAGACATTTCAGAATTTTTGTCCTGAACCAGAACAAAAAGGCAGCATTTCAAAATTTGCTACTAAAGCCCTTCAAATCTGGAGAAAAAGGAATATGAAAATTAAACACAATGTAACAATAGGAAAGCAACCTCTAAAAATAAAATATTAAAGTCTTAAATGAAACAGCTAAATACTTCTAGTTTACCAAAAAATCCTGAATTTATGCTGATGGTACTACAGTGAAATAAAACAATTAGAATAACTTTTCTAAATTTTTCTTTGAAAAAATGCATTCCTGCAAAATATTTCCTTTCAGTCCTTCATTAGTTTTTCTCAGAAGATTGTTAAATTTTTCTGTCTGTGTATGCTGTTCCCTGTAAAAAATAGCTAACATGTATTTCTTTTGTGTATTTCTGTAACCTGTAAATTAAGAGCTATTTTTGCATTGTCTAGCACAAAGGGGTCTTGGCCTACAACTACTGCCTCTGTGTGATATGGTAATACAAATAATAAATTATAAATTAAAAAAAAAAGTACCAACAATTTGAAGGTAATTACTGGAACTGTGAGAATATTGACATCCAGAAGGGCTGTGGAAGGTAGTTCTGAGAAAAGTAAAGTAGAGATGTCATGTCTGATTAACATTCAAAATAAGGCCTCATTACTTACAACTCTTCCCCTTCCACTAGAAGTAGGAACGAAGTACAACTCTATCTTTTCCTCACAACGCTTCCTTTAATTTCTGTTAAATAGAGGAGACTCCAAAAAAGTTTCTCACTGAGGTTTCTTTGTCCACACACACACACACACTCACACTCACACTCACACTCACACTCACACACACACACTCCTCCTAAAAAGCCGTACTAAAAAAATGAGGAATCAATCATATAAGAGCCTTTCAGAAAGTGTGGATGCCCAGTTCCACATTTGATTGCACGGTAAACTGCTGCCAGAGTTTCTCAGCAGGAATCATCAATATAGCCCCAAGAGACCAAATGACATCTTCGTGACTGGCTATTTATCTCTATCTCACTTATGTCAGAAAAATTTGTACTAAAAGCGTAACAAATGATTCTTGAATTTGTAATATCTAATTCATGTGATACAACTAACTGCTCAGTGATATATTAATGTCAATCTGAGTTAAACTGGTCTAATTTTGTTTCAGTTGCTGCCTGAAATGAATGTCACCCATACAAACTGTATTCATTTTGAATGCATTGAATAAAATGCAGTACAATGTTATCTTCCAAAACCAATTTAAGACGGTTTTTGATAAATATGCATGTTACTGTGTTAACCTCTAACCAACCCTTTAGCCAGTGACGAATTAAACTGCTAAAATTAACAGAAGCACATTTTAAAAGCTTTTCTTTTCAGCGGTCTCAGTGTAAGAATGAAGGATGAGTGTGGATATTTGCTAATACAATGCAGTAAAATGCAGCAGAATAGTCTGAGAGGGACAGGAGAGGAAAAAAGGCAAAGCAAATTTTATCTAAGAAGAAACAAGAAAAGTCATGAAATGGCCAGATTCTTTCTGGCCTTTTTACGTCATTCTGTTTCATATGGTTTTATAGAGGTGTGTCATAAAGTGAACAAAGAACACATATTTGGAAGAATAAAGTTACTTTATGAGGGAAAGGAGAGGGCAACATATCCCATGTAGGGGAAATGTATGTAGGCAAGGAATGACGAACACCTGGGGAGAAGAAGGTGGGAGCCATAACAGAAGACCTTGAAGGCTTAAAAAGAGAGTGCAGGACATGTAGCATCAAAGAGAGAAAAAGAAATCTTAGGGGACAGGAGAGGATAGGCCAAAGAGTGGGAATGAAGGACACGGTTCAGAAGAAGCAGAAATGGAGCATGCCAAGTGGTTATTTTGGTCATATGAAAAAGAGAAAGAAAATAGGTGGCAAGAAGGCTGAATGAACTTTTAAAAAATACTAAAATTGAAAGGATGCCATCACAGTATTTTACCCCAAATTTTTATATATAGCATGGCTCTGACTGCAAGTGTGAACTATGGGCTGTATGCAGATCACCTGTTGTGTGCAATCATTCCCTCACATATAGGCTCCCTTAAGCAGCCTTTTTGTGTTCTTGTTTAGAATTAAAACTTCTAAATAAGAGAATTTCCCAGTCTTAATGGTTGCTAAGTGAAATTAAAGATGTAAATAAAGCAAACTGTTATCTTTCTTAAGTGATTTAGAAGCTGCAGGCCCATTTCTAAAACTGCCTTTGGCATTTAGAGGAGCTCAAATCCAGTTCAAAGTCATTGAGACTGTGTATTTGCTCTGGCTTGCAGATAGATGGAAACTGTTCAATATTGGTGTTAATTTTGGAAATAAGGCTTAGATTTTTTTTTTAACCTTTTAAGCAACTTGAAATAATATTGCTGAGAAACATTGATTTTTCTTGCATATCTTGGGCAGGTGTTACTTCAGAAGCCTTATTTGATGCTTCAAATATATATATGATGTTTCAGAACTGACCCTTTAGCTGAAAGATCAAGTTAATACACGTATCCAGGACTGTGTGGCATAGTGACAGATTTAGGACTGGGTCCTCTAAGGATTATTAAGTGCCGTCAAGATTTTCCGGACAGTGTAAAGGAAATTTCAGGTCGTCTTTAAACTTAAAATCATCTCCATCCTTGAGGATCCCGAAGGGATTGTGTGACAGCTTTCTGGGACTCATGCCATATAATTCATGGGGATTGCTAGTATATAGTAAGCTTACTAGAGCTTGTCGGATAAGAGAAACTGGCCAGCTGTGAAAAATGTCAGTTCCTGTTTCACTGTATGAAAGAAAATAAATTGGTTGCAGTAGGACATTGAGATGAAAATCAAGCTTAAGAATCTCTGTCTTAACACGCATATGCCCAATAGCAACACCCAAACTCTTGTCAGTGTGATTTCAGGAATTAGATACCTCTTCCGAAATGCAAGTCTTTGCATTCGGCAACCTTAATTTCCCTGCAGTTACCAACTCTCCTGTTTTATGAAACAACCTCCAAGGCTTTTTTCTATGACTCATTTGCATGCCTGCTGGTCTAATATGTTACCTCTTATATGCGTACATTTTCCACAGTATTTTAGTTCAGGAATGATTTCTTGCTGAATAGGGCTTCACAGGTTGTTGCTCTCAGTGTGCAAGTGTTGTTTATCATGAGGACATACAAATATGAAGAATTGCCACAGCTTATTAAGTGAGCCTAAAATGACTTCTAGATTCAGATTAAGCATGCTTTCCTCTGTGAACAGGATGCAACATCAAGCATCCTCACATCCCCACCCAGGGAGAAGCTACTTTTATTTTCCGCTTTATGTTGCATTTCAGGGAGCATATTGTGACTAAATGTCTTTGATAGTTTATGTTACGTGTTTATCTCATGAAGGCTTACAGACAGTAGGAGTCAAGCAGCTGTATGGCTGCTCCAGCAGAAGAGTTAGGGTAAGCAGAGAAAATCTTCACTCTGCCTCTTAGCCCAATGTATATTTTTGCAGATGTGAACAAGTCCTGTCAGACCACAGGTTTGCCACTAAACTTTGCACGCCAGTCTCGGTCATTTCCATTCTCAGTTCGCATTCACAGAATTATTTAGACAAGCTCAAATTTTCCCCAATTTGGAATGGGAGGGAAAAGTGTATGGTGCTGCCAGCTAGAAGATTATATCTTCTTTTTGGTGGAGGTTTCAAGCCCTTTAGAGAGTCTGTGGTTGTGGCTGTCACTCTCTGCCACATTCAGAGGCTTTTTTTATTGTCCCTGTCAGTTAGCAGCCCAAGGTTACTGCCAGCTCTCTGTCAGTGCTTTGATTTTTGTCAGCTATGGCCAGGTCCTTTTAGTTATCTGCTATCTTTTCAGCTTTGTTCAGCCTGAGCTCTGCTTGTCTACTAATTAGCTCTTTGGAGATTTCCCTTTTAAAACTCACTATCACAGAGGACAGGAACCGTTCAAAAGTTTTGTGCTTCATAGAAATTCCATATTCATCCACATCCCACACAGCCATCTTCTGAAAATTAAAAGTGGCAGGTCAGGCCAATTTAAGGTATATAAGCAGCACAGCCTTTAGGTTCTTGATCAGGTATGTAGATGAATGACAGAAAAAGAAAAAAAGGTTTCCACTGAAAGGACCGAGGTATACAAATAAAAAAAAGAAACTATCATTCTATGTAACATATTCTTTATCTTCTGGTGTGCAAATATTGTGCTAGCTGAATATAAAAGTAGCACAACTTTAGGGTACAAAAAAAAAACCACACTGTAACAACATCAAGAGTGGTCTTACATCAAGGAGGGCCCTGAGGATGTCTTTGTTGTCAACTTCAGAAGAAAAGAGAGGAACAGAAGAGGAAACTGGCAGAAGGAATAGATGCCAAAGAGAACTCAAAGGATTAGGTCCGGGTGAGGTGATCGGTATTCGAAAACAGTCTGCCTTCTGGCTCTGATCTAAGGGAATAGGCTGGCAGCAAAGCCAGAGGGCATAACAGCACAAACACACCTTCAGCACACTGCTGGAGGCTTGCCTCAGTGCCTTAAAAATTGTGGTAGCAATTAGAAATAAAGGTATATAGGAGCAATAGGCGAAAGTGCTCTATTTATGAATAAAAGTCTTCTTTTTACATAATACTTTGTCTACTTGTATCTCTTTTTCCTTCTTTTTTTTTTTCTGCCAGTTAGTACGGTTTTCTTGTGGTATCTCATCCATGCTGTAAGTTGCGCCTACATTGCACTTACATAGTGTTAATGCCTGGAAGATGAAAGTAAAAACCTTTGAATATATTAATGTTATAACACAGATGTCTTACTTTTTATACTCTTTTTTTAGAAATATGGTGTGGTTAATAATGATGCAGATTGTGCTGGATGGATGAGCAGATGAAACAGGGGAATACAGATTAAATAAAAATTTCTTCAAAGCTTACGTTTGCTTCATAATTTAACTTCTGTACTTGTCATGATAGTAGTAGCTAGGTGCAACCATGCATAATCACATTGTTCTAAAATATCCTGGTGAAACAGAACAAACTTAATCTAAGCAGCACTGCCACAGTTGTTCAGAAATCTGGAAAAAAAAGTAATTAGGAAATGTCAGCTCAGCTCCATGGTTGACGATAATTAGAAAGCTAAAGTTACAATAAAAAGTACACAAAACAATTTTACAGCTGAGAGCCAAGCCTGTCTTACTGAAAGCCAAAGCTGCAAAGAGACTATCGGCTCGTGTGTCCAGACCTCCTTTCCTTACGCAGCATGTCATGCAGTTTGTGCTCGCAGGAGCCTGTTCTCATATTTTTCTTAGGTACTGGGCATGAGAAGGAAATACAGATCTGGCAGCTTTGCTTTTGCATTATATTACTAGGAAATCTTCTCCCTTCTGCTCAGATGACAGCTAACCTGGGTGACGTTTGGCCAGCCTGTAGTAACTGGCTCCGCAGAGCCCTCGGGCTTCTCTTGGTAAGCGGCTCGTATTCGTGTTCGCCTGGCTTTCAGGGGCCCAGGTATTAACGACGAGTTACTGTTACAAAGGATTTTATTCTGTGAACTCATCACATATTTACAGTCCCACTGTTCTTGGGCAGGCTGACAGGATGACAAACTCATTTAGTTGTTTCTTGTAGCTTACATCCTTGGACTTTTCCAGGCTCTGTCTTAACACTGTCTCATAACTAGTCCAGTTGATGGATTATGAGGTGTTACACGTTTTTTTCTATTTCTTGCCGGTTGCAAATTTCGCACATGTTCTATTACAATAGTGTAGTTCCGTATAGCTGCTCCTGAAATCGGATATATGGCCTAATCTTTTTCCTGTTGGTTCATCTAAATTAGGATGTTTTAGTGGCATAAAATATTATTTTAGTTGTATGCCTTGAAAGCATTTTGAGGCCACTCCTTGCGGCTTTAAAAAAAGTTATGGCTAGTCACGCTCTTTTTCCAATTGATTTGCAGCCTCTGAATTGCAAAATTGAACTGGCCACGTTGTCTGTCCAAAAATCTAATTCACGAGTTTCTTTCTTAATTTGCATTCCAGTGGTGACAGCAAATTTGATAAGAAAACTACTGGCATCCCTTTTGTAGAAGCAATGGCCCAGACACTTCCTTGCTGACACCATGTTATTTGCTAGTCTCCACTTTCAGAATGTAGCATTTGTAAATGAAGTAGTTGGTCGCTTGCCTCAAGATTTACCTAGTTGATATGTCAAGCTGAAGTAGTCGTATCTGTGTTGTGTCATTGTTCAGCTGGCACCTCAAACGCTCAGAAGCAATTTTGTTTGGAAAATTTACATTTATTAATAGTCTCTTAGTCTCACCTTCTTTGCTGCTGTATTGCTTTAGCCTTTCCAGGTTCAAGGTATATCTGTGGTGGACAGAAGTGGCCACTTTTAAACACTGTAGTCAGTCATAGCTCCTTTTGTTTTCACCCTATGCTGGTTATGCTTCCCTGGCTTTTTCGCAGAAGAAGGAGTAAGGAAGATATTGCAGACACGATCTACCTCAAGTTTCTGCTAACTTCAGATTCATATACCTAAGCTTATTGATGACCTAGATATTTATCTCAAGGAGTTCTCTTAACATATTTGGCTGGCAGCATTAATATTCTTTTACAGCAAAATTAATCAAACTTGTCTGTCTCAGCCCTCTGTTTCTGCTCTTTAGTGTGGAGAGTATGGTAAGTAATTGCTTGCTTAATACAAAATTCCATAGTTGTGAGACAATTTATGCTTTTGCCAACTCAGATATTATTTCCTCAGTTGTAGGCATCTGTTACTGAGCTCATCTCTTGTATAAAGAATTGCTCTTTGCAAGTGCACTTTGTCAGGCTTTTCAGTACCTATCACGCTGCTTACCCGACTCTTAACTGACTTCTTCCACTTGCTTGTACTGAAAGCATTTAATGCCTCATTAGAATCATTTTATCTAGTTCTAGTACTACATGTCTGATAGACATTGCAGTCCTTGAACTACTCCTCAGTAATCTTTTAATAGCTTTCTTCCAAGATGCACTTTTTGCTTTGGCTGATTTTATTTTTTCTCATGTGTCTTCTTTATGGATTGTTTGTCCTGTTAGAATAACGGAGGCAACACGTACCCTGCAGTCGAGTGATTCAGCTGCTCAAAAACTGGGTGAGGATTCATACAATATTGTCATGACCAGTGCATTTGCAGTATGCTTGAGAATTTTCTGAGAAATCTCTCATTGATTGTGCACTACAGATTGGGGGTACTGCACAGTAACAGAGAGAAGAGGGGCCTGAGGAGAAACAGTCACTAGAAGCACATTATTGTCACCATCAAAACCATCAATTCAGCCTGCCCACGGGATCCGAGGGAACGAGACTGCTAACAGTGGGAGATGTTCTAGAGGGCCCCATGTATCCCTGGGCTTAATAAATTAATATTGATTTTAAAAGGTACTACCTCCTCCTCCCCCCAGAAAAGGTCTGAGTCTGTCCAAGCATAAAAGTCTCTTAACACTACCTTGAGCCTGTGTAAAGGTCAAGACTAGTACAAAGAAAAGAACAGAATGGAAATTTAACTGACTGAAACTGGTGTCAAAAATGAGGTTTAACTAGTGGACAAAATAATGATGGGTGCATTGTCCCACTCCTTGCCCATACGCACCCTACCCTCTGTAAGACGGCATGTATTTCTGCACAGGGAACCACTCCTCCTGCTGATACACTGTGCTTTAAGGCTATATTAAGAATTATAGGTGTGCATCTCACAGTCGAGGTTCGTGAAGTCTGTGATTTCAGCAGAATCTCATCTTTGGTTGAAATAAAATGCTTCTAACACTCTGGGCCATAACGAAAAGTTCCAGAACATGATCTAAATTAGATAAAATCATTGATGCCTGCCTGAGTTTGCAGAGAACTCTGTTAATATTTATGTGGAAGAAAAACGGATTCATTCATCTCAGCACTGTTTTAAATGGCAAGCAAACCCCATCCCAGCAGGAGCAGAACAGAATTGCCCTTAGGAAGAGAGAACACCCAAACTACCACCCCTGTTACTCCTAGAGAATAAGGCTGCTCTTTTCACAGAGGTGAAATCTCAGACTGTGGCTCCAAACGCTCTGGTCATCTCCTCCCAGACGGTGTGCGTGCTGAGAAGGCCCCGAGGCGAGGGCAGGGGAGAGAGCCACCTCACAGAGTTGGAAGCGTGGGGTTTTCCACATCACGAGGCAGGTACAGCTCCACGCTGCCCTACACCATCCCTGTTATGACGAAGGCAGGGGTGCTGGAGCTTAGGTACCAACCCAGCGGTGCCATCTGGCAGAAGGGCAGGTGGAAGCTTCGCCAAGGAGACAGTGCTGTCAGTTGTCCACGCTGCCAGCTGCAATTACCCAGTTAATGACCACTTACTTGAGTGAAATAGCATCATTCTTTTCAGGGGCATGAAACTTGCATTTGCAAACAAAGGTGCATTTTAAATCTGAAACAAAACACTTCCCTATTAATGTGCTCCTTTTCCTCTGTAGGCAAGTATCTCTTCTGCTGCAAAATGACAGTAAGAAAAACAGCAGAGCTCCCATGGGCAAAATTTAATTTTGTTGTTCTGCCTGCCATATTTGAAGAACAATATGGGCCATTTACTGGGGAGAGAAGTAGTTCTCTAGGTGCAAGGACAGGCAGATAGAAGTATGTTAACACTAAACTTGCCTCCTTCCAAAGAACTTCATTAAAGGTGGCAGATAGTATTTCTTTAGAGTTTTAACAAATTGTGAGTAATCAAATCCCTAAAAACCATTTTTGAGGGATGTAACTATTAACATTTTTACTTTACAGAGAGGGAAAACCAAGACAGAAGTTTTGAATAAACATTTGTAAGTGGTCTTCAGTTTAGACACCTTGGGTTTTAGATGTCCAGGCCCATATTTCCTCCTGCTGTGGTTTTCTTCGCCTCAGAGATGCTGGGGTGCTACAGCTACAGCTAAGAAGTTGTATCTGTGCTAAATGTCACACAAAATTAAACTCAAATGACTTCAAGTAGAAGTCCAAGCATTAAAGCCTTCAGTGCAAGGAACTGGGCTCTCAGCATATTATGCAGGTCACTGAGAGTTTTGATTTCCTCTGTCTCAGCGCTCCCACACCAGGAACTCACAGCGCTGCCCCCATGCATCCATGTGACTGCAAAGAATCTTCCAACAGAAAGGCCAAAGGGCAAATAGCTGCTGCAGAAATACTCTGAAGTGATGAAGGGTTATGGGGACATCTAGAGTTTTTTTTTTTTTTTTTTTTTGCAAATAGATAAAAGTGTACTTTGCTAATTCTCTGAAGTGAGCAGGCATGGATTACTCTAAACGGAAATCATGGCTAGTGCTAGAGATGAAGCCAGAGGCAGCAAGCCCTGCAGTCAGGATCAGCGTTACGGTGATGTTGTTACTGGGCTTCAGCTGGTTGAGGCTGTGGGTGCAGCCTGTTCTCATCCTCGTGCAAAGACTTCATAGGCAAATCCTTAACAACAGCTGCTGCGTGACTCTCAGAAATATGGTGCTATGGAAGTTTCATCTTCCTCCTCTTATGGTGGGTTTCAAACATTTTTACTCTATATCAAATCATTTTTATGTCCTTTTCTTCTCTCTAAGAGAGAAGAAATCAGTATATGCAATGATAGGTTAAAATAATGTTTCACCTTGCTTGTTCTGCAAAAGTAAAGTGACATATTTTACTTTTTTTGAGTAGTTAGAAGGAGTCCCCCCGTAAATGCAGTATGGTTATTTGACTGTTTTTTATTTCCTAAGTCAGCCAAACCTCATTCATGTGCTTCCACATGGCAGCTAATGTTTTCAAGGTTTCATCCCTGCTGATTTGGTAAATAAGGAAGGGAGTCTCTTCACATTTTTGAGGGGGTGGCAAGACCTTAAAAGATCAACAGTGACACTGAGCAGCCCCTATGGCAGACTAAATGTTGCAACATAACTTTAAGCCCAACTCACCACTTTTATCTCCTTCTAGACCAGCCTTAAAACTCATCTTTGATGTAATATTTACAGAAAGCCAAACAAGCAACTATTATGAGATTAACAGAGCTTTGCAGATAGTTAGCAGTGGTCTACATATAACGCACATGGATGGTCTTCAGATTATCTATTTTCCCATCCTGGCCTTCTTGGTCATTTCTCCTTTCTTTGTTTTATATCTTGTCTCGCAGACCCTACTTAAGGTGAGGAGAAGCCCAACTGTTCAAGCAGAGCCCAGTGATTTCAAAAGGATTTCGTTGAGGCGCAGAAATCCACCTCTTTGAAAGTCAGTGTAGGAATAAGATATAAAGTAAAACCCCTAAATTCTGCTGTTAACTCTCTTTGACGTCAGTAATGCAGAAGCCATTAGAATAAATGCAATCATTTGTGATGAAACTCTTGTGCCCCTGGTTTTGTAATGGAACTGAGATTACAGTTTTTAGCTCCAGCTGTTTTAAATTTTTTACCAATCCTTGTGTCCTATAGAAGAACTGGCAGATCCCTAACAAAGACTTCCTCATTTTATAGCAATTATAGTTTAATTTTTGTCCTGACAGGACAAAAAAAGCAAAATCTGGCCAAGCGTGAGAGGAAAAGATAGATGCTGGCAATGAGGGAAATGCGTTGTACAGAAGGGTTCCAATTCCGGAGGAAACGATAGAAGCCGAGAGGAAAACAAGCAAACAGAAAAGAACCACAAGCTAAATGCAAATAATTAATGGAAGTTGCCAGGAGAGAAAAGAAAGGAGAAAATGGAGCAATGAACAAGTGAAACGTAAGTATGTATGTCCGATTTAATGCAGTCATGGTATACACCTGTTACTCCTAAAAAAGGAAGGAGATTGTTCTCAGTCCTGAGGGGTGATGTGTCTGTGTGACTGCTTGGTGCAGGTGACCCGAGGAGCGGCCAGTGGCCAGGGCTGTTTGGCAGCGTGTGACAACGCAACCTGCACCTGCGCAGTGGGAAGAAACACCCCATGCCTGACACATATTACTTGGGTACTGCTTTTACATATTACTTGGGTACTGCTTTTACACCCTGAAACACAGGTGGGCAGAACAAGCTTTTACACAATTCTGAAAGCAACTCTTATTTCTGGAATGACAAACTCGGTACTTGTCAGTGGTATTCTACATGGCACTGGACAGTGCACAATAACCCATTCTTTTAATATTGCCAGGTAAAGTGTGGCAGGGCCCCACTATCCCAAGCACATGAAGGCATCCCATACAATCTACAGATCTGAACAGAACTGGAAGGGTTCTCCAAAAGTATAGGACTGAAACACATTGCTTCACAATCAGGATTATCATTTGAGATAAGCAAAATAAAATGTCAGCCATTGAAGTCAACTCGCTGCAACCTCCCATTTCAACACATGATCAAACAGTTAACGTTCCTACAGTCACCAAATTTTGTAAAGCCATCAGACTCAGAGTCACTGCAACTCTCATGCTGCCAGGCATCATCTTCAACTCACCTGTAAAAATCAACCTGAGGCAACAGCTTATTTTTATTAGAAACAATATTGAATGTGGGCCATCTCTACAACAGAGCCACTGCGAACCATTTGTTGCCTGGGCTGGTGGGGCTTCCACTCGTTTGCCCTCTTGCCTCATCCCTGACTGGGTCTGCACTACAGCCTTCTGCGGCAGAGCTATGTCAGAGAGCAGCGTGGTGAGGTGCAACCCTTGACTAATGGAGATGCTTTGGCAGAGGTCTTTGTGTAGGCACAGCCTATTCTAACAGAACTCCGCTTTTATCAGCCGCAGTGTATAAGTTAAAACAGAGGAGAGAATTTTGGTGAGGGATTTTATTTGTTTTGTATAAATGGTATTCTCACTTAGGATACTTTCAATATAAACTTGAATTTTTCTTAGTACAGAAGCATACTGGAAGAGACTATATGGAAGCTACTCCTTTTTTTGGTGCACACTCCTCCTGCGCAAACTATCACTCGCACTATTCTGGACTGCCTTTAAGTAGGCAATTCCCACTACCTGATTCCAGTCACCTAGTTGAGACGCTTTCAGTCTGGACAGTAACCTCTTAACTTAACCTGAGTTAGGCACCTCTCTTATAAATGTAATATTTTACCTCTAGTCATTTAAAGCACATTTTTATTTGATAGCTGGGTTCATAGGTCTATACGGGTTCTTAAGTCATCCAGCTGTTCTCAGATGCTAGTGAAGCACTGTATGTGGATCACGGCATTCTGGGAGCAGAGAAGGAATACATCTGCATGGACAACAGTTGCTACAGCAGCCCAGCATCACGTGCGGATGAATCCCAGAAAAGGTACACAGTTGCAGCGTCCAAAGCCACATGTTCAGTATTTCATCATGACTCCTTCCCAGGTTTGCAAATGACCACAGTTTTCTTAATAGCACTTGCAATACTCAGTTTTCTACTGATGTACGTGATTTAACTTTACTTATCTCCTGTTCTAGACCAATAGATGAATGGGATGTAATCCATACAGCCTCATGTTAATTCGGAATTAAACACTCTCAGTCCTAGGGCTCTGATGGATGCTTTCTGCATGCAGTAAACAGGGAGAAGAGGAAATACCTTTTCTGACAATGAGAAAAACATGCAGGAAGTTACGCGAATGGGTGCATCAGACAATGAACCCATTCAGAAGTAGGAAAGAAAATGGGGCATAATCAAAGTATGTATAGCCTTATCAATGTTCAAAGAATATATGTAGAATATAACAATCAGCATCAGTTATATCCGATTGTACTTCTCCCAATTCTCAGTAGTCCCTTAATCAGCACAGTACTTCGAAAGAAAGAGATTTTTGAAAGAGAAAAGGGTCATATCATTTTTCAAATGGAAAAAAAAAAGTCTTTCATATTAGTCTAGAAAATGGATCACCTTACTGGATTCCATCAGCATGGCATCGTGGTGACATACGTATATCTTCCTGGGCATAACAGCAAAATGTTGAAGAATGTAAAGGAGTCCTCACTACCCAAACTCTTAGAATACAGAGATTTCATCTCTTTCATATTCAGTTCTGGCAGATTACAACTTTAAAAAAATTTCTGTTTCCCAAACAATGGAGTGGAATATGAGAAGGGTGAAAAGTATAATTAATACCAAGTAGGATATGTAAAAAAGCAACTTCTCTATGCCAGAGAAGCAATGAGTTTCTACCTGGTCCCTTTTGGGCTAAGCTGTTTGATCAGCTTCCTTCAGTCTCTGTGGATGTCCTTATACTAGTCTAATTGAAGGACCCCTGTTCTCTTTTTATTTTTGCTCTATGAAAAATGCATTGGAGATGTCTTATAATGAACTTTGATATGGTGAAATGATAATAATGTCCTAATTATATATAAAAATGTAATTACACTTGCTACTATTATAGAAAAACTCCCTTTATAATGAAGTGTTATGTTAGAAAAAAAGATTTCATTATAGGCGGATTCCTTTACTTGTTAATTTGGCCTGTGATTCATCGCTTTAATATTAAAAAAAAATTCTCTCTAAGTTACTTTTGATGTTTCTCATTTATGGTTCATTTCACTGCTCTGGCACCTTAAGATGCCACAATTACAAACTTATTTAAGTTATTCTTAAAAATGCACCAGTTCTTTCTTTAAAAGGAAGATGGAAAAAAAGGACTAAGACTCCTCTTTTCTTAATAAAAATATTTTCTAGTAGAATATGGAACTGTGTTAAATATCCATGGCTGTATTCCCATTGACCAATTACCCTTGGTGTTAACACCTTTTATTCCCCAATACCTTATTAAAATGGTATTAATGAATACCTATAATTGCTAATAAAAGTGAGGATAATGTTAAAAATAGCCCGTTTAGAAGAAATAGTTCAATGAGAGAAGCATCCAGTCACTTCTGAAAGTCGCAGTAGATTGACACTGCTGAATAAAAAAGAGAAAGAAGAGAGTGAGAGAGAGAGACTGCACATAATATGACCTCAGCTCCAATATATTAAAACTGATATGAGTTCAGGATAAGAATACTTTCCCTCTTGTATCATGAAAAAAGTGCTTCAAGTATTTTTATAAGTCAACAAAATTTCCTCTACATTATACTGTAATTTGCAACTAATATATTGTTTAAACGCAGACTGGGGCAGATGATGGTAAAGCAATGATTTCCTAATAACTGAAAAAGGATATAGTAATTTTGTAAGAGAAAAGAGCATTTCCCAACCCAAAGCAACATATGGACTAAAATAGGTGGGAGACAATAAAATCCCCAACCACCTCCAATAAAACTACAGAGTTGCTATAAAGAGACAGACGTGTCCTACGACTTCTTTTTAAAATCAAAAAAAGGACTTTTCATACAGCATACATCGCAGCTTACATCTCCTTTCCAAGCACAGAGCCTCAGGTTGCTTTTACTTGGAAGTCCCCTATCCAGTTTTCTCTTTCCTCTTTGTTATATTGAAGGTGGCCTTGCTAAAGGGGCTCTTCCCCAATAGCCAGCAGCCCTCTTGGGGCTCCAGCACTTACTGGTGGGGTGGCAGATCTGCTTTGCTACAGTGCATTATAAAAGTAAGCAAAGTGTGAGGAAAAGGTCCATATGCCTGAAAACCTGTCTGTGTTTTCAAGCTGTATCAGAGGCCTAATAAGAGATACTACCTCTTCCCTACAAGCCTTGCCTCATTTGTGTCTTTAGATCATCACAGCTTTGGCACCTGTGATGAAAAACTGAAAAGAAACTTGGAGTACTCACTGAGCAAAAATAAGGCATTATACTTGAGAAGTTTAGCTGTCTTATCTTGCCAAATTTTGAAGAGCTCCGAACAAAAAAAGGATACTGGTAAAAGCTTCAACAAAAGGATGTTCTTGCCTTAAGAGATGTTAGTGGGGAATAGGCAGTTGTTAAAACAGTGTCCCTATGGAAGGGGCCACTCTTTTGTGCTGTATGACACCACTGTCTCATCTTCCAGAGCATGCTGTACTGTACTGTGCTTCCTAAGGCATTACAGTGCTAGACAAGATTATTTATTTTCCAGTCAAAAAATCAACATTTTAAAAATTATTCCCGCACGCAAGCTAGAAGACTATATCATACAGAAAAACAAAACCATTTTGATAGATACTAAGTATGACTGATTGGTGTAAATTCAGATGTATGTTAGTGCACTTTTGTCTATAAGGTGCAACAACTCCTGAGCACCTGATACAATGGTCCTTAGCACCTCTAGCACGTCCTACATTCAAAACATCCACCTAATGAATTCTTACAGCAGCCCCGTGTAGTACAACTTAGTGATTCCCTTCTTCACAGTCAGCAAATCAGGTTCTGGTTTTAGGGTGAATTTAGACTTATATAATTAATTCCATGAAAATAACTTAAACCAGGCCCTACACCTGGGAGTCTGAGAGAGGAAGGGATGTGTCCAAGGCCATAGCCAGCAGTAGGGCTAGAAGCAGATGTGCAATGACATAGGTTACATTGCTCTTCCAGCTGTCCTAATAAAACAGCTGGTTCCCTCTACAGTTCTTGCACTTGTTAAAAAGAAATTAGTCAACGTACTTGTAAAATCAGGACAAGCATGTGGGTGTCTAATGGCCTAAGTTTTGAGGCTATTTTTGTTTTCCTCGTTGGCAGGTCTAAATATACAATTAAAGAAAACTGAAATCAGTTTGAGAGGTGGCATTGAATATACACATTCCTACTGTATTGCATTCTATTACATTAGCCTCTCCTCCGAGAAAAAAATCAAGAAGGGATGTGAGGAAGGACGCAATGAATCCTTTCAAAAAATGGAGCAATAGATGTAGTCTGCAACAGAGCAGCAACTGCTGCTGGAGGAGATGTAATCTCCTGCGCTACCACACTGCAAAATTCCCTCCACTTTTTTTTCCTCCTTTGCCAAAGGAGCACACACATGAGTAAGTGCAGATGAAGCATAAGGTGGCATCACAATTGGTTTTATAGTGGAAAACTAGTTACAAACATAATGGCAGAAAAAATCTGAATTATTAAAAAAGGTGTAATTTATTCTTTGCACCCTTGCAGCACAAGGAAGTGCGCGCTGGGGTTCCCCTGGTGTTTGATGGAGATGAGATTTTTGGGGTGATATTCCTGATCATATTAAAGTTAATGGCAAATGAGTGCTTTATTTTCTGCTGGGTTAAAAACACAGCAAAACACTTTAAGAAATGCCTGTTTCAACCGTAATTACTTTCCTGCTACTCCTGGCTATGTAATTTCTGATTCTGAACAGATATCCAGTCATGGAAGGAGTCCTCACTGACAGCTATGTTTACTCCCAGACCCCTGTAGCGTTCACCAACACATAGTGGCCTGGTAGCTGAGCTGATAAGACCCTAGCAGGTCTACTGGCCAGTAGCTACAGAGCTCAACGGGCATTTAAAACTAACTTACTGGCAGTACTTCTGGCAGTTCTGAGATGCTAAGAATTTCTTCTGTTAGCAAAGCCTCAGATAGCAGAGCAATCTCAGTGATTTTTGACAGAAGGCACACCTTTGAAGGCTCTAAGATCCTTGCAGCCTTTAAAAATTTCATTCTAAGCTAGCCAGTTGCAAGATATTTCAAAAGCTTAAGCTTCCCATGATCAAAGGCACTCTTGAATAACACTATTATGTTCTCCTCCTTAAATCCTGTCTACTTGGCAGTGTTGGTGAGGAATTTGGCAATTTTTTACTTCTACTAGTGAAGCATATTGAAACATGCAAAGTGCATGCATATCGCTCCTCAACAATGTCATATATTCTGTTGACATCTCAGGATCTGACAATGCACAGCAATATTTTGAGAAAAGTACATTGCCTATTTATTGACATTTAATTTAGAAAGCAGAAAAGTGATTAATGGCTAGTAATACCACTGCAAGTGAGACAAACATGTAGTTACCACTTTGCAGTCATACATTTTGAATGTAACATCTATTGGAAAATAGCATTGGGGGCCAAATATTCAGTTTCTGACTTGAAATTTTCTTTCTCATTTTTCCTTGCTGTCTTGTCTGCAAAGGTAGAGTGTGTTCAAAGTTAGGTGCCAAGTGGTCATCTCTTCTCATTTGGGTATACAGACGCAAATTTTGCATTATAGAAAACGAGATGTCCGTTCATGTTGCTCACATACCCGCTTTTGCCAATGATGAATGCTATTAGTGGTGAGTCTGTGGTGAACTAACAGTGCAGCTCCTCACCTATGTTTTATCCAAACTGACTAATTTGGACTAATTTTGACTCAGTGCTTTTTTTGGGTAGGGAGGGGTGGGGGGAGAGGAGCGCTCAAGTAAATCAGCAAACTCTTAAAAGCAAAAGATTTCTAAGTAAGCTTTTCTGTAGCCCTTTGTCCTTTAGCTCATAGACACATATAGCAAATACAGAACGATTCCTCAAAGTCCTATCCTGTTCCACAGCTTATTTTCAATTAGACCTCTTATTTAAATTTTATTGAGCAATATGGCATTTGCAATGAAGGTATCTATGCATCTATAGCAAAGCCAACTATGTATAGATTACCTAACAGCTTGAAAACGTCAATAGCTTCCAGTCAATCTACACTGGAATCAGGCTTGCGTCCTAAAAAGTCCAGTTTTCACACAAAGGCTGCAAAATATCTTGCACATTCATTTGTCACATTTCAAAGTACCCATTTGCTGTAACATTCTTAAAACCTAGTCCTTGCTAAACATCCGTTTTTATTTATTACTTTCTACAGACAAAAGGCCTTTGTTTGTTTAGAAATTCTAACTCTGCTGAGATCAGTGGGAGTTTTGGTATGGATTTCAGTGAATCCTAGTTTTCTATTTCATATTTTAGAAAATAGGTGGGATTTGCACAAATAAACCTTTTTTTCCCTGGTTCTAATAATGGGGTTGAAAATAAAATGGGGAGCCTTTAATATTCTGAAATAGTAGTTCAGTAATTTCCCCCTTCTTCTGTACCATGGATAGAGATCATTTTGTTAATAAAATGAGAGCTAGAAACAAGTTTGTTTTCTCGAAGAACAGTGGTAAAATGTGGCGCTGGTGAAGATACATGGAGACAGCACAAGCTGAATTGAATGTAAAAATAAACACTGTTTAGTGTATTGTATAATAATCAATTATATTAGCATAGTACCACATAGCAGCTCCCCTAAAACAGACCTTTACTGTATAAATGTATATCAAAGTAACAAGTCCAGACTCAAAGAGCACATAATCGATTGATTATATTATTACTGTCAATATTTAATTTAGCTCCTTTTTTCCCCCCCATTTTGAGCAGCAGTGCTTTATTCCTTGTTCGCTGAAACACAGACGTGTCCTCCTGCAAAGTCCCAGAGTAAGATTATTCTGTTACCCAACTATCATTCTTGGTCAGGAGGAGATACAGGGTAGGACAAGAGCATTTGGCACCCTGAAGACAAACTTTTATTCTAGATGTATATTAAGGTAAAGGATAAACATTCAGTGGGACAACTTAACTGTACAACTTACAGTCACTCCTCTCAGCAAGGCTGGGCCAAGGCTGTAATCACTAGCTATTTTTACGTCAGAGCGTCTCCTTCAGAAAGCTTCCCTCTGTCACTTCTGAATCTCTCAGGTAGGCCATCTTTGTTTCAGGGCCCCCCGCCACTTTTATTTAATATAAACTACTTTCTGTCTCTTTTTGCGTAACATGTTGTGGAACCTACATGATAATTCATCCTTCTGACAAGAGGAGAGGAAGAGGATGGAACTAAAATTAGCTGTGTTTGGAGCCTGCTGCTGGGCTGTAATTCCTACCTGTTTGAGGAGCAATGAGGAGAAAAGGAAGGCAGGAGCTGTTCCCACCGCAGCAATGAGCTACCAGAAAAGCAACCAACCAGACACAGCTTGCTTTCCCTCACAGGTCTGTGACCTACTGCTAGCTAATTATCTTCTCTTATAGTTTAAACCCTGATCTTGGTTAAAATTCCTTGCTTTCCTTGAATATAAAATTAATGAACTGTAAAACTGCAAAACATAAGCACCTGTGGCCAACTGCAAAATATTTGAACCGGGCTCCCATATTCTGTATGCAAAAGATACATGCGAGCAAATAGGTAAGTGCAAGTATTAACATCTGCCAATATCTACAAGTTTTACAGCTATCTATGCAGTACAAATAAAAATCTGCTACTGTTTTATATGTATTTATCTGTTCATCAGCAGTTTTGCCATTTTTTAACTTATCTAAAGTCATATATGGGGAATATGCACCATTTTGGGGAGTACCAGCAATCTCCACTGAGCCAAAACAACATCCAGGACACTTTGGCAGGCTACTAATCTGGCATTTTAAGCTGCCCCACAGAACTAATTTGTGTGAAAGTGCAATATGAGATATAATTCTGTTCCTTAACAGTTTGGAAAGAGTATGAAAGAACAACTTCAGGTGAGATAAGCATCCTAGCTCAGCCATTAAGGCCTCTCTTCATTTACCAGGAGAAGCTTCTTCTTACAATACTAGAGGTATAATTGTGTTTATGCTTGAGCTCCTCATTGTGGTTTTGCGCAAACAGTAAAACCACCCACTAGATGGAAAGACTGCATAAACAAGGCTCATCACCTGCTTTGCACTTCTCCACCAGACAACATTAAGAACTGGTCCAAAGCTGCTGTAGCTATCAAATTAAAAGTTACGAGGAAATGCCAATAAGCTATTTTCTGGCAATCAACATCAAGAGACTTTTAAGCTGCAGAAGAAATGATACCCTCTAACAATAGTATTTTGAGAGGAGACAAGTGGTTTATCATAAAAAAGGGATGGAATTACTAAAACTGTTCACAGAGGAAAGTAATAGTCAGCTTGAGTAAGGGCAACAAAATATCCTATGAAGTCCGCAAAGAAATTGAGTTCTGACCTTGTTAATTCGTAGTGATATTTCAACTGTTTGAGAGCTGGGAAAATCATGTAAGCAGGAAACATCTCATAGTAGGATATTAACTCAGCATTAATAAATGAGGAATGATAAATTTAGGGAAGGAAAATATCTTAAATAAAGAAGTTGTGAACAAACGTGGAAGTTTTTTTAAGGCTGCATCTTAAAAGAGCAACAGCAACAGCAACAATCACCAGGCTATAACTACTAATATAGGAGCTCCTGCAGTTCCTCATAACACCGCAGTGTTCAAGCCGGACAAACTTCTGTTGCTGATAATAAACCAAGAAGTCAACGAAGTCTACATAGAAACTTTTGCTAATTTTTGAAAGGTTTCAATTGCACCAATAGTGATTTAATATGCAGGATGAAGGTGGGATTTAGGGAGCACTAATCACAACACTAAGATCGCTTAGGCAAATATTTGTTGAGAATTCCAGTTGCAAGGAATATCGTAAAGATTTTCACTGAGCAACACTTCTTGTTGCAAAGAAAACTATCAATACACCTGTAATAAATTGGAATGTGAATTATTTTTAGTCAGAGAATTGTCATAAGATGTACTTTCTTCTTCAATAGCCTTACAAACCACAGACTGAGTCATTATGCAGCAATGTGTAGCAAACAGCAGTACTTAGTTAAAGCATTTATCCTGCCGTTTTTCAAACCCTCTTGATTTTGTGTACTGCCGACAACTTCTTATTCAGAATTGTGGCAGCTTGAGCCCTAGTCTTTGGGGAATATCTGCAAGACATTTCAGTGTCTGATTCTGCAAGTACCTCATTAGGGCGATGAAAAGCCACATGATGAAGGGGCAGTGCCATGCTTGAAGAGCTAGGGGTTCCTGTTGTCTTGAATTATTAACAAGCCAATATTTAGTGGACTGTTCCTGCCTGCCTGCCTACAGCAGGTGGTACCTCACTGCCTTTCACTTGGAAAGCATCTGCTTGCTCTGAGCCTCCCCAGAGCTTGCTACAGTCATTTGTTCGATTTAAGACAGACACTGTCATTATTCTGTGCAGCACTTCACAGAAATATTTCCTACTAAATGCTTGAACCATCTGAGCAGCACTAGGCAGGCTGCAAGCTTCATTAATAATGCATCCATGCTTATCAATAGATTTAGACAACTGGTATTTAGAAGCTTCTTCAGAAGGAGTGGGTTTTTTTCACACCAGTTAGCTTCATTCTGTCAGTTCCTTGATGTAGACATTACATCCAACTGAGTTCTGAAAGCCAGAGGTGCTAAAATTCAATTTGAGCTGCTCCCTTGCTTTGGAGCCCCATTTGACTGATGTAACTCTTAAGATCAACCCCTCCATTGCATTACACTTCTCTGTGTTTCCTTTTTTGTGTGTTTGTGGGGGAGGCAAGATTATATTTACATAAAAACAGAAATTTGCCTTTATCTTACTTTAAAATCCATGGCAGCACTGGCTATGCATTCTCCACAAATTCAGCTTCCACTAAAACTTCTCTGGACTCAGCTCACAAATGAGAGAAGATTCAGTGTTAGTCATCTTGTGATTTGCAGAACAGGAGCAACTGCTTTTACCAAAGCACTCAGGCTACTAAAAATAGAATTAAAAATATCAAACTGCTGCCCTGCTCAATGAGCAATGTCCACAAAGTAGCTGTTGCCAATATAATGCACGGACAGGAAGAACACAGATACAGGTCCACTAAAAAAAAAATCCTTGAATAGATGTGTTATGATTATAGGCCAAGATATGCTTGGATCCCTTTTGGTTCTGCTTGTAAGCCCTCTTTCTGGATCAGGTTTTCCCTCCTTCATCACCCTCTTTGCAAATCCTGCAACCTTCAAATCGATTCCTGCATTGCAATTTTCTTGTTTGCCAGGCCAAATGAATTTGGTATCTACAACTTCCACCTCCCCCCCCTCACCTTTTTTTTAAATGAAAGCAACCAAGCAAAGGTTTAGAAAATGTCAACAGCTAAGGTCTTACCTACACTGTCACGTACACCTACATATTTCTTACAAGTTTACAGAAGTATCTTTCAGCCCTGTTACCTCCACCCCTGCATTAGGAGAAACAGCTGCTTGCTGCATCTCTAGCTGAGGCTAACAGTCCACTCAGTAGCTTCACATTTTTTCTGTAGACCTGGAACCGCCCCCCTGTCCCCAACTATAGGAATGAATTAGATGAGATAGACTTTAGCAGGGAGTATAAAGATATTAATATACAACAGCAAAGGACAAAGGATGCAGTCAGGCTAATTGCAGATTGTTTTTACTATAGATTGGTTTTCAGTATGCAATTGCTGGTTGCTAATGAAGTAATTACATATGACTTTGTCAGCCCGGGCCAGTAAGACTCACTGTGCATGCACGGATTAATCACACACACGCAGTAGATTTAACATGTCTTGGACCTACCAAAGTTACTGTGCACACCGAGCAGAGCGGCTTGTGAGCAGCTGTGAGTTGTCCAAGGCACACGGTTCATGTAATTGCCCAGGTTGCTCATCTGATACCCATTGGATCAACACCTGAAGAACTGGATGTTGTTTATACTTTGTGTCTAAACAAATCCTTATTGAAATACTGATACTGGCCCATGATTAGCTGTACTCAGCCTCAGAATCTGCTGAAGTTCATGGGAAGTTAAAGTCTCTCCAAAGAGGGGCAGAATTTGGCCTTAATGAATAGGATGACGTTCGCATTATAAACATAGAAGCTGAGCTGTAGCTGCAGCTGTGCTGGGTATACAGCCCAAGTTTCTCTTTCAAATATCTGCCAAGAGTTCTACGTGAAAACTAATTCTGTAATGCTCCAAGGACAGAATTCTGACACAGGAAATAAAGCTACAGTTTTTTAAAATATACTTTGTTCTAATAGTTTTATGTAAATATATGAGAAATGAAATTATTTCAATCACAACTCTTGTAACGCCTTTGAATTACACAATGGATGAAGCCTTTCATAATGACATGGATTAAAGAGGTTGAACATCCATGCTGAACTGACCTCTTTGGAAGGATTTTGCATCCCTATCCCTGTCCACAGCAACTAGGTCACACATGATTTCTCTAAAGATCTAAGAGCATATTTCAGAAGGATGACTCGTGGATCAAAAGGCATATCAGTCTCCTTGCCTCTTAATTTCTTAGCTTAGCTAAGAGGTGCCAGTGGTAACTAATTCTCAGCTCTGTCCACCAGGAACTGTGCTGTTGCCAAAAACTTGTTTAATAAATTAAGAACGGTTATTTAAGCAGAAGTACTATAACATACTGGAAAAGCCAGTATTTCTTATGTTCTTCTTTTGTTATTTCAAGGTAATTAATTCCCTCATACTATTATTATGACAGGGTAAAATTCACCTGTCATGTAGAAAGTAAGCACAACATCTTCCACTCTCTCTATATATGATCTTGATACATATCTTTACATCCTAAGTGGACAAAGAAACCACACAGCAAACAGTAGGCATGTGCCAGTGCAAGGAGCAAAGAAGCAAGAAAATGTGTGTGCATGGGCCTCTATCTCTACAGATTCAGTGCCTCTAAACTATTAGGAAACGGCAGCTCTGCTCAAGCAGTTGCTACCTGGGAATAACACGGAGCTTCACACTTTGGCTTGGAGTTGTAGAACATCATCTCCTAAGTCAACCTGTTCCTTATCAGGACAGCACAATTCCTCTGTCCCACCAACGAAAATGATCTCACTCTGAGGCTTGCCTGAATTTCTGACTGCCATCAAATCAGGCTAAAAATTCTAATATTTTATAGTCTCTTTTATTTTCTTGTTTCATGTACAGTTAAAAAGAAAAGAAGAAATCAATAAAATAAAACCAGTTTAATAATTTTTAAAGGGATTTTAAATGATACTCACTTTAGCAAGGCTGATGAAAATGACAGTAGTGTCAGAGGGTAACAGGTTGCCAGGTTGCTAATAAATACAATGGTTTAGGAAAGTGCTATTCTTGTCATGGAAAAATATATTCAGTGAAACAATACTTCTGTAATTCATTTCTGAAAGCTATAGAGACTTCTTGGATGAGGAATGCAGTTATTAAAGATAAAAGTACACAGTGTGCTGTAATGAAATGGTTGTGCTGCATACTTCATTAAACCTTTTGTGAGCCATCTGGGAAATTCCAGTTCTCCCACCTCCGAAACAAATGTTTATACGTGGTTGGATCACTAGAGGGAGCGCACGGAGCAATACTGACAAATAAAAACATATCGCCTTGATGACTTCAGCCTGCAAGCAAAGCTGAACATGTGAAAGACTAAACAAGGGGCTACCAGAATTTGTATTTATTCTAATGCAAGAGGTGAGGTTACAGGATTCATTGAGGAAAGACCTGACCACTTCTAACTATCAGACATAAGTTAACATAGGAATGCTTAAGTTCTTCCTGAGTGACAGAGGTTGGTAAAAGCTGACAGGCTGCATGCTGCACATGTCCACTGGAAGAAAACTTGCTGTCACAGGAGATGCTAAAAAGCTTAAAAATTCAGAGAGCACAGTAGGGAGTCTTCCAGAAGGATTCAAAGAACTGGTGTGGTTTGGATGTGTTGACTGTTTGATTTACAATATTTAAAGGCAGAAAATAAAGGGGAAAAAAATCACTCAAATTTCACATTTCACATGAGGTAAGGAAGGTCGGGACTGCAGAGGTATTGAAATATCCATGATATTTGCATGATATTTCGTAAGCTCATAATTTCTGTAAAAAAAACCCAAAACTCTGTACTTTAACATTATGAGCAATGTTGCTGAAATAATACTGTTTACAATGCATGTTTCACAGGTTTAGTTCACTGTAATCCCTTATTTCTTCTGGATGTGCAGCAAAAGCTACATTACAGACAAAAGAACCAATGCAGAAGAAACCGCATTCATATCACAAAAGCAAGCCAGTGAGCTGCTAAAGTACTGTGTCTTCTTTAAAAGAATTTACTGTGAAGCTGTAAGCTTGCTGTAATACACCTGGCAGAGTTTACATATAAGGCAAACAGGAAGGTATCATTGTAGAACTTCATAGAAATAATACTTTATACAGCTAGTGGAAAACTCTCATTTTGCTCAGAGTGTTTATCAAATCCTGTAGCTGATTAACTTCAGTGTTTTCCCACAACTAGAATTACAATAGGCTTATTTGAATACCGTGGTATAAAATGAAGATTGAAATTTTATATAATTTTATTGGCAATGTTTTTTCAGATTCTTAGAATAACTGCAAAAATAGTTATCTCTGGCCAAATCCATGGACTCTCACTCCAACTGCAGTCAGTCTTTACTCAAACTTTTGCTGGACTCAGTATAAAACTGTCTTAAGTGATGTCCAAGAGGGCCAGATGGCATGGTTTGGTATTTTACAAAAATACTTTTAAAAAGTAAGGAAACACTGGTTTTAAGGCTGCTCGTACAACTTTCAGTTTCTCCATGAAACAACAGTATGGCACAATCTTAAATGTTTTTATCACCTCCCATACTTTTCCTACAAAATCCCTGCCTTACTCTGCAAATATTTACATATTAAACACTGTTCATTCAGTGGATCATTCCAAAACTTATTTTCACATAATCCCCATTACTGCACTGGGAATAAAATTATTGATTTCTGTGTCACCAGTTCTGTGGTGCTCTACAGCAAGAACTCATGTTCTTGTCACATACACACACAACCTTCACCAGCACATACAATAATATTATTATTACCATTTTACAGGCAGAGAACTAAAAGCCAGAAAGATTAAAGCCAAAATGTCAAATAACCGCTAATTTTTTTTAACAACATTAAGTGAGACCGAAATGAGTTCTCCAGAAGTATGTTTACCTTTGTCAACTGTGATTTCATTCACTATCTTTTTTTGTCCTACAACTTTCTCCCTTATTTATTACATACTTTCCAAATGGGACAATAGAAGAGGGAGGAATCCTGTATAGAAGAACGTTCTTTAGTTTTGCCTTTTTCCAAGAGAGCTCTTCACTTTGGCCATGGCATTAAACCTAGTGCCACATGTTATTCCAGTTTAACCTAGATCTGCTATTAGCATCCTAACCAACTGTTTAGCCTCCTCCTAACTGCAAACATCAACACATATCCTGGTCATGCAACTCTTGTTAGCTTCAGGCAGGTTATGTGCAAGCCTGAATTGTCTCTCTGGCTTGGAAGGGACAGGAAGGAATGAAAGATATACCCAGAGAAGTCTGTGAACGGCAAGCTTTGGCAGAGGGCTTATGCTGAGCTTTGTTTATTGATGGTCTACAAGCACCTAAAACAAGCCCCAGAAGGGGTCATTACAAAATATACTCCAAGTGCAGATTTTGGGGGAGGAGGGAAGGAGGAGGAAGTACTGAGACTATAGCCTCTCTTTTAGCCCTTCTCAGGGACAAGGAACGTGCTCCCAGGCGCGCAAGGTGGCTTGCCCTGTTCAGTTGTTTAACGCCATCACACACACCCCTACTTTAGCATGTGCACGCCACTTAGAAAAGACCCAGGAGCAGAATTTTCCCTCCTTGCTAAATTTATGTTTGCAAAGCTGCAGAACTCTGCACATAACTGAAATGAATACCTAGGTCTAGTTTAACACAGCCTTTGGCCGTTGTTGCTTTAATTTGATATATTTTTTTTTAAGACTCAGGGCATAATTCTGCTTTGTAATCAATCCTTTTTTGCATTCTTTATCAATTCTCTTCACACATTTAGCATCCAGTTTAAGGTGATCAGCCTTACAGGGACATCTATACTCCTCCTTACTATTGTCCTCTTTTTGCTGATAAAACTTGTTTTCTTGATTCAAAGTTATACAGTGCCTCCTCCACATTCAAATGTTTAAGCTTCCCACAACTCCCTACATTTCCTCAGTTTCTCAGTGTGCCTTTCTAAGGTCCCAGAAATACAGATTTACCTTCTGCTTTTCTTACAGAATTGAACAGAATCAAACCAGCTATGAATTCAGTTTTTACGTCCAGCCCTTTTAGATCTTGCTGCTCAGTAAAACTAAGTATAAGTATCATCATTTTTTGCTGGTTCATTCAGTGTTTGGTAACAAAATTCACTTCCAAGAATATCTGAGACCTGACTTTATTGGAAAGTAAGTTTTGAGGAAAAAAGTGTCAGTATTCAAATGTCCAGTTTTTCAATGAACATTTATTTTTCAATCTTATTCTGGGAGATCAGAAGTCTCCCAAGACCATATACATTCCACTATTACCTATTCCCCCCTGGCCAAACTCATAACGTTCGATATTCTTTTACAACTGCACTTCTTTCCTTTTTTCTGTTTGTAGCAGGCTTAAGTATACATGATTTTTTCCCAACATTCTTCCCTAACTTCCTAGTTTAGAGCTTGTTTTGCCAGTCGTGTCAGTCCTCAACCTCGAAAGCTATTTCCTCTAATTTAAATCGAGTCCATTCTTTGGGGAAAAAACCCCAACTCATGCATGCATCACAGAGACCAAGCGCTGTCATAAGTTCATAACAGCATCACATCCTGACTTGCTTATCTTATTAATAGAAATAAAGGGCCAAGGTTTAAATGGACAAACTATACAGAGGTCAAAAGGCCCAATTCCACCTTCAGCAACATCTGTGTCATATTCTCACAAGCTCCAAATGAGGGTTGATTTAAAGGAATACTGTACAAAAGCAAGCAATGTTTACAAACTTCATGCTTTATCACAGGTGCAGCACAGGGAGTAGGTATATCATTAGGGGAAAAAGAGAGGTAATCACTGGCCTCGCAACTGGCCTTCATACGCCATGGCTGTGCTCCTCCACGTACCTATGTTGCCACTACAATCCCATTGGCCTCTTTCTATTACCGTTTCATATTAAGAAACTTTAAGATCAGAGAGATACAAAAGCGAGACAAGTGTCCAGGGAGAGTCTGTTACTCTTCTCAGCCTATGCAGAAGTTTCAGGTGCCCTGACAGCAATTAAATGCAGATAATACAATTACTGCCTGATGGCACAGTGCATTAAGTACTATCTCAGCCAACATAGCATCAGTCCTCTTGCTCCCACATCTGTCTTCAACCTTCTGCTCTTCTCAGGAGTATCTTTTCATTTTAACAGGATTAGGAAAACAATATGAATTAATTTAATGCATAAAGAGTTGAGGATCAAATCCAAATCCAAAAAGAAAATAAATTTTGCTTGAAACTAAGGACAGTAACAAGTCAAAGTATTTTTTTAACATTAATAAGAAGGCATGATCCTACGCAACAAAGCCTCTTGCCACTTGAAATCCACATCATGCCGTACTTTGAACTGCTCAGATGAGAAAATGCCTGCAGCTCCATGGAACCTTAAAGCTCTCTGTGGTATTTCCGTCACTGCTGCGCTTGTCCTAAAAGCATTTGCCTTGACATCCCTTGCTGCTGGTGCCACCACACACTCACAGGCAATAGGGCACAGTCTGGGTCTTCACATGCTGAGACGTGAAAAATCAATTGAATCCCCAGAAGACAGAATAACTGGTGCAGAAAGTGACTACACACTAACAGTTATTCCATGGTACAGAAGTCTTGAAAAAGGATACTGCAAACATACACTCCAAGAAAAAAGGTGATTTCATTTAGAATAACACTCTGCACGGTGTTATTCTGGGGTTCTGTGTCCTCCTACAGAAACGCTACTATTCACTGGAAAATTAAGAGTTTCTCTCCAAATATTTTATTCTAACTGATAACACCTACACTGAATTTTTGAAGGTCTTGCATTTGTTTCTATGTTTTACCTCATCTGCAATCTGTAGCCTTCTATGTTGTTTCTTGGCAATGTCTAATAATTAATTGTAATTTACATTGTGGGTTACATTCTCTTCTTAGTGACTTTTGAAAGTTTCCTAATGTGCTCCTCTGAATATAAGCAGCTATATGCATATCTGTAGAACATAAGGGCTAATCTTGCAACATCGTGATAAAACCCTCATTATATTCTGTGCTTTGCCTTAGCAAGAAATTCAGGATTGGACTTATGAATGACATTTCTCAGACTCTCATGTTGCCTCCTTTATGTAATTCAAGGCAATTTTACAACATATTGACTTAGTAAAATGAATCATAGGTTTAACTTCAAGAGCAGTACTGAGACGCGCTCTAGACCTTTACCATAAGGATCAAAAAAAAAAGATTTCTTCAAATAAGAAGGCAAACCAACATATTCATGAGAGAAGCCTAGCCTTTGGTTTGCAGTATGTAAGAATGCCTGCTTTGATAGGACTATAGAATATACACACAAGATTATATTTGAAAAATTGTATGGGAAAATGATAGTTCATCAGCATTGATGCTTTTTATTTTTGATAAAGCTTTCACTAGAAAAGTTTCTCAAACCTAGACATTTTGGCTCAAAGATAGAAAGAAATGCAACGAGAGTTGCCAGTTGTCTGGAAGAGAGAGCCTCTGGATGAGACCTGGGACCCTTATTCAGGAACCTCAGATCAGGAACTGGTATATAGGACTGATGATTCCCAATTGATTTCTGTAGACTGTCACCTGTTCTGAACTCAAAGCCTTAGTGATCTCTTTCCCCCGACAAATATTTATTTTTAAAGATCTTGGCTTTACTTAAAGCAGACCTGAAGCAAAATGGAATTCCCATTTTCCAGCCAGGTCTAGGTTTTGTGCCTCTCTGTGCTAATGCAACATAAGAATTTATCCCACAATATATCCTGTCACTGACTCTTTCTGAACTTCTTATTTCATGGCTCCTTGCCTTTTTTGTTGGGTTGCATTTTAAATTTCATACAAAATAGCACTCAGACAGCCATTACTAAAAATTCTGTGGCAACTTACATTTGCAGGTGAGTGGACTGCATGATCGGAAAAACTACTACACATAAATGACCAAAACCACGGAGGTTAGATCTCGGGATAGTCTCAAATTTATGATGAGGACCTGGAATCCAGGGCTTCTAAGGTACCTGGCTGTACTAATGTGAACGTTCTTGGGCCTTGTTGTGCTCTTTGTAAAATGTGTGTTCTAGTTTGACCTCCAAGATCACTAGGTGATTTCTGGTGCTGAAATACTGGGCAAAAACAGTGTTTATATCAGATGAGACAATTCCAATAGCTTCTTATGGATTTTAACTGTGAGAATGGCTGTTTTACAGAGATTTTAATTAAATCAGCAATAGGTCTTAGATTCTGAAATTAGAGCTACTATATATCATGGATATAATTATATAAAATTATACATCAGCATATTATATAATTAATATAATTATATGTCAAGATATTTTTAAATATCCTATTTACACTCTAAATCATATCATGATAGTGAAACATGTAGAATATTTCAGATATAAAATATTTTAATTTACAGATGCATAAATCCAACCTGTCTCCTTTCCCTTCCTAGTCTTTCCTTATTCTGACTTTTTGTCATTCTCTGTATTTTCTGCTGATTTTATCAGGACCTTCTCATCTCTCTCCCCAATTCTTTGTTTCTCTCATTCACTTCACACATCACCTTATATATCTGTGCTAACATCCTGCTGAGCTGCACTGTGGATTTTTTTAGTGTACTCTCTTGTTTGTGTCAGCCCTATTATAACATACTCAGGATGATATATTACACTTGAAAGCTTCTGGCATAAAAATAAAGAAGTCGTATTAGCTATTCCCAAAAGAATGTTGATCATAATCCCTTTAATCATAATGATAATCATATACAAATTCGAAAAAAAATCATTGTATGGTTAGGCATAGCAATAGATGTCAGAGGATATACGTTATCTTCCTGGCTTTCACACAAACACTCCTGTGGTCGTAAGGCAACTGTCTGATTTTGTTTTTTTATTTTACCTGTCTGTCAAAATATATGAATAACAGTGGCCTACTTGATTGGGTGATGCTTGAATCATCTGATGTTTATAAAAGCTTTGAAAAGCTCAGCTACACTAGGTTAAAGAGGTGCGAAGTATTATTAGCTGTCAATTTGTTTTACTGAGAATGCTGTAGCTGAACATTTATCAAACTAATAAATTGGTAGGAGGAAGAAACACAGAGAAAGGAGCAGAAAGAGAAAAGAATAGAGATTGGCTTGACAGAACATAGCGGTGCCCGCGTGTGATCTGAGGCAAGAGACTCCTGTATGAAATCTTGAGAACCTGCACAGTTCCTTCTCACCTGAAGCGTGAAAGCACAACGTACACACACAGACAGGTTGGTTGAAAGGAAACTTTCCAGTTGAAAACTCTCCAGCTTTCTGTGTAAACTCTGTGCTCTAACTATATTGATGCTAATGGTATGAGGTCAATTAACTTTGATCTACAGTGACAAGAGCACTAGCTCCCTAATTTACTGGAAAGAATAAACTTTTAGCAACCCTGAGCATTCCCAACGTATGACTATGTACGCTTCCTATCAAAGTTATAATTGAGCACACTCTAGCGGTCTCTAGCGTGTCAGGAAAACCATACAGAAAAGTATAATCAAACAGAACAAACTAGTTTGTACATTTAATTGTGTAATAGGATGCAACGGTTCAACTCAGTGTGGCCTTCCAGCAGTTTGAGAACACCTGGAATAAAGACTGATGATGGCAGATACTTGCAGATTTTCCTTTCTGTAGACTACTTCCCAATGAGATTATATATTGCTTTATAAACCAGCTAAGGCAACTTATGG